>NC_143514.1:57926219-58240719 GCF_031878675.1 Megascapheus bottae
TGAGAGAGGGAGAGAAGGAGAGAGAGAGGAAGGGAGGGAGAGAGGGAGAGAAGGAGAGAGAGAGGAAGGGAGGGAGAGAGGAAGAGAGAGAGGAGAGAGGGGGGAGAGAGAGGGAGAGAGAGAGAGAGAGAGAGGGAGTTCATTTTTTTTCAAAGAGCAGAGGCAAAAGAAGGAACTTAGTTGTAAATACCCTCAAAAGGAATGTAGCTCCTGTGGAAAGTGAGCTCCCTGACCAAAATGCTATTTAAAACAAAACAAAACCCAACTCGTTTGTTTTCATAACAAACCCTCAGTTCTCTGTGGCTTTTGCTGAAAATGCTGAATTTTCCTGAGCTTGAGACGTTGCCTGCCATGGTCAGACACCTCTGCATTCTTGGTTCTAGAAGTGCAAGGTACTTTCTTTCTCCTTTGGGGGATGCTGTCTTATTTTCTCTAAATAAGAAGAAACATGTAATTTAAAAATCTACTTTTCTCCTTCCTCTCAGAAGAAGCACAGGGAAAGGTTTCTTCCCAGAAGTCATCATTGAGCATAAAAACATGACAGCCAGGTCTACTCAGGGCTTAGGTACTTCAATCTGAACCCGACGATGCAATTTCCAGCTGAGATAAGGAGGTTCAGGGGAGCAGCAGTAGTTGGGCACTGGTTTTCTAGAGCCTCTGCCCAAGTCTTGCTGTTGCTGTAGATCTTCAGGTACTTGGAAGACATTCCTACAAAAAGGGCTTCAGCATAGGGCAGGAGATTGGAAAGTTTTCAGCGACAAAGATCAGTGCCATAAAGACATTTGTGCCATGGCATTTCTGCTTGTACTATCAAGATGCCAGGAGGAAGCTCCCACCACCCCAACTCTTCATGGCCCATTTGATTCTGTGTATGTATAACTATTTCGTGGCATGTGGGTGACAAAGCCACCCAGCACAGCTTTCTCCTTGTGGACTGGTTCTGCAAAGTAAGGGAGTTATTTCTTTGATGACATCAGAAACCACCTCCTTCCCTGTCCTTCCATGAATCACTCAGCCATCCTCATCTCAAAGTAGAATCCAAGCTCTCTGGACTCTTCTCTTCTCTCTTCTGAATATCCCTTGTCCATCCATCTCCCCATCCTTCAAGAACACAGCTTCTCTTTCAGCAGGCCTCTTGAGAGCAAATGAATACATTCACATGCAGCTACTTAAAAGTGCCTGTGTTTTCCACCATGGTTGTCTTCAGATATCATCTGTGGAGGTGATAAAGCTGAGCTGCCATGTTGAAGGGGTTTTGTTTGTTCATGGTAGTGGGGATTGAACTGAGGGCCTCACTATTGCAAGGCAAGAACTATGCTTTGAGCACCCCCCTTTTTTTTTGCCTTGGTTATGGTTGAAGTAGTCTTGCTTATGCATGGGGCTAGGCTCCTTCTCCTTCCTTTTGTCCCTGGGATCACAGGCATATACAATGATGCCCAGGCACTATGTTTCCGCCATGGCTGGGATAACTGGAGTACGACAATGTGTCTAGTAACTCTTTGAATGGAGTATTGATAACTTTTATTCCCAGGCTGGCCTCAAACTTCCACCCCGGGTCCCTACCTCCCAAGTAGCTAAGACATAAGCCTGAGCCATCACACCTGGCTCCATATGTGCATTGGAGTTGCCATGGAAGATGTCTTTTCTCCAAGTCAAGGTCATTACTAGCATGAAGGCTCCAGCCAGGACATCCACAAGACTGGCTGCCCCCTGCTGCGTGTCTCCTTGCAGCACTGTCTCCATGCTCCTTAGCGATCTGTCACTGCTGGAAGAGTAGGAGTCAGGAGGGCAGCAGCTGGGCATTTATCTATGTGCTTTCAGAACTCTCCTGCCTCTGGCTGTGAGTGCCAGCTCAGTGTCACAGAGGAAAGAGACTGGAGAGGGACGGAGGTTGCCAAGCAGGCCACCACTAGTAGCAGTGAGTCTGAGAAACCAGAAGGCCGAGTGAGTTACACATTCATTCATCCACTCAGGTCTTTTCTGGGACTCCTTGGTGACAGTGTGCCTGACAGTAGCCCTTTTACCCATCTGGAGCCCCTATCTGCCCCTACCCAGGACAGCTCCACCCCCTGGGTCAGACTTCTAGGCCCCAGAAGACTCTGTGCTTAGTGCTCTTGAGCCCTTTCTTAAACACTGACACCAGATGAAGAGACTTCTGCTCAAGCAAGCCTAGACCTGGGAGGGGAAGACAGACCAGCAAATGGCGAGGAATTAGAGGCACATGGTGGATCCTTGAGGGTGATTGGCGGGAGGAGTGGTCTTCTGCCTGGTGGAGATGTGGAAAGTGTATTCAGAAGACTGTATGAGGGAAAGGTCCTCTGATTGGGTTCTGAAAAGCTACTTAAGAGCTTCTACATTGGCTGAAATTAGGTTTTCGATATATAACAAACTAAACTAATAAAAACATAAGGCAGGGCTAATTTTCTCTTCTCATGAAAGAACCAAAGACAAACCAGGTACCCATGGCTCATGACTGTAATCCTAGCTTCTCAAGAAGCTGAGTCTGAGGAGCTCAGTTTCCCACACAGGAAAGTCTGTGAGGCTCTTATCTCTAATTAACCACCAAGAAACTGGAAGTGTACTTCAGATGGTAGAACACTAGCCTTTAACAAAAAAACTATGGGACGGTGCCCAGACCCTGAGTTCAATCCTAGTACCCGCACATGTACCTGCATGCGCACATGAGCGTGCGCGCGCGCGGCCGCGCACACACACACACACACACACACACACACACACACACACACACAATCAAAGACAGCTGACTGAGACTTGGTGTACAGTTCCACATTATTAGCAGTATCTCAGGCTCCTTTTCTTATCTGGTTTCTAACCTGACGCGACCTCATGTTCTAAGGTGACTACGAGGGCACCAGTCATGACATCTACCTTGTGTTGAAGATCTGAAGAAAGGTGGAAGGGCCTTGCAGACTTCTATGCTCCTTTCAAAGAGTATTCTTCACAGTTCACCCAGTGATTCACACTGATCTCTTAGCTGCAAGGAAAGTAGGGAAGGGAGAAGCTTTCAGGACACAGGGCTTCATTTCAGCAAGGAACTAAAGAAGAAGATGAATTTTCCAGGGAAAGAAAGGAAGAGGACATGGCAAGGGAAAGGAGCACAGTGCACAAATGTGGAGAAGGAGTGAGTGCACCTGATTAGCTTTGGGTGCAGTGTGTGTGTGTGTGTGTGTGTGTGTGTGTGTGTGTGTGTGTGTGTGTGTGTGCTTTCCATGTAGGTCTGTGAATTGAGAGTGAGTGTGGCAGGACGCTTACATGACCAGATCTGCAGGGATCAAAGTTTGAAATTTATTTTACAGGAAACAATGAATTGCACACAGGCACTTGGGGGTGGTGGGAAAGGGGGACACTTCAGATCTGGGTTTTAGAGCTCTGTCTGAACACTGGTATTGGAGTCAGGACATTGATGTTGAGTATTAAATTCCTGGGAGCTTGAAGGAGCCTAGTATTTGCTAGGCTGGATACTGGAGATCAAGAAGATAAAGTTGGTTTTGTGGGAAGGCGTCACATTGAGGCCTAGAGCAGTCAGAATAGATAGCCACTGAAGGGGTTATAGCTGTGAAATGATGTGAACGTTGAGACAGATGAAGTGTTTCTGAGCCATGCCTTCCCTTAAATCTCTGATAGGAACAGCTTTGTGCTTGCTCTTAAAGGGAAAGAGGAAATGTGATTACCAGTTCGCTTTCTATGAATCAGATTCAGCACATCTTATCTCATTTTTTTGTAGATCTGAAAAAAAAAAGCACAGAGAGGTTATGAATATGTCTAAGGTCACACAGTTCGGAAATGGCAGAGCCATGGTTCCTCTTTCTTTGGAACCAAAGAAAGAGCACTTGACCCTGTTTCATGGGCAAATAACCTTCACTCCATGGCATTATTTGGGTTTGCATGACATAGGATTGGAAGTAGGTGTTATGTGATTCAGTGACTAGCTTGTGTCTTAATAAGCTGCTTTTCCATGTCCCAATTCAAAGGAGATCCCAGTCCTTGTATGAGGTGGCATGGCTAGAGGACAGGGTGTGGATTCCCTCTGATCCCAACTAAGCCAGTGACTGAGCTATGACCAGGTCTCAGGCTGATACTGCTAATTTTAGAGTTTCCTTCTCAGGGAACCTGAGTATTTAGGCTCTATCTTTCTCAGAAGTGTGGGTATTCCACATGTGCAATTCATGTCCCTCTGGCCTGTAGCCCACACTGGAATGTACTTAAATTCTCCTTTAACTGTTTTTACTGGGTTAACTTTTAAAACTTAGCATTGACCTAACCACTAAAGCATGTAAAACTATGGCTTTGGCTAGCTTGCTTGCTTTCTTCTTCTTTCTTTCTTTCTTTCTTTCTTTCTTTCTTTCTTCCTTTCTTTCTTTCTTTTCCTTCCTTCCTTCCTTCCTTCCTTTTTTTCTTTTTGCCAGTCCTGGGCTTGAACTCAGGGCCTGAGCATTGTCCTTGGTCTTTCTCAAGGCTAGAGCTCTACCACTTGAGCCACAGCAACCACTTCTGGCTTTTTCTGTATATGTGATATTGAGGCTGAAACCGAGGTCTTTGTGCGCGCTAGGCAAATACTCTACCACTAAGCCCAGATTTTATTTTCTTTAAGTCCTAAACTCACCACTCTCAATAAAATGCTCAAGTTTGCCTTTCCAGCAGATGCTGACAAATGTTAGATTCATCCATGGCACTGGTGGCCTCTTCCCCTTCCCTGTAGATTTATGAGGCTGAACTTTATTTTCCCCATTTTACAAATAAGGAAGCTGAAGGAAAGAGTGATGGTGTAACACGGGCCCCAGATCATACAGCTAGATTCACCATATAGAAACTTGCAATCCACCAGTGTCTTGTGCTCCCTATTTTGGCTTTGCCTGAGGAGCCAGAATTCTCTGATTAGTCCCATCTTTGCAGCTATGGCCACAGGACTGTGACCGGAGCAGGCAGGAAAGGCCTGCCTGGGTGCCTGGGAAGGGTACCTGCAGAGGGCCCCCCCCCCCCCCCCCCGAGAATAGGCAGGGAGCACAGTACCTAGAAAGACAGGAAACAAGGGAACAGCTGGATTCATGCTTTCTCTCCAGTGTCCCGAACTGGGAAGAATCAGGGAGACACAGGATTGGCAGGGGATGAGGGATACTGCCCAGCAGGACATATTCTAGGCTCAGCTGCCAAACAGGCTGAGGGGAAGAAAGAAGCAGCTGCCTGACTTCACCCTGCTGTCTATGAGCAAGCTTACAGATGTTTATTTGCAGTTTTCCTTATTCCAACAGCCATTAATTTCTGGTAGGATGATTTACACCATTCCCTGCTTTCTCCCAGGGTTACTAGATGAGATACAATATGGAGAAACCAGTGTGACCAGGGCACTAATTATCTGGACCAATCCTGGGATGCCACTGTGGCATCTTGTGACTACCTGTGCTTCCTTCACTGATGCACTTGGCTAAGCTGAGCCTGCAGAGTAGATGATCCAGGGCCTTGCTCCTGACTGGGAACGAGAGAAGCCTGCTGTCCTCCTAACGGGTCTCTCTCTCTCTCTCCCCCTCTCCCCCTCTCTCCCTCTCTCCCTCTTTCTCTTCCTCTTCCTCCCTCTCCCTCCCTCCCTCCCTCCCTCCCTCCTTCTCTCCTGCCTCTGTCTCTCTGTCTTTGTCTGTTTCTCCTCACCCCTAGTGGACCTGTTTTCTGCCATTTTCTTAGACAAGGGTTCTTGTCTGGCTTTCAATAGCCATGCTGCCTCTTTGGGTCTGTTTAGCCCCAGCTGTGCCTAGCGATCTTAAGGAGTCCTCAAAAGGAGTCCTACAAAGGAGCTCTTACAAAGATGCCCTCAAACCCACCCATCAGCAGTGCTCACCAGCAGCCTCTGCTCTCCTCCTCTGTCTGCTCTAGCCTTGCTTAGCCATACGTAGTTGGAGAAGCATCTCCCTTGCCCCTGTCTGCTAGGCTCCATGTAGAGGTGCTGTGGCAGTCATGACAGGTATAAGAGGCTAGGGAGGGATCAGGGGGTACAGTAGGGGACTTTATGTTTTTCCTGTGCTTTTTCCTGGGCTCGTGCTGGCCTACGGCCATGAAAAGCTGAGAGGAGGGTTTACTAGAAGCACACTGCTTTATGTATTTACATAAATTGGAAGAAAAGTGATATCATAGTTTATATACAGCTTTATATTCTGTTTTTTATTATTGTCTCATTTAATGTAATTATGGGTAATTTCCCATAACAATAAATATCTTCACAGACATGAGTTTTAGTGTCTTCTCAAGATTACATTGTATATGGTTGTCAAAATTTACTAATTCACCCCCCCTCGTTGGACATTTAGGTTGTTTCCAGTGTTTTGGTATTATAAATAATGGCATTATAAATAACTTTTTAAAATCCTTGGTTCTATTGATTTATACTAAATTCTGGGAGTGGAATTCCTGCTTAAAGTATGCAAAGTTCTGAATGGAGACCTCCTTGCCCTGGGCAAACCTTGGCCCTCTCCAGGTAGGGAGAAGAATTAAAGTAGCTTAAAAGCTGAGCTGCTCCTTCAGCAGAGGGAAAGGTAGGGGAGAGGGAGGGGAGGGTGAGGGGAGAAGCTGGGGGCCTTAGGCCAGCCAGGGGACTGAGACTGAAGCAGGAAGAAGGGTTATTACTTTTTTGTTTTGCTTTGTTTTGGCCAGTCCTGGGCTTGAGCTCAGAGTCTGAGCACTGTCCTTGGGGTTTCTCAAGGCTAGAACCCTACCATTTGAGTCACAGCACCACTTCCAGCGTTTTCTATGTATGTGGTACCAAGGAATTGAACCCCAGTCTTTGTGCATGCTAGGCGAGCACTCTACCACTAGGCCAAACTCTCGGCCCAGGAAGAAGGATTTTAAGCTTGGTTTTAGGAAGTTTGGCTTCCTAAACTGTAGGACTATCTTCCTTCATACCTTCTGTCATGAGAGTTCATTCAAGAAATGACACTGTTTTACAGTTTTTTAAACTTTGGGGGAACTAGACTTGTGTTTCAAATGCCCAAGACAAGCATTTGGGTCCAGTTTTCTTTAGGATAGAGGAGCTCAGGTGTGCGCGTGTGTGTGTGTGTGTGTGTGTGTGTGTGTGTGTGTGTGTGTTGTGTCAAGCGCAATATTTCTTTATTGTACAAGTACAATATTCCTTTCTCCTTTTGGGTAGCATTAGGAAAGATACAAAATTTTGATAGAGATTATTTCATTGTCTGCCAGAGAAAATATTAAATCTTACCCTGTAATCTGAAGATCATGGTTCAAAGTCAACCCTGGCAAGAAAGTCTGTGAAACTCATCTCCAAATAACCACCAAAAAACAAGAAAGGGAGCTATGGCTCAAAGTGGTGGAGCATCCAGGACAGCATCCAGCCCCTGGTTCAAGCCCTATAGAATGTATGGGATTTGGAGCCAGGCCAAGGTCTGATCATCTATGTGCTTGAAACTCAAGGCCCATCACGCAGCCTGTCTCCAACCCTCATGATTTAGGGAGTTTCTCCTGTATCCTAGAATATTCCAAGATTGCATGCACGGGCACATACATACCCACCTGGATGCCAGAGCCATGGGCAGGAACAGTTAGTCTCCCTGTGTAGGGACCTGGGACACACCCAGAGCCACGCTGCCCAGGGGAAATGCACACTCTGATTTTAAATGTTCTGATGGCTACATCCAAGAGTAATAATTTCACCATGTAGTCAGTATGAAGCATGGATATTTTACATTCATTTTTCTGCCTTTGGCAAACTTTAATGTGTTCTTTATTCTTTTTTTTTTTTTTTGCCAGTCATGGAGCTTGAACTCAGGGCCTGAGCACTGTCCTTGGGTTTTTCTCAAGGCTAGAATTCTACCACTTACTTGAGCCATAGCACCACTACTAGCTTTTTTCTATGTATGTACTGAGGAATCGAACCCACGTCTTCATGCATGCTAGACAAGCACTTTGCCATTAGGCCAAACTATCACTAGGCCAAACTCCCGACCCATGTGTCCTTTATTCTTATAGCATATTCCTTAACCACCTTTCAATAGGCACAGGGGGATAGTGGCTTCCTCACCGAGCATTTCCACCTCTGGGCAGAGGAAAAGGGTCCCTGGCTTCCCCAAGGGACTCTGTTCTCTGGGAATCACTGCTGTCTCTACCACAGGTTGCCCAGAGCAACAAGGCCTGACTGGGTCACATGGTATCTGGCCCTGGCTGACCCAGAATTCCCATCTTGTTGCTCTGCCTGCTCCCTGCAGAGCAAGGCATGATCCTAAATCCATCCACAGAGAGTGACAATACACCTTCCACATCCCTTTCGGGTCACCTTCATCTCGAGATGCTAGATGTAGTGGTCATTTGTCCTGACTGCCCACTGGCTCAGACAGCAGCCTTCACTGACAGAGGCCTCACCTCTTCCCCTTTCTAAGGGGGTACATGCCCTCACTAAACCCTTGGTGCTTTTCTGGCTTCTTCCTTTTGAAGAATAAAACCCCCAATCATGACACCTCCACACAAGGCACCTACTGTGCTCATAAAGCAGGAATGGGGTCATGACTTTCAAGTTCTTCTCCAGCCCCAGCTGCCTGAGGCTATGGCCCAGAACACTCAGGAAGTTGGGAGGAATTGAGTCCTTGGTGTATGTGTATATATGCATGTGTGTTTGTGTGTGAGTTAAGGATCTCTGTATATTTCAGTGCCAGAAGATTGTCCTGAAAAGGCCCTGTCCCCACTGTTGCTCTGCAGGTCCGCATAGGCCCGCATGGCCTCACTTCCCTCCCTCCCACTCTCCTATTGTTAAGTGGCATGCAGAGATGTTATTTATTGTAGCATTCTGACAAGTAAAAGCCATTCCTCTGATTTACAACCTTGCCACCTCCTCTCTTTGAGTCAGTGTGTGATTCATCTCTTTAATGTGATACTTCCGAAGCGTGTGGCACACTGGGGATGAACCCTCTCTGCCAGCCTTCTCCTCTGACTTTTCATGGCTCTTTCTGACCCCAACACCCACTCACTGCCAAGACCCTGACCTCAGAGCCTTAGCCACAGGATATAGTGTTATCCTCCTGTATGAGATATTGTGCCAGGTTCCCAGGGGGATTTGCTAAGGGCCCCCGGGGACAGATTCGAATTCGAGTCAGCTGGTTGGTTTGAGAGGGCCAGATGTGAACATCAGAGCCTGATGTCCAGAAAAACCTGCTACAGAGTAACTGACAGAACAGGAGACCACCAGGCTTAGCCTCCAGGCTTATCATGTCTGGTCACATCATTTTCTAAATTCTTAATAGTAGCTCTGCAGTTTTGGGGTTTTTTTTTTGTTTGTTGTTGGTTGTGGGCTTTGAACTCAGGGCCTGGGCACTGTCCTTGAGCTTTTTTGCTCAAGGATAGAACTCTACTACTTTGAGCCACAGTACTATGTTCAGTTTTCAGGTGGGTAATTGGAGATAAGTGTCTCCTGGACTTTCCTGCCTGGGCTGGCTTCAAATGGTGATCCTCAGATCTCAGCCTCCTGAGTAGCTAGGATTACAGGCGTGAGCCATCAGTTCCCAGTGCTCTAGGTTTTCTTTAACTTCGCATTCATTCATTCATTCATTTGTTCAATTAATAGTCTTACATGGCCAGGTGTGGTGGCTCATGCCTGTAATCCTAGCTACTCAGGAGGCTACTGAGGAGATCTGAGGATCACTGTTCAAAGCCATCCCAGACACTAAAGAACCTAAAGAATGTGAGGCTCTCATCTCCAATTAACCTCTAGAAGACAGGAAGTAGGGCTGAGGTTCAAAGGGTGGGTGGTAGCCTTGAGCTGAAGAGCTCAGGGACAACACCCAGGCCAGAGTTCAAGCCCCATGATCCACAAAAATTAAATTAAATTAAAAAATAGTCTTACATGCCTCTCTGAGCCTATACTGTTCATTTTTATAAATTATCATTTAAAAATTCTTTTTCATTTAGCCATTTCTAAGTGTATAAATCAGTGACATTCAGAACATTTATATCATCATGAAACCATCACCATCTACCTTGCCTCATCTTTCCAAACTGAAATTTAGTGCCCATTAAGCAAACCCCATCGCTCCTTCCTCCCTTCCCCTGCTGGCATCCACCCAGCTTCTTCCTGTCTGTGGACTCGACTTTCATAGGTGCCTTGTGTAATTGGAGTCATTAGTGATAACTTTCTCTGCCTGGCCGTGCAGACACATAGGAGACAGGGCCCCTTCCTCCTGCCCGGCTCCAAACTCTGACTTGACACACAAGGGAAGTGCTGCTCAGAGAGATGTCTTCTGTACTCAAGAAAATACACAAAACCAGCTCGTCTCCTTCCTCAGGTCTGCTAGGAGCAGGATGCAGTCTCCCTACCCATTCTAGAATCTTGTTTTGTTTTAGCAGACTTTAGGGCCAATCACCACTAGGAGATTCAGGGACATTCATGAAGTCATATACAGTAGAGAAGTAAGAACTTGTCCTTAAAGTTCTTCATCTTTGTTATTCCCACACTTCATTCAACTCTTAGTGGCTTGAGTGAGCCAGGGCTTTATTCTTTCTCAGACACTTGGCTTTGATGACATCTGGGGAGGGTATTTCTGTTCTTGTTCCTGCTTCCTTCCCTGCCTAGCCTTCTTGCCTTCTTCCTCATTCACAGGTCCTCAGCTTCATGTGTCTGGTCTGACCTGGTTGCTGATCTGGGTTGCTCAGACTTGAGAGTCCCAGATAGAATCAGGTCGGCTCCCAGGGTAGATGGGGCCTCCCATCCCTCCTTACCCGCTTCTCTGCTCTGGTGTAAGTGCTCTGTGGAATGAAGGCCTTCCCTGGCCTTTCTCCAAAGCTTGCTATGGATGGGAAGGGTTAAGAGGTGGTTCCTGACCAAGTCCACTTTAATAGACCCAGAAGGCCCCAGGAGTAAGCCAGCACCCTGGACTCAGCCTTGGCCCTGCTCCCAGCACTGGCTCAGTCTATACCTGGCTCAGCTCTGATCTGTTTGAGTTCCACCGTAGGTGCCCTTACTCTCCTGGCATATCCAGTGACTGCCACTCCCCTGGCACTGGCTCTCAGCACCTGGTCCTTCCACTGGCACAGGCTCCCTTAGCAGACTGGTCTGGCCTAGACCCCATCTGCATGTCAAGCCATGCCCCAGGCTGCCACCTCTCTTCCCCAGTGTATGTGGGGGGAGGAGGAAGGGTTGAGCCTGGTGAGCTGATGGCCACTGCTGTTGTCCCCTTGAGAGTCTGGACCTTGATGCTGAGACTTTCTTCCCTTGTTCTTTCGGTCCTGATCAGACCTAAAACCTTGGTGAAGCATCTTCTATACATCAGGGCAGGAAACTGCTTGTCCTAAGGAAAACTCTGGCCTCTAATAGTGTTTCACTTATTTTTTCCCAAGCCCTGGAGAGGTGGACTGATACCTCCATATTAAAATGAGGTTTCAGGGGTCTGAATCACTTGCCCAAGAATACCAGCTGAGTGGGACTCAAATCTGCATGTTCCTGGGCCCAGCCCCCAGGTTCCCCACCCCCAACCCAACATTTCACTTACTCCCCAAGCAGACAACAAGACTGCACCACTGGCTGTCTTTACCAGAGGAAAAAAACAGACAGGCTTCAAACGGAGCCACAAAGGGCAATTTTCCTAGGTCTTCCTAACTGAGGCAAATGACCAGGAGTTGGGACTCAAACTCAGTAAGCTACCTCAAAGCCAGCACTCTAACCACTACACTGCAGACAGCTGACATTGGTGTTGGCACAGGGATATGTGGAGATATGGAAAACAGACAGCATATGGACGGCCAGATCTGGATGGGAAGAAGACAACCCAGGCGGTGTGGTGTGCGATCTGATCATGGCTATCCAGACAGGTGTGCAACAGAGGGGGATGGGTGTAGCTGGTGGACACAAGTATGAAGCATTCTTCTGCAGCCACATTGGCCTCCTTGTCCTCTCTGGGATTTCCCTCTGCTGTGGCACTGCCCTCAGATACACGTCAGCTTGCTCCCTCTTCTACCTCTTCTTACCTCTGCTCTGAAGCATCTCTCTCCTAGGGATCTTGCTGACCTCATCACCTGTCTGTCTCCTTACCCTCACTCCCAGGTGGTTTATTAGATATTTATTTGTTTCTCCCGCTAGAACCCAAGCTTCACAAGATCAAGGACTTGGCCTGTTCTCTTCTCTGGCCTATCCCCAGCTCCTAGGGGCATGCTTGGCTCGTGGTTCTGCTCAAGAAACATTTTTCATATTGAAAAAATAAACAAAATGAGACTGGAGCTAAGGTTGTACAGCTGAGATCCAACGTCAGAGCAGGAAGGGCTGTTGGCTGAGCCACCCTACACTACTGCCGAGCCTGTAGTCAGGGGGAGCTGATGGCTGCGAACCAGGAGCCTTGCTGGATTACAACAATTTGCTCACATTTCATGTGCTCACAGTTGGTTCCCTAAGCAGCTAGAGAACTGTGGCATGTCTAGCTGGGGTGGCTCCCAGGGGTAATGGGTGGGTGTCAGGAACCCCATTTTCAAGATCTTGGAGGATCCCCAACACCACACTGGGAACTTGTATTACTGTGAAAAGCAGGTCCCATATTCTGCCAGGGTGAATGGGACCATTCAGGAGGTGCTCTGGTCACTGCAGAGTGGAACACTTCCCATCTACTCACACTCTAGGGGGCCCCAGGCACCCCTTGTGATTTGCCCACTTGTTACTAGAAATGAATGACAAGCTAACTTGCCTGTCACTGGCACAGCTAAGGGCAGAAGCTCCCCTTTGGGGGCCTTGGCTATGTGACCCTCCCAGGGGACAGAGGTGTTTGGTCGGTCTGACACACAGCAGATGCCAACAACCCCTTCTGAATGAATGATTCTGTTGAACATGTGGCATGCACTTAGGCTGCACCAATGCCTAAGTAACCCCAATACATGGAGTGGTTTGGGAAGACATTAGACCCCCTTTCTGCAGTCTCATTGACTTCATCTCCTCACCTTCAAGGGCCAGAGCTGGGCCCCTGGTGGGAGTCAGAGTGATATACATAGGGTATGATGACAGGTACTGGCTCTGCAGATTAACTGCTGCTCATCCCATTGAGCTAATATTTGACACGGTGGATTGCTGAAGTCTTCTTAATGAGGTTGCCTTGACTTTCAGACAGTAACACAGTAAACATAGGTAAACCGTTACAACATCATTTTGAACTTTGTTAATCAGCTCAGAGAGGGTGGAGCCCACTCTCTGAGGTGTTTAGGCTATGGAACAGTTTTACTTCAGAAACTAGGACTGAGCCTCCCTGGATGATGGGTTTAAGGACTTGAAAGAATGCTTGTGGCTCTGCTGGGCTGAAACCAGAGAACTGAGAGCCCCCATGCACAGAGTGACTCTGAAAGCTGACAAATGCCCAGTGTTCCTCTAGACAGGCCTGGGAGATGGGGCTGCATGGCCAGAACAGCTGGGCGGAGGCTGGTGGCAGGAGGCAGTGTGAGTTTCCCTTTGTTTCTGGGCGGTCATGAGGACAATTGGGGACACAGAGAAGCCCCTTTGCTCTTGCTCTGGCCCACAGCTCAGGCCCTGGAGCTTCCTGCTTGCTGTCCAAGGAATGCTGCCGGGAGAGCCCCAGATCCGCCTTGGCATGGAAGTTGGCAGGCACCCAGTGCTCAGGGCTGCCTGGCCTGAGCCAGGGCCTCTGGGCCCACAGCTCTCCTGTGCCCACAGCTCTCCTATCTACTTAGGGAGTTACAGAGGAGAGAGATCCTGAACAACAAATCTGAATCTTGAGTTGAGGTCTAGTGCTTCTGCTAAAGATCTCTGTGGCACTGAGTAGATCACTAACCTCCTTTTCCCTCCATGAGAAAGAACGTAGTGGGTATCTGCACCCAGCACACACACAGTCGCAAGTGAGCTCTGAAGCTTTTGAAGCAATGTAACGTGTGTTCAGAAATCTATCACTGAGGCCTGCTGTAGCACCTCCCAACTCAGAAGAGATGCAAGATCAAATAAAAAATGGAGAGAACATCCCCTCTGCCTTAGAAACAGAACATGAACTCGGCCTCAGCCTGCTCCTAGACCTTGTGGTCCTCACTGTGAAGGCTGATGTATATTTGACATCTGGATAAAATGAAGAGGGAGTAACAACCTGCAGCCTTACTTCTGCTGAAGTACAGGGTCACTTCTAAAACACAGATCACCAGCCTGACCTTAAAACAGACCCAGAAATCCAAGATCAGCTGTAGAAGGGGAACCTCTCGGAGATACAGCCAGCCCACCATTCTTGTCCCTCAGATCCTGCATATATACTCACATACACACACATACACCATCGCCCCACTCATTGGCTCCAGTGTAGACAAGGCCCTGCGGTGCCTGGCACTGAGGCTCCTGGGAGGAAGTGTCCAGAGCCTGACTCAAGACAGGGCTCTCTCATTGATCTTTATGGACATGGGACAAGGGTTTAAGTTCTGGCATTCTACATTGCCTAGAAGCATAGCATCACCTTGGTCTCCTGTAATCTATCCGTGCTCCAAGTTTTTCTTTCATAACCTTGACTCTTAGCTGTCCTGGTCTGGATGTTGTAGAAAATGCCACCTTCCTCATTCTGGGTTGTCTAATGTTTCCCATGATAGAGGGTAGGGGGGAATAACTAGCGAGGGGATATTTCCTGACAGTATCACATCGTGGAGGGGGAGTGTGTGTTAGCAACTGAACTTAATCCCTGCCATACTTGGCTTTCCTGTGAAGTGACAATTCTCCCTTTTCTATACAATATTCATTAGAAGTTGGCCAGTTCATCTAGCCATGCCTAAGAAGACGAGAACTTAGCTCCATATCCTCTGTGGAAGAATATCAATTAATTTGTAGTCACATGCTAAAACCAACCACTGAAATTATAAACATTGTTAAGGCCAGCCAGTCATCCTGTTTATAGTTCTACCCACTAACTTGAACATTCATCAGTGAATCTTGCCTGCTGTAATCTCTACTGTGGCCTTCTCATAGCACTTTACTCTTTCCCTCATTTATTTGTTTTGATTTCTTCTTTAGGAAAGACTTGTCCCTTCCCCGCATTTAGCTCATAATTTTTTTAATTACTAGCTTGTGTTAATTTGAACTCATTTGTTTTAATTTTATTCTTCAAGCTAAAATGCAGTACTATGGCTATTTATTCTGTTACTCAACTTGTTCTAACTTTGGTCACTGGAAAGTTCTTCAGGTTGCTTCTGTATAACAGGCAAACAATACAGCCTGTCTCATGTGGTGGCAGCAGGATTAAGTGACAAAATGCAGGAGGTGCCTAGTTTCAGCCCCAGGACCTAGTTCTCTGTTAATGGCAGGTTTTGCTATTTGTAACTGCCCTGTCAAAGATTTCTGACACTCTTGGCTGGATGCTTCTCTGACATGGGACTCTCCTATGCATTCTAAGAGGTTGAGCAGCATCTCTAGCCTTCACCCACTAGATGCCAGTAGCAGCTCCAGTTATACAAACCAGAAGTGTCTCCAGACCCTGTCAGATGGCTCCTAAGAGTGAGTAAAAGGACCACTGTGCATTCTCCACACCTACTAAGTACTTTTCTGGAGTAGGGTTGCTGTCAGTGAGCACACAGGATGCCTACCTTTATCAGTGTTTCTCAGTTCTGGGCTTGGCCAGGTGTCCATCAGAGTTGGTGAAGTAGAAGCTGATCCTGGTCCAAAGTGGCCAAGCCCAGCTGGGAGTGAAGGAGAGGATCAAAAACTCTAGACAGATACTGCCCACAATGTGAAGTAGCTCCTGTCTTGTATCACATCCTGGGACCTCTAAACCCCTTGAGAACCAGCAGGCAGGTGTGGAAAGGAACTGGCCTGGGGAGGGAAAGAATTACTGTGCGCCAGGTGTGATACAGGTCCATGGCATTCACCCACTTAGTCAATGACTAATAAATGGTCCTGCATAAGGCTACCCATCCTTTCAGCTAAGTTGCTGAAGAGATGTGGGGAACAGACAAAATTCCCTGCCCTCTAGGAGTCTGTGCTTCCACGGGAAGAACTGGTAACCTGATACAGAAAGTGAGCATGGTGTGCAGGCTGTCACACGGATGGGCCTGAGAAACAGAGAGGAAAAGCCTGGCTTGAATCTTCATTTTTATTCAAGAACAGGATGGAGCTTTAGCATCTAAGTTAAATTGTTGAAATGAAAATGTATCTGAGGTTTCAGCAATTATTTTGTGCTTTATGGATGGAACAACAACAACAACAAAAGCAGCAAAAGAATTATGTTACCTAGCATCAACCGTGAGTTTCTGAACACACACTGTAATTCTCCAATCCAAAGGTCATACAGAAAGTTAGTAACCAGACAGTAAGTGCTGTTAGGTCTAACTAGTTTTGGGGGTGCTAATATGTTTAGCATGTTCTGCATTTACAAATATGAATAATTGTTCTTCTTGTCTAATTTGATACCATGTATTTTTTTTCTTATCTTTAATTTCTCTGCCTGGAACGTCTAGTACTATATCCAATAAAAGTGGTGAGCTAGAGAGGTGGGGAACTGGAAGTAATATCCTGGAGTGGGGAGAAGGTTGGGAGTGTCCTCAGGGATCGGCTGTGTCTGCTGAGCCTGGCCCCATGTGAGGGGTCAGCTCTGTGTCCTACCCCTAGGCAACACAAAAGCTCTCATTGAGAGACTGTCAGGCACTACTTTGCATGGTCATCTCCCAGCATTCCCAGCTCCTCTGTACTTCTCCAGTGCCTGGCCTGGTGCCTTCCCTATAAAAGGATGCAAAGCAATTTGTAGAATAAGGATGACCTTTTTCCATCAGAACTTTCAGACCTTAGCTGGAAGCACATGGCTCACATCTACTACAATCCTCATGAGATTGAAATCTAAGAATTGAGGTCTGAAGACAGCTTGGACAGATAAATCTGCAAGACCCATATCTCCAACTAACAAGTAATAGTAATAATAATAATAATTAAAGCTGGAAGTGAAGTTGGGACTCAAGTGGTAGAGTGCTATAGGCTATACTTGAATAAAAAGCTAAGCAAGAGTGCAAGGGTCTGAGTTCAAATCTCAAGGTGGGCACAGGCAGGTGAGCACACACATGCACATATTTCAGTCCAGTTTACTCCTTTGAGAATCCAACTTTTATATACAACCACCCAGCTTCTCAAGACACTAATCTTTGGATTGTCACTTGTACCCGAATTTTCTTTCATGAGTCCCATTTACTGTTATCCCTATTGGTCACCTAGCATTGAAAGTTGAGTTACCTTCAGCTCCTCCTTTCTCCCTTTCCTTCACTGTGTCCCTGCAGCGATGACATTCAGCTGAAACCACTGTGCCACGCACCTGCTTCCTTCCTGGCCTCTGCTGCTACTGCTGGAGGTGAGGATCCTCCATCACCTGGGCTCAGGTGACCCACCTGCCATCTTCCAGCTAGTTACCTGGTCTCCACTAAACAATCTCATATCCCTCTGCCCAATTACAAGTCCAAAATGCATGGGTCCTGTCTTCTATCTTGAATAACCTCCACTGGCTCCCCTTGTGTTCCCCTGCTTCCTATAATACTCTTCAATCCCATCTCATCCCGTCCTGCTTTCCCACTGGAAGCTGAATGATTAGCCTCCGAGCCCTGTTGCCTGCTCTTTATGCTCCTCCACATGCCTTTGCTCTACTTAGTGTCCTCCACCGAATGGGATCTTCCTTCCCACAGCCACATGCCACATCCTGTCCTACAAGACACAACCTCAAACCTCACCCCTCTCCTACCCACCCCCACCCCAACTTCTATGAACCTTTCCCAGAGCCCATCCTGTACTTCTGTCAGCAGCAGTTGTTTTCCTCCTTCCCATTTAGTGCCTACTTCTTACTTTTATTCTTGTGGTTCTGGGGTTTGAACTCAGGGCCTTGCACTTGCTAGCCAGATGCTCTGCCCTTGATCTATGCCCCTAGCCCTACGTCTCACTTCCTCTATGATATCTGTACCAAGCATCAAGGTATAGTTGCTATTGGATGTATCTTACCTTTCCTAAAGTGTATCAGACTGTTCATGCCATGTAGTAAAAGTGCAGTTTTGAGGGTTTTTTTTTTCTGTACTGCAGTTTGAACCCATAGCATTTGTACTTGCCAGACAGGCACTCTACCACTTGAGTCACTTTTCTAGCTCCTTTTTCAGTTGATTACTTTTGAGATAGGGTCTTGATTTATAAAGTAAATGGTCATTTATAAGGTAAATAATCACAGCCTGGACTGTGATCCTCCTGTTCGTGCTTCCCCACCTTTCTGGGTTGACAGGCACATGCCATGCTCAGCTATTGGTCAAGATGGAGGCTCACCAGCTCTTTTTGCCCAGGCTGCCCTGGAACTGAGTCCTTAAATGTCAGCCTCCCTATTGACTAGAATTACAAGCTTGAGTTCCTGCACATCTGACTAAAAAGAGTGTTTTAGAGGACACACTCCAGCATGTACCTATTTTACCTATTTATAAAATAGATTGCTATAATAGATTGTAAACATATAAATGCACATATATCCAACATTTACCAAACATTGTGATGAAATCAGTAGAAATAGAAGCCATGAATTTTCCCCCCACGCAAAATCACTGGAGAAGTACTCTTTTGAGACTACTGATGTAGGAAATAGGCTGTTGAGACTGTTGACATGGCGGAGCTTCCAGCTAGAAATGGAAGCCAGTGTAAGAGCCAGGCAGGCTGGCAGAGTAGGATGGCTCCTCGCCCATAGCAACAAGCATGGCAAGGCAGGGCAAGCATGAAGTTCAGGGAAAATGCAGGGGGCATCTGGGTGGGTTAGGAGATAGCAGCTGGGCATGCTGGCTGCCCCAGGATCCCAGGCACTGCCCAGGTGCCAGCCACATGCTCAGAGGACAAAGCTTTGGGACAGCGGGTAGGCTGTCAGTGTGCCCCTGTGAATGTGAGTCTGCACCAGAATGGCAGTTCTTAGCAGAGATGCTAACATAGGGTGAGAGAGGGGCTCTGACTCCCACCATATTTGACAGACTGGAAACTGGAGCCCCAGGGAAGGAGTTTGAGTGAGGTGACTGTGCCACTCTTGGATGTATGAACTCTCCCCTCACTAGGCATCTGGATTTTGTGTTAGTGTTCACACTTACAGGTGTGTACACCCCACTGCACAGAAAAGATAGTGGATTGGGCTGCTGGGGAATCCCCAAAAGAAAGGCAGCTTCTATAAATGCTCCCAAACAGTTCTTTCTTTCTCCCCTCTCCCTCTCTTCCTCCTTCTCTCTCTCTGTTTCTCTCCCCCCCCAACACACACACACACATGTGCAAACATGCACGCACAATCTGCAAGCACATCCATGCACTTATGCCCTCACAAATGTATATATACATATGCTCCCAGAAGTCTCACATACATGCATATATACATGTGTTCTACACATATCCACTGACACTTCCAAAGACACACATATCAGGCAGGACCTCCCTGGGTGCAGAACCTTCCCCAATGCTCTTCCCAAATATCCTGTCATTTCCAGCCTTGTCACCTCTGCCATCAGCATGGCAGGTCTCGGTGTCCTTATGTCTATCACCAAAACTGTCAGAGCAACTCTGTCTCTATAGAGAGAAGGAGCTGGGTGTGGTTCAAGGTCAGGCAAAGCAGGGAGACAGAGCATAGTGAGGGCTTTTGGCTGTCTATCAGCACTGTCTGAGCTGGGCTTCATCCCTGCTCATTCTTGAACTCTTCAGTGGCTTCTTATCAGCAGACTGATAACTGGGAGGGGGGATATAGGAGCCCTGGAACATGTTCCTGGTCCAGCTGTGGGACTGGTCCCTAGACAGTGATCAGTCCCAGGGACCAATGCCCTAATTAAAAGAGGAACCATCATCCCTTTGTTCCAGCAACAAGGATTTACTGAGCACCTACTAGGTAACATGCCCTAGAAAAGATGCATAGAAAGGTGGAGCTAGATCTCTACTGTGCACTGGCCCCTCTCTAGAGGGCACTTGGATCAAGGTTGGCCTTTTCCCACACTGTTACCCATGGACCCTGTCTGTGTTCAAGCCCATCAGCATTCTAGGGGGGAAAGGATGCTGTGTTGTCCAGATCTCTTGTGAGGGCTTTTTTGTGGCCCTGCCCATGCCAAAGTCCTGACAACTGAGTTCTTGGGAAGAGTTCTTAGACTCCACCAAACCCCACAGCCAGGCAACGTCCACTAGTGAATTTATGCCAGAATCGTTTAGGATCCTGACTCCACAGTATGTTTTTTACTTTGTAACTAGTTATGTCAAAAATGATTCTAGGGGCCAGTAGTATGGCCTAGTGGTAGAGTGCTTGCTTAGCATGCATGAAGCCCCAAGTTTGGTCCCTTGGTACCACATACACAGGAAAAGCTGAAAGTGGTGCTGTGGCTCAAGTGGCAGAATGCTAGCCTTGAGAAAGCCCAAGGACAGTGCTCAGGCCCTGAGTTCAAACCCCAGGACTGGCAAAAACTAAATCCATACTTAGCACTAGGGGGGTAGGAAATATAAGTCAACTGAAAGATATGCGAATCAAGCCAGATCTCTCTACTCTGAAGGAACAAGTATTTAACTGTTATATGACATTATAGACTTTTTCCCCTATGCAAATAGTTATGCTATTTGCTTATTCAACATTTATAGAGTGCCTACTTTGGGTTAGGAGCCAAGGGTAATAAAGTAAATGATCAAGATAAAACCCCCTGCCCTCTGCTGGGTATGTCAGTGCATAGCTATAATCTCAGCACTCTGGAGGCTGAGTTAAGGATCATGAGTTTGAGGCCAATTTGGGCTACAAAGCAAGAATACCTTGTCGCACACACAAAAAAGTCCCTTCCTGCTTGGATTTGCAGCCTATCCATTGGTAAACATTTTGTACAAAGAAAGATGAAGAATTGCTTTTAAGTAGTCTTTTTTTCCTCAATGGCATATTCTGAACATCTTTCCATATCAATGGCTATAGATTTGCATCATCATCTTAATATATCCACAGAATGTATTTCATCATAATCCAGTTTGTCCACAGTCAATTGTGGGAATACTTTCTGATCTAAATTTTCACTGTTATAAACTGCTTCATGCTAATCATGTTTGTCTCTTGGTATTTTACTCCTTGTTTTAGATATCACCTTAGAAAGGATTTGTCAAAGTGGAAATGTGGGGTCGAAGGGTAATTGCTTGCTTTTTTTTTCATTTTCATCATAGTTTTCTTGCTTCATATGTAGTTGTTTTTTTTTTGCCAGTCCTGGGGCTTGAACTCAGGGCCTGAGCACTGTCCTTGGGCTTTTTCAAGGCTAGCTTTCTCCCACTTGAGCCACAGCACCACATCCAGCTTTTTCTCTATATATGTGGTACCGAGTAATTGAACCTGGGTCTTCGTGCAAGCACTCTACCACTAGGCCAAACTCCCGGCCCTTCATTTGTAGATTTTATCGGGGGATGTTAACTGGGGGTTGAATGCAGTACGTTACACTTGCTAGGCAAGTGCTTTGCCACTGAACTCTATCCCAGCCCAGTCCTTTTGCTTCAAATGGACAATTAGTTATGAAATACTATAGACTCCTAGGAAGTCAGGTTTCAAAGACAGCACAGAGAGGCCCGTGTTCATCTCTTCCAGGCCCTCTTCAATGTAACTAGACTAAAATATCAAAAGCAGGACTTGAACTGAAGCTGGGGTTCGAGTGGTAGAGCACTAGCCTTATGCAAAGGAGATAAGAGGCAATTTTCAGTTAATTCATTTTTCCCCCTAAGGTTTTGTTTGTATACCAGTTCTTGAACTTTGGACCTGGGCATCTCTGTCCTTTCTTTTTTCAAAGTGGTAGCACTCTACCACTTGTACCACAGCTCTACTTCTATAAGGAGCAATTTTTAAGCCCCAGAATTGGTACACACACACACACACACACACACACACACACACACACACACACAGATATTTTGATGATTAAGAGGGAACTGAATTTTTAAAATATCTTTACAAGCACCAGATCTTGACATAGGTACAGTGCATGCAGATAGTTCTCTGTCATCTCTCATGTGTGTGTGTAAATGACCTCCTAGTATATCTCCCTCCTGCTTCCCCTCCTCCCCCCACCCCCATTGCCAGCCATTTCTAATTATTGGCAACTGCTAGGTTCATGTTAGTCTCTATAGTATGGTTATGTCCCTTATAGTATGGTCATTGCAGAATGACATAAAATAAACAGAAACAGGTAGTATGTGACCTTTTGAGATTTGCTTGTTTTACTCAGTGCTGTATCCATCCCCGTTATGTGTATGAACAGCCAGTTCCTTTCCATTGCTGAGTGATATTCCACAGTATGGATGCAACCAGTCACCTGCTGTCATCTTTTATTAAGGCTGGAGTGAGCATTTAGATAGGGATTACATGGATAGAAGTTTCCATTTGTTTGAGATACTCAGGGCTGTTTCTATTGGGTTTGATATTTGAATGTTCATTGGGGGTTTTCCAGAAATTTCCAAATTATTTTACAGTCTGGCTGTGACATTTTACATTCCAGACAGCCAGGTATGAATACCACAGGTTCTGTGCACCTTCGTCCACACTGAGCTTTCATGTTGCATATCCCTGATGTCTGGTGGCATTTAACAGCTTTTCATGTGCTTATTTACTATCTCCGTATCCTTTCAAGGAGATGCTTCTTTATGGTTTTTTTCCCCATTTTCTATAGATGGCTTGCCTAGTGTGCTTTAAAAAAAACAAACTATTGAGCTTTAAGAATTTTTCTTTTTATTTAATATAATAACATATATCTTGAAAGCTGGTAGAGTGATTTTTATCACCTTGTTTTTCCCCTTTCAAAACAGCCTGAGCAGTACTAGTTCCTCTGGCACATGCTATTTAAAGGCTGTAGCAGCCAACTACCAAGCTGCTTCTGAACGGTGGCACTCCTTTAAACTTCCACTTTGCCATCCACCCACCTGACCACTGCCTGTTAGCTTTCTTTTTCTAAAAGTTTTGCCAGTCTGATAATCGAAAAATCCTATCCCATATTTACTTCACATTGCACTTGACTCTAAGCAGCCCAGCCATTGACCTCAGATAGCAAGGCAAAAGTGTGTGGCGCTTAGTGATTCAACGCTTTGTGCTTTACATTGTGGAAATGTCCTGCAGAGAAAGCAGGCAGGGGCTGGAGGTACCCATGCTAAGCCCACCCCCTTCCCACAAGGAGTTGCACACCCTTTCCCTTGCTCCCTCTCACTCACCTCAGCTTCTGGAGAGGAAATGGCCTGCCCAGACATCCACAGATGGACCAGGCAGACACTGTTCTTGCAGAAATGTCCAAGTGTACTTATAGTGCACTCCAAAGTCCATGCTTCTCAGCCTTCCCCATTTCTACGTGCCATGCTGGTATGTAACCATTGCTACAGAAGCGGCCTCCCAACAGGGTTGATGCCTGGGGTCTCTTGTCAAGCCAGAAACCAGAGAGCTGCATCAAAAAACACAAGCCCCTGGCTCCTGCCTGAAATCCTAGCTACTCAGGAGGCTGAGGTATGAGGATCAACGTTCAGTGACAGCCTGTACAACTTTATCTCCAATCAATCACCCACCGGAAAGCCGAAAGTGGAACTCTGGCTTAAGTGCTTTAGATTACTAGCCTTGATGGAAAAAGCTAAAGGGCAGCACCAAGGTCCTGAGTTCAAATCAGCATGGAACAGAGATACTGTCTAGTGTTCATCTTCCAGGCATTTCTCCCAGCCCCTTCAGGCTGGGGTAGGCATTGGCCTTCATGCCTGTGGCCCTAAGCTCCTCATGGGAATGCGAGCTCTCCTGTTTTTGGAGGTGGACCCTGATATAGGCCGTGGCTCCTCCCAGCACCCCTGTCATGTGGGAGCCAACCAGCTGTGGAGCACCAGGCAGAAGCCTCCTTGTGCTTTTGCATCTGAGCGCCATCCTCAGGAGTCATCTTCACCTCTTGTTTGAGATCATCTAGAAGTCACCAAGAATGAAGGAGAAAATCAGCTCCATAAGTTTGTTCATAGCTCGGGAAATAGATTCGTTCCCAGTCATATCACTGAGCAATGAAGTGGGTGAGACTTGAACCCATGATTTCCTGTCGCCTTTTTGCAGAGGAAGCAGAGTGGGAGGATGGACAGGGAGTATAGACTTGGAGGACTGAGGCCTGGCTCCTGTCTCCACCCATCAGAGGCTTTGCACAATGTCATCTTCTTGGGCTTCCTCCTGGTACC
Organism: Megascapheus bottae; assembly: GCF_031878675.1. Classification (NCBI taxonomy): domain Eukaryota; kingdom Metazoa; phylum Chordata; class Mammalia; order Rodentia; family Geomyidae; genus Megascapheus; species Megascapheus bottae. Next base: position 57,950,341 of record NC_143514.1, read on the forward strand.
TGTTGCCTGAGCATGTAGAAGCTAGACACATGATTCTGCCAGTTGGACTGAGTCAGGCCACATACATGAAAGAGCCAGCACCAGGCTACTGATGGATATCCCAGCAGTCTTGTAGATTCTATGTCCTTGCCCCAAAGGGCAGTATGGTCTCTGAGTGCTCTTTGGCCAGGGGAGTCTCAAACGCAAGAGGAGGAAAGAAGTTAAACCCTTTTGTGGTTTCTTCCAGGAAGAATGCACACCTGAAGGAGCAGGCGGCCCCTCCTGTGATGTCAGCCCCTGCTCGTGTCTTTGCGCTTTCTTCCACCTCACCACATCCTCCTGGGGTTTTCTGGGTCAGTCTGGGAAAGGGGAGGTGCAGGCAGAAGTTAAATATAGAAAGGTACCTACTGAAATGCGTGGGCACAGTACGGGGTGAGGGGGCGAGCACCTGCTAAATTTAGCAAGCTTGACTTCCTCTTCCCTCCCCTCCATGCCCTTATGCAAAAATAAAAAATAAAAAAATTGTCAGTTTCTCCGAGGGTGGGAGGGGACAGTGAGAATTCAAGGGGTGAAGAGTGAAGAGATAATTGAACTTGGAAACAAAGAGCCACTCATCAGTCATGGCCCCTGGCCCTACCTGGTCCCATCTAGTCATCTGCTGTCACTTTTGATCTTCATAGCAGTTCTGTGGGGGTGGGTATAGAGGGAACTGATGTTCTCAACTTGCAAATGAAGATATTGAGCCTTTGAGAGGCTTAATGACTTGCCCAGGCCTGGCATAGACATAACTCAGCCCCAGTTTCTTCCAGCCTTATGAAGCCAGTATGAGAGTGCTCTGGGCTTGGTAGTCCTATGAGTCATGAGCTCACTCGGTCTGTGGAGGTTCTCAGAGGTGCTGAGAGGTTTGCTTATTGCAGATATAGAGCTTACAAGCCAAAGAATGGAACCAAAGCTTTACTACTCAGCTCAGTACCGTGGGCCATGCATGGGACCTTAGAACTGTGCAGGCTAGGCCCCACACCAGCCCTGCCGAATCTGTAATTTTGGCCCCATTCCAGGTGATACCTGCATGCATGCAGCCCTCATGCTGAGTGGATTTCTTACATAGCCAGTTAATGGATTTTAGATTCTGGACATCCATTCCTTCAATCTCTTGCTTATTCAGCTGTCATTTATTGTTGCTTACCATCCACATTTGCAGCCTCATGCTAGAAGCTAGCACAGAAAATAGCTACTAAAGTCCGTAAGCACTTGCTGGGCATCTGGTGAGGTGTAGGTTTATCTATTTGTTGAACTGGCACAAAGACCCTTTGAGGTGGGCTCCTGTCTTTTTCAGAAGAGGCAGCAGGCAGACTTTGAATGATATGCTGAAGGTCTCGGCACTGTATCAGTGGACCCAGGGGTCCAGTCCTTACCAGATGGCTGTGCTGCCTCCATGGACCAAAGATGAATCTGACCTCAGGCCTCACATGCCACAAAGGACCAGAGTGGTGAGCAGGGCCCAGGTTGTTTTGTTATTTGGGCATTATGTAGCACAGCTCCTTACTCAAGGAATATTTTAATATGAGTGAGAGCTGCCCCATCCCAAGCCACTACTGGTCCTGTGTCCTCTGAGAGCTCTGTAGAGCACAGCTGAAAGTCACCCCCAAGGCCAGCTTCTTTGCTTTGTATGGGGGGAGGGAAGGCAGACTGCAGAGGCAAAATGTTCCGTTCAAGATCACATGACTAATAAAGACGAAATTAGTATTGGCTGCATGGGGCTAAGTAAGCACCATACATGAATAGCCCATCCCAGAGGGCTCATGTCTATTGTTAAATTTCATAATAATGGGGAAAAACCATTCTCTTAAGAACCAAGAACCACAGGGAAACCATGTTGGCGGCTTGCCAGCTAGGCCCACACCCAGGAAATTGGTGTCTGTCTGTCTGTTTCTCTCCGTCTCTTCCCGCCCCCCCCCCCAACCAGTCACACACAGTTATTGTTTCTAAGTCTCAGAAGTTATAGAGCTTGTAATCCCTCAGACCAGCAATTGGCATTTCGGGCCTTTTCCTAATTCCCCTACTGAAAGGTTCAGGTGAGGGGCTGGGAAATGATGTGAACCAGTGATGTGATCCACCCTGATCAACATTTCAAAGACGCCTTTTTTTACTCCTATATGCACACCCATGCATACATTCCATCAGATCAGTCTCTGCCTATAGCTCATCCCAGGGCCCTCAGCAGGCATCACTGGGCACCCCTGTTGTGACTGAAAACAGAGACCCCCCAGTGGGAGACAGGACAGATGTGAGGGAGCTGAGCGCACGCCATCCCTGTGTGTACACCAGATGTGGCTGAGAGCAAGCTACCCTCCAGTAGTGCTCTCATCTTCACTCCTCTCTGACAGAACTCGATGCTGGAGCCCAGCTGAGCTCTATACTCATGTCAGCTCTTCCAGTGTGCATCAAGCTTCTGAGTTTCCTCAAAGCACACTGAAATGGACAGTGGTACCCCCATTTTTTTTATAGACAAGGTAACTCAGACCTCATAGAGACTAAATAGCAGCCCCAGGGATCCAGTTGACGTTGGCAGAAGGCATATAGCACTAAGAGCCCTGAACAGAAGTCTCATGGCCATATTCATAGACATAAATGACACCACGTGCCTTTGACTCTTCTTACGGGAAGGGCAAGACTACGTGGGAGGGAGGCATGGGAGACACAGCAGGTCCCTTCTGTCCTTTCCTCTTGTGCCAAGCAGAGGGAAGAGACAGAGCACTCCGGGGCCAGTCCCAGGCTCCAATTCTTGGGCAACTGGTTTGATAGAAAATTGACATGAGAATGGAAGGATAATAAATGGGAGTTGCTTAGTAGGAAGTTTGGGCATTTGGTACCCATTATTACCCATTATTACTATTGTTCTCATGGAAGGATTTTTTTTTTGTTTAAATATAATTAGTGGTTTATAATCCATGGTTCTTTTTATTGTATTAACCACAGAGAAAAACCATGGGGCCAGCAGGCTGCATATTGAGTTATTTATTTACAGTGGGAACAGACTGGTAGAGTAGCTCACCTCAGATATGCTAGTTAGGGCCATAAAGGACCTGAGATGGCCAAGGGCCATCCATCTTGTTGTAGCTCAGCCATTCATTCAGCTACTCATTCATTCAACAAATACCCATGTAGGATTATCATGTGTCATACACCGTGTCAGACATGAGACATGCTAGGAGCTCCTGGCCACTCTTACAGCTGTGGCTGTTAAGTACAAGGCCTGTGAGTAGCTGCCCTTCTCATGTTTCCTTCTTAGTGAGGTTGTTTTATTCCTCCAATAGGGAGATTCAAAAATCTCTGTCCAGAACATTCTTCCTATTTCCCTGTACTGTGTTCCGGCATAGCATAGGCTTTTATCTCTTCACATTGGAGACATCAGTCCCCTGGAATGATGTGACCAAGAGACACAGCGGCCTCTTCCTTTGATCAAGGAAAGGTCATGGCTGTGTCCATACCAATCCTAATGTAAACCCTGTTCTAGAAGTTTCCTTTGCCTGTGCTTCTCAAGTATGGATGCCAGGCTCCCCAATATATAGTATAAAGCTCCCCAGTATACAGGCAGTGTGCTGGGGGCAGGAAGTGGAACACCACATGTCAACTCAGTCCATCATCTTCCAGGTGAACAAGTGAGCTGAATACAGGATTCTGTCCATGCATGGGTTCTAAAGATAGCATAGAAGATGAAAGCCCCTTTGGTTTTTGGGCACTGTTTTGAACCCTATCCCTGGGACATCCAGAGGGATGTCCTCATTTAGAGCTGCTCTGATGGGAGAGTTTGAGAACTTAGCCAGCTTTGAGATCTCCACTGTTGGCTGTCCACCTGTGTTTTACATCCTCAGTAGAAGGGGCCAAACCAATAACATGCTACCCTTCAGTTAGACGTAAGGAAGACATCTTTACCGTAGGAGTTGTGAGAGGTTGTGAGAAGAAAATCACCATCTGAATATCACCATCCAAGTCTGCAGGGAGGGGAAACTGAGAAAAAGGAGATATCTTCCGTTAATGGTGGCCCCTGGGACTTCCAGCTTCTGGCTAGAACTCAGAACTTTCTAAGTTCTCTGAGATCTCTGCTGTGGACTTCCTTCCAAGCCTCTTCTTTGTTGACCCCATGGCTTGAGAGAATTCCACAGCTCCCCTTTCTCCCTCCACCTCGCCTGATCACCTGACACAATAGGGCTATTGCTAGCATTTTGTCTAGCATTTGGTCATGACTGACATGTCAGGTCTGTGTTGGACTATAAGCGCCACATAGATTCTCTCTCTTTCACTTGTCAGATGAGCAGATCCCTTCCTGACCAATACATCTACTGAGCAGAATTTTCAGGAAAACAGATAAGAAAATCTAGCTGAATCCAACATAACTTCTGGGGAATGTTAGGAACTCATCGGACATGACCTCCTAAAGCTTCCACATCTTGCTGGTCTCCTTAGCACTCCTGGTCACATTTATCTCCGTCAACATTGGAGTTGACTTGCCAGCCACAGGAAACTGGTTTCACTCAGCTCTTCCTCTGCATACAGTAGATGCATGGTAAGGATTCCAGGATGAGTTTTGCAAGGCTGGCTAGGAAGTAGGGCAGTGTTCTGTGTCACCAATGGGGGGAGATGAATCAGGAGGGAGAATGTCTGATCAAGACTAAACTAGAGGCTTCTAGCAAGATTGGTTCCTCTGAAGTTACTGTGCTTTCTTTCCCACTGTGTCTCAAGCACACTACACAATCAGAGATGGAGGCGTGTGGTTGCATGCATGAACCAAGAGAGAAGACCAAAATAATGAAACACGTGAGTGTTTGCCAAGCCCTCCCCCGGGCCACATCCCTATGTTCAGGATCAAAAAGAAGGAAACCAAAGGGATCCCATCCCACTAGCTATTGGGAAAATACAAGAAGCATGTGTAAGTCAGATAGTATATTCCAGTGAGGACCAAGTGACCAGCCCCTGGGTATTGTTTTGCCTGTTCAGGCCTTGAAGGAAGGGTGGTCCTGGCACCCAGATGGGGGCAGCTGTTTCCCTGCTGCCTCACTATTGAGATCAGAATTGATGTGTTTGATCAAAGAGCCATTTAATCAAGTTCTTATTAGCAATGTATTTGTTTCCCATTCATTTATTCATTCATCCATCCAATATCTGCCATATGCTGGGCCATTTCCTAAGTCCTGGGGACTTACAAGCGTTGTGCAAGAAAGATGGATCTTTTCCTGCTCTTACACAGCTTATGTGATTGGGGCAACAGTAAAGAAGGTGTAGCTCACATTTGGTGGGCATGACCTGTGCCAAGCTCACTGAAGCCCTTTTTTGAGTTTCTCCATGGGTACAGTAGTACCCAATAGGCAGTGATTCCTTTTGCAAGGCACATAGTATGTTGCAAGATTTTATATCTCTGGTTCCTGTCCCCTACTATCAGTGACATCCTTCTCACACTCCACCTCAGAGATGAGTGGACCAGCCCCAAACACCCATTTAGAGCATGCAGTACGGCCTCAATTGGATACAGAACTTAATTCCATCGAATCCTCCTTGCCACCGCTCTAAGAAATGGCTTCTAATACTAGTCTCCATCTTACAGACAGTAAAAGTGAGGTCATGCTCACAACTTGTTCAAGATCACACAGTTGAGGCAATGAACTTGGAATCCAGAGCTGGCTTCCAAGACCTCACTCTTCACTGCTCTCTCGTGCAGCCTTCTAAATAAACCCAACCACAAGAAGTTCTGGGCACCAAGGATGTGTGCTGAAACAATTCAGTGATGTGATAGAGGGGGATCAGCTTGTGCTGACCCATGGAGAGCAAAGACAGTATAGGCAGCTGTGGGCCTCGCATAGTGCTAAGCACATACGCGGGCAGGAGAGAGTGTGTATATACTTGGTGATGTGTGCCCTAGAGAAAACCCAAGCTCTTGTAGGAGACAGTTCGCTTAGGGAAAAGTCACTGTACATATGGAAGTCACTAGCTGGGAGACATGCATGTGGAAGGGAGAAAGACAATGTCAGCAAGCCCATCACTAGGGAAGGAAGCAGCCTTCCTTTTCTTCATGTCCAACCAGTGGGAAAAGGAATGATTGGCCACCGATACTGTGCCTGAGTCAACACTGAAGTATGTAGGAGCTTACTTTGGCCTTTGTGTTTGGAGTACCTGGGCTGGATGGATAGATGGATGGATATAATGGATAAATGGATGTATAAATAATGAATATAAGGATGGATGATGGATAGGAGGAAAGAAGACAGAAGGGTAGATGGAAGGATGATTAGATGGAAGAATGGGGTTAGGGCTATGGCTTATAGTTGTCTAGCTTGTGTAAGAACCTAGGTTCAATTCTCAATATCTCCCTTTCCTTGCCCCCCAAAAGAAGAGTATCAGAGGTAGAGAGATCAAGGCCCAGGAAAAGGCAAGGGTTCTTCTGGGTTACTCTACAAGGGATTAATGAATGGTCCACGATTAGCACTCAGAACTGTGGACCTGCCTGCCCGGCCGCCTCCTCATCTGGTGCAGGGCAGAATGGGAGATCCAAAGGACTGGCTGTCAGAACCAGGGTGGGGAGCAAAGTGAGAGCTTCAAGGTAGGGCATTGGTCAGACCCGTATAGAATGGCTACCAAGGAACACCTTTCCTGAGCAGCCTTGTACATGTCAGTTCTCTCTTCTGTTTCAACCTTGATGTCCCCAGTGCTGTCACAGGCTCACCTTCCCTGAGACCAGGAAAAGAAGTAGATACTTTCATTCCAGGGCCATGTTGGACTCCCAAGGTCTGCTTCCTCCTCTCCCAGCCACCCTGGGTTCTGGCAGTACGGGTTCCATTCCAGCTCTGTCCAGCTGGAGACTGGAGCTATTCTCAGTGTTCTCAACAGACTCAGACAGGGAAGGCAGAGAGTGGCAAGGGAGTCATTGCCAGGGTACACATAGGTGACAGCCCTCACTGAGTAGTTTCACAGGTGCTGCCCATCTAATTTCTAAGATAACGGAGCAAGCTGAGGGCCCAGAGGTGTCCTGTGATCCACCTACACACACACACACACACACACACACACACACACACACACACACACACACACACACACACCAGCAGGCCATGCAATGAGCTGCTTTGGAATGTTCCAGGAGGCAGAATGGTCATCAGAGCCTGGGGAGGTGTCACCAGTGGCTGGATTGCCATTCTGTTACCAGCCAGCCATAGGACTTGGTAAACCACAGGTGGGGGATGAGAACTATTTGAACTCCAGCTCTACCACTGTTCAGCTGTGTGACTACATCAAGTTACTTAATCCGATCGTATTTTCTCATCTCAGATAGGAATAAACAATGTCCCATGTGCACTATGGTGTTGGTTGGGGAAGCACTGCCCAGGGCTGGCTGGCAGGTGGCTGTGGAGATGCCTGGAAACACTGAGTTGCCGACACTTGCTGAGCTGGGCTGATGTGGAGAGGTGGAGCAGACAGTCTGGGTGTCTGTGAGCCTTGATTTGTCTCATCTGTAAAATGGGTGTGATTCCCCCACTGCCTCCCAGGATTGACTGTAAGAATGCAAGACAGTATTGGGAGCCTCCAGGTAAAAATGCTTGGTAAATATTGGACGGGTCTGGGTACACTTTCTTCCAGAAGGGATAAAAGATGTGGTGGCTTCCCCTTGACTCCTCTGCTAACTGGATAACTATTGAGGGGTCCTTACTCATCCTCTGCGCCTCAGTGCTTCCAGTGCTCACTTAGGAGGTCACCAGGCCAGTGCTATTACACAGCTGTCCTGTTCCTTCCAAGTCTGGGCCTTCCTCTCTGGGTGTGTTGGGCCTGCAGCCTGGATGAGATCTAAACACATTGCCTCTTTGACCTCAGGGCTCCAGCTCCCAGCACCAACCCTTCTGTGCACTAGCCTGGCTTCCTGGAGTTCCCCATTTGTTCGGGCTGCCCTGGGAAGACACATGACCTCTAGCTTGCTGGAGATGTCGCAATCTGACTCCAGGCTGCCCGGAAACCCCCGTGGCCAGTAGAGCAGCTGAGACTGCACAGGGCCCGGCTGGTGTAGGCTCCTAGAGCATTGCTACACTTTGTGGCTGCGAGTCCTGAGCATCGATTCAGATTCTATTTTCAGAGGTTTCTGTTTCCTCTGCAAGGAGCACTGGGTGGCTCAGGGAATTCAGCCTCCCCGTGGCTGTGAGAGTATTCCAAGCACCACATCTTCCTATGGCTGATGGATTAGAGGAACTTTGTGAAATGCTGTGGTCTAACGGGTGCCATGGTTCATTACAAATGGTGAGACAACTGGCTGGGGGTGGGGCTCAGCAGCAGAGTGCCAGCCTTGCAAGTGTGAGGCCAAGTTAAAAATAAAATAAAATAAAATGGCGGGGTATTACTTGAATCCACAGTCTTAGAGACTGAGATCTGTTGTGGGATCTTTCTGTCTTTACCCTGATTATAAAGGAAGGAGAGCAGGGGGATTAAGTTTGTGTGCTATGCTGGTTCCTCGATCCATTCCTCGAAGACTACTGCCCCCCTTTCACAGATGAGGAAATTGAGGCTCTGGAAAGAGAATTAACCAGCCCAAAGCAGTATGGGTATAAGCAGCAAAGCTGAACTGGCTCCAACATAGGCATAGGAGAACTTCTCTTCTGGGCCAGAGCTTAGGTTCAGTGAGCAAACGGATCTTGAACAAGTCACTTAGCACCTACTGCTACAGCTTCTTAGTTTTATGAGAAGGCTGGACTAGCTCAGAGCTTCTTCAGCTTTGCACAAAGAACAAATGAATTTCTTTGGAGTTTAGTTCTCCCTTAAACATGCTCGTATATGTTTTGCAATCTCTCTCATAATATATCAAGATTGGGTTTTTGTTTGTTTGTGCCAATACTAGAGGGTTGAACTCAGGAAATGCACACTATCTCTTAGCTTTTTCACTCAAGGCTAGTCAGTGCTCTACTACTTAAGCCACAATTTCACTTCTAGTTTTTAGGTGATTAATTGGAGGTAAGAGTCTTGTAGATTTTTCTGTCCAGACTGGCTTTGCTTGGAATTGTGAGTCTCAGATTTTAGCTTCCTGAGTAGCAGCTCAATCTAGGCTACCAGTGCCCAGCTAAGATTTGTTAAGAACAAACACCAGCTGCCACATCTCCAAGTAGAACTGGCACTTGAGAAAAAGCACATTTACTCATGGCAGGATGCCTGGGATACCCGTTGGCCCAGTGACTACTGAGGACTGGTCCAGCACTCGAGGCTGGGTTTCTGTTGTTTTCTTTGGGCTTGGCCTAGGCCTTTGTGGCCCAGGTTATGAGTCTTTGTCTTTGGGGATAGTTTAGCTATCCTAGAAGATCTTTCTTACTCCCACTCTCTCCTGCAGGAACAGAAGTTAGCCTGTCTTGCCCATGGATAAAGACCTGTGGGCCTGTTCCACAGGTGTCTGTCTGTCGGTGTGTCTGTGTGTCTGTCTGTGTGTCTGTCTGTCTGTCTGTCTCTCTGTTTGTCTGCTAGCAATCAGGTGTGGCTAGGGCAGTAGAATGTCTGCCCTCCAAAAGGTGCTGAACTTGAGCTTCATCATTAGGAGCTGTGACCTTGGGCAAACTACATGTCAGGTGGTTTTCTGCAGATTGGAGGAAGGAGAGGATCCAGCTCTTCTACAGATTACAGTGACTTCATGGATAGCAGAGAAAGAATGGTCTCAATGTAGGGTCTGGCATACAGGGGCTGTTATACCAGGGCAAGTTTGTGATATCTGCTTTGTTTTTAGGACTGTAGAACCCCACAAGTCTGTAAAACATCTTCCCATTTAAATTCCCATTGAGCTGAGTGCCAGTGACTCATGTCTATAAATCCTAGCTACTCAGGAGGTTGAGTTCTCTAAGGACTGAGGTTTGAAGCCAGCCTGGGCAAAAACGTCCATGAGACTCTTTTTTTTTATTAAAGAATTTATTAACATTGATTTTTACATCATCTTTCAAATGACGTGTTTAACAAACAAATCTTCAAGAAGGGAATCTCTATATACAACTACTGGCACTTAGATTTTAGAACATAATTAAAATTAGGCTGAGGGTTTATGTGTCATATATATATATTAATCTATGTAATAAAACATCATGTCTATACATGAGACTCTTTTGAGCCAAAAAGTGAAGGGACAGCACCCAAGTCCTGAGTTCAAATTCTAAGTAGAATAAAATTCATTGATTGATTGAATTTAATAAATAAACTCCCTTTTCCAAAAAAAATCTCTTTCTTCTGATTTTGCCAGGGGCTTGGGGTTCTCAAGGTCACAAAGGCCTTGGTGAAAGACACTGTTGATCCTTATTTAACTACATGCATTTTTTTTTGTTTGTTTGTTTGGTTGGTTGGTCGGTTGTGGAGCTTGATCTCAGAGCCTGGGTACTGTCCCTGAGTTCATTTTCCTCAGGGCTTGTGCTCTATCACATTGAACCACAGCATCAGTTCCTTGATCCTCATTGAAAAATACAGTTGTAGACTGGATGCATGGCTCAAATGGCAAAACGCCTGTCTACAAAGTATGAAGCCCTGAGTTCAAGCCCTAGAACTGCAAGAGAAAATGGTAATAATAAATAAAATGCAATTGTTAACATAAAAATCCCTGACTGTGTTCCACACCCTACTTCTGTGTAACTAATTGTAGGATCTTGGCAAGTAATCTTTCATTCGGAGCCTCTGTCTCTTCACCTGTGAGGCACAGTGCCCAGGAGCAGATGTGTCATTGTGAACAAGACTCTTGCTGATTTTTTCAGAGGTGGAACCAAAGATTGTTTCAGGTGACATTTAGCTCAGGACCTTGTGGCCAATGACAGTGATATGCCTCACAGACATACCACTGTGTGAATTCACAGATGCTTCAAACCCAGCCTTGCAGAGTTGAAGACCCTTTGTAGCCATGGCAGAGAAAAGAGCCTCACCTGAGATGTGAGGGATAATGGTATCAGCCCCCCAGCAGAGGCTTCAGGGGATGGCAGAATCAGGCCGTGGTACCAGGCTGCGCATCAACTCACAGTGACTTCATCTATACCCCCCAGCAAGGGGGTATAATTTGGCCACACCAGGCAGAAGGAAAAACCAGGCTGAGATACCATCATCTGTCTGCCTGAGGCCACACAGCTTGTAAGTGGTTCCAATATGCTTCAAACACAGGCCAATGAGACCCTTAGCAGTGAGCTGGAGAATGCATTTTGCCTTCTCCAAAGCCAAGGACAAGCAAGGCCTTGCTTTGGATGGTACCTGAAGTCTGTAGGGTTGGACCCAAAGTCAGAGAAGGGCATGGTATCCTGGGGAAGATGGCCCTAGAGTGTCAGTGGGTCTCAGTGACCAATGTCAGCTTCTCTGGGGCAAGAACAAGCTAGAATTCTTCTGGTTCTACCATATATCCCCAGGGGTTCTGGAGGGTTGTCACATCTTCCTAATGCTAGGACATCTGGTTTACCTGCTTCTTGCTTTGGTTCTGAGCTGCTTTGAAACACACAGTCCTCTCAGTGTCTGGTCCCTGAATGGCCAGTGCAGAGTCAAGGAGTGGTGGGTGTTTGCTAGAGCCATCAGTGTATGCCCTGGGTCTTCATTCTGCTTCTGCACTAAGTATGGATTGTGGACTGAGGTTGTGGAAGTGACATAGGGTTCAGCCCTCTCAGGTCACACATGAGAAACCAGGGCCCTGTGTTTTTCAGATACCTACTTGAGTGCCACTGTATCTCCTGGAGTAGTGTCACCAGGTTCCCAGGAAACAAGAAGGGCTTGGAGGTACCTTGGACCATCTTCCCTCTTCCTAAAACCAGGCAGCCTTGCCCTTCCAAGACTCTGAGTCTTCTTGGCCCATTGGTCCCTCTAGGGTGAGCAGAGCACCTGTGGTTTCTGAAAGGGGACTGGGCTCTCACCTGTCAGGTACTGCAGAGCCAGAGATCTGCAGGGGCCCAGCCAGGCACTGGATATTGGAGTCTTGTCCTGTTTACCCCAGGGGAAGGGTAGAACCTGGGCTCTACTTGCTTCCCAGTAGGGCGAGACCAGAATTTAGAAACATCTGTCTAGGTTGTCCCCTGAGTGGGCTTGTGGAAGGAAGGCCAGTGGATACCTCCGTGGGTGGCCTGGCTGCAGGTGCCTCCTCACTGAAGAGAGAAAGGTGGCTCTTCAGAAGCAGCATCTCCCCATGGAACAGCCTACAAATCAGTTTTTTAAATGAGTTGTCACTTTGACAATGGGGCTAAGTTGGGTCTGATTCACTGTTGCTACCTCTCCCTCCCCTCAATGCTTTCTCTACCTCTTCTGCATTCCCTCTCTCCCTCCCTCTCTCCCTCTTTCTTTTTCCCTCCCTCCCTCTCTCCCCCTCTCTCTCCCTCCACACACCTCTCCCCTCCCCTCTCCTCCCCCCTCCCTCTCCCTCTTCCTCTCCCTCTCTCTCTCTTCCACTTACTGGAAGTGAAATCTCTTAGCCCATGAATGGCAGGCAGGAGGGAGGCGCCAAGACAAAGAGCTGGCTTTGTCTGGCAGTGAATTTAGATAGCATGTGGGTGGCTGGGGAATAGTGCAGACTTCCTTCATCCGCCTGTCACAGAGCTCCTGTGTTGGCGGTGAAGGAGGGAGATGGGTTGAATTCTCCAAGATGCCTAGCTCCCAGATCCTGGGGCTTTGGAGAGCCCTAGCATGCCAGCCCCATGGGGAAGGAGGGGCAGAGTGGTGGGAGGTGAAGGAGAGGCATGAGTGGAGTCTGGATCCTTCTGATGATAGTGACTGGGCTCCAGGTTGAGACTGGGATGTGTGATCAGGACTCAACTCCAAGCATCCCCACAAAATCCTTGTTTCCTTGCACCTGAGGAACGCTAAACCCTTCCTCCTAATGTTGTCACGTGGATTGAATGAAACACAGCAAATGAGTCTTCCCCTCCATCTCCATCACCATAGTCTCTTCAACACCTCTATCAGCATCAACACCCCAGCAAGTGCTGATGTACTGTCACTGTGTACCAGACACATCCTGAATGCTCAAAAGAATGGGAGCGCTCCATGGAAATTACCTGTGCTAGATCCTGGTCTCTGCTTTGCTGCTCACTCACTGGGCAGGATGACTGAGCTTGAAGGCTCTGTCAGATGAGGGTGCAATAGAAACATCCGTAAAGGATTGTAGATACCTTGGAAGAACGGAAATGCTTGAGAGTGGATCAGGTTCTAAAAGTCATCAGAAGATGGTTATTGTTAGAACAAAATGGCAGGCCATGTCTTGATCTCAAAGGAGAGGTACATTTGGTGTCACAAACACTATACTTCACAGACTCACTTTGAATATTCTCCAAGTCTCTTCTTAGCACACCCAGGGCCACAGACATCATTAGCCTCCCACAGTCCACAGCCCTCAAGTTGCTTTTCCCATTCAATGCAGAACACTAGTGACATCAGCCACCCACGTGGATGGGTGTTTTCTCCTGTGCTACCCCCAGCCTCACTCCCTGACTAAGGATCTGGTATTGCTTTTGCTCCCTGCTTCTGTATATTGCTGGCAGTGCTCCCTCTTGCCACTTGCCTGGCTCAGCCATGCCAGGCTCACCCTCTTTCTCTTGATAATTATGGCCTCTCCTTTTCCCTGGTGTTTTAGCTCTGGCCTCCTCCTTCTCCAGCTTCCCTAACCCTTGGTAGTCTGAGGATCTTTCTAAATCACAGATGTAATCCACAGCTCTCCTGTGGAAATAAGCGGTCAGTCAGTGAAATGTTTAGTGCCCATCAGTTGTGTCCGCATCAACCTAAACTCTAAACTCAATTGAGAGTGCTAGGAGCAGCTATCTAGAACACACTCCTTGTGTATTCACTGAATGAAGATTTAGCTCTACCGTCTCTGAAAGGAGTGTTATGCCACCTACATACCAGCTGTCTCCTTGAATACTGGCTGTGTTGGAGTGTCACAATTCCCTTTTCCAGATGTGAGAAAACTGAAGTCGAGAGGCTACCTGGCCGGCCAAGGGAACTCGATTCTGTTGCAGCGGCATCTGAGTCCAAAGCTACTGTCCATTTAACCCTGTGGAGACCAGCATCCAACGCCAGGAGCCTCAAGAGCCCAAGGCTGCTGTGGGAGGATAAGAGGGGCCAAAGGCAGCCAGAGACAGCTGGAGGCCTGCACTCAGCACCTTGCTTCTCTGAGTCCCCTGATAAGGGCCTTCAGTTGCCACTTCCCTGTTGACAGCATCTGGTCCTGCTAGATCCTTCTTGGGCACCTCAGGCTCTCTAGCCCTCTCCATAGGCTGGACCTTGCTCCATCTCTCACCTACATAGTCCAGGCTCTCTGGCTCAGGTCTGTCCCCAGTGAATGCCTTAGTAGGAGATGGAGTTCTGTCTCCCACTGGTGACTCCACTATCAGCTCTCAAGGACTTTTTTCACCTCTCTTTTGCTGAGATCTCAGTTCCTTCCAGATATGGGGGTAGTCTGGCAGGTGCCTGAGGGCCTTCCTCATAGGCAGTGAAGCCTGTGATATACGAGGGGCAGGAACATCATAGCCTTGGGTAGAATCTGCAGCCTCACTGCCAGGGCCTTGCTCCTTACAGCAATTGTCACTGAGTGCCTGGGAGCTGGGACACTGGTTATCAACATTCAATTTGAGTATCCAGGTACATTGTCCATTACCCACCCCCTCTGCTGGTATTCTCAGCATAGCCCATGTGGCCTGCTGCCCAGAGCAGCCAGGGAGAGATCTGCAGGCCCAGGGGCAATGACAGAAAAGATGACCAGGGATCAGCCTGCTGCAAATTTACTGCCACCAATTTCCTCTCTGAGACTTCTCAGCATGCTGTGAGCTTCTTTGTTTGTGAACTTCTTCCAGGTCATTTATCTTGTTATGTATTTAGCACCTGCTGTTATCAGGCCCAGGGCTGGGTCCTAGAGATGTGTATGAATCAGATGTAGGGGCCAGGCAGCCTAATTCTAGGGGTGCCCCTGACTCTATGGAGGGCAGGAAACCTGAGTGTCCTATGCCTTCTCACTTACCTCAGCCCTGCCTAACCCCAGCAGGGACCTGTGAAGAAGAGAAATTTGGGCAAAATAGAGCTTGGGTTGCCTGGGGAGGGGGGGTTCTGTTGAGGAGCAGGCAGGCCAAGACGGGAGGGGCTGGGACCTGATGAGCAGAGCTTCTTGATCCTAGTGCCGTGTAAGGAGATGGGTCAGTGGAGGCAGACAGCTACAGAAACAATGGCAGGAATCTTCTGACCAGGCAAAGATGGCCTGGGGCACCTCCACCCCAACCTGGACAGCCCTTCCCTACCCTCCGATAGTTAGTGCCTCTCTTTGCTAGTTAACCCCAGTAAATACTGCTAGTTAATTCTGCCTTCTCTGGTTTCTTGAGTTCAAATCCAGGATCCTTCATTTTCCCACCTGGGAGTTCTCTTGGGATTCCTTCCTGGGCCTGGCCTACCCAGTGACTTGGCTGCCTGTGGCTGCCAGACTCTGCCATGTGTTCAGACCTTCTGGAGTACCAGGCCCTCCTCTCTTGTTGATTCTGTACACCCTGAAGACTCTACTGAGCTTTACCTTGTGTTGGACCTTTCCATAGAGAGATAGTCTTAGCAAGGGGAATATTTGTATGTCAGTATTTATTGGGCCTGGTTTCATCATTTATTATTTGCAATGGTTCATTTCTTATGCATCAATACTTCAGAAGCAAATTGGGCTATAATCCTATCTACTCAGGAGGCTGAGATCTGAGTATTGCAGTTTGAAGCTAGTCCAAGCAGAAAAGTCCATGAGGTTCTCATCAATTCATCTCCAAAAAGCCAGAAGTAGAGCTATGGCTCAAGTGGTAGGGCACCCGGTCTTGAATAAAAGAGCTAAGGAACAGTGTCCAGGCCCTGAGTTTAAGTCGCAGAACCAACACAAAAGAAGCTTCCCCAGATTGACCATTCTTGAGGAGCTAAGGCATGGGCAGGGCATATGGTCATCTGGCATAGCCTTTGTGTATGAGATGATGCTCTCACATGCCACAGGTCAAAGCTGGCTGTTGTCAGAGGATTCCAGTGTCTCCCCATGGGGGCCTCTCCACAGGCCACTTGAATACCCTCATGAAGAAATAGCTGGCTTCTCCCAGCATGAGGGACTCAGGAAAGAACAAGGTGGAAGCTCTTCTACTTTTTTATGACCTAATCTTAGAAGTCATACCCACCGTCTCCCAACACCTAGGTAGCTTCTTGGATAGCTGTCTGAACACTTACAGAGTATGATCATTCTGGGGCTCACCACCCCCACCCCTGGCAACTTCCATGTGGGGTGAATTTTCTGTAGTGCTCTTTTTTTGTTTTTGTTTTTTTCTAAATTTTTGGCAATGCCGGAATTTGACCTCAGGGTCTTGCGCTTACTAGACAGGGGTTTTCCTCTCCTTTCTGAGTGCTAAGCATAGAGATGCAAGGCTTACAGGCTCATCAGGGGCTGGGCCTGGGGCTGCTGGAGAAGGAGAGAACCCAGGATTGGAAGCCAGACCCTGTTTCTCAGGTCAGCTCTTTTGTCTAATTCATTCATTCTGCCAATACTCTGTGCCACTTGCTATGTGACTACTCTCCCCATCTCAGGGTGCAGTCATCCAAGCAGAGCCACTGAGCTCCAAGAGGGGAGCTGTTTCTCCTGGTTTTTCTGTTTGTTGGTTTGGCTAATTGTTGGGTTGGTTGTTTTTTTTTGGTTTTGTTTTGCTTTGCGTCAGTACCATGTCCATTTTCATTTATTTCTTATCTTAATCTTTTTCTTGTCAGTCATGGGGCTTGAACTCTGGGCCTGGGCACTGTCCCTGAGTTCTTCAGCTCAAGGCCAGTGCTCTACCACTTGATCCACAGTGCCACTTCCAGTTCTCTGGTAGTTAATTGAAGATAAAAGTGGCACGGACTTTTCTGCCTGATCTGCTTTGAACAATGATCCTCAGATTTCAGCCTCCTAAGAAGCTAGGATTAGAGGTGTGAGCCACCAGTGCCCACCTTAGTTTTCTTTTTATTTTTTTCTTAAGTAATTGTACAAAGGAGTTTTGATTCCAGAAGTCAAGGTATGAGTACAATGGCATCCTCTCTGTCATCTTCCCCATCTTTCCCTAGCCCATTCGTACTCTCAAGTTCCATAGTCTATTTTTACATAATGTCTGTTTGAATATAATGACAGTATTTACTCCCCTTCCTCCATCCAGTGGAAGACAGCCCTTGTTTCTAAGATGTCCCACTGGCCCTGACCTGCTTGCAGGAGTTAGGCCTTTGCTGGGCTCTGTGAACATTTCCAGGTGCTTGCAGGAAGCCTTGGTTCATCCCAGCTCTTATGCCTGGGGCTCAGGTCTATGGAGACTTTCTTCTTGCCCTTGTCTTACCCCCACCCTCAATCTCCCACCTGTGGGGTCTAAGTGCCCGGAATCCTGGCTTCCCGCCATGCCGCCCACATGTCACTTGGGATCTTTCCCAGGGTACTTAGGACCATTAGAGGGCTGCTAATGCCACCTGACCTCAGGCCTGCATGGCCCCGCGCCAGCTGCCCATGCATTATTAACATTCAGAGAGTATGAGAACACTTGCCGTCCTGTACATTAGTTTGTAGCACTCGTAGGGTGCCCCTGGTGGCCAATGAAGCCTCCTCTGGGTCTGCCCCTGCCCCTGCCCCTGCCCCTGCCCCTGCCCCAGCTCCTGCCCCTGCAAAAGTCAGGCCTGACTCTCTCGGAACTGAGTGTTGCCCAGAAACTGGTTCTGTAGCACTGGACACAGGACCACCCAGGCTTGGGAGGGTGATAGGTTACCCCTCACCTCTGCAGGGGAGGAGATTGTCTTTAGGGTGACACAGAGAGAGAGGAGATCTGTCAAAGGGCCCATTGGAAGACCCAATCATTATACCTTGTCGAAAGAAGCCACTCCCACATATAGTCTTTCTCAGTATATTTTTTCTTTTTTTCCTTTGATTTTGGCAATATTGTAGATTGAACTCCAAGATCACACTTCCTAGGTAAGTTCTCTGTCCCTGGAGCTAGACCCTAATTCTTTTATTTTTAGTTTGGTTTTCAAATAGAGTCTTGAACTTTTTTTTTTAATCCAGGCCACCCAGCTGCCTATCTCAGTCCTCCTCCTTCTGCCTTCCTAGTAGCTGGTATTATAGGCATGCCCTCCTATTCCTGCCTTCTGAGTATATTCTTTTATTAAGAAAAAAGAGCTTGAACTCAAGGCCTGAGTACTGTCCTTGGGCTTTTTCATCAAGGCTGGGGCTCTGCCATTTGAGCCACAGCACCACTTCTAGCTTTTCTATATATATGGTACCAAGGAATTGAACCTGTGTCTTCATGCGTGCTAAGCAAGCACTCTACCACTAGGCCAAACTCCCAGCCCCCAAAATGATACACTTTAAAAAAAAAACTTATTTGCAGTGAGTAACTTGTAAGATTAAGGACCTGCTGTGATTGGTCAATGATGATAAGTTCAGGAACTTTGGCAGAACCAGCACACCAACCCCAGTGGGAAGTAGCAAATCAAATCAATTGATTGTTTGATTCATATGTTAACCAAACATTCATTTTGATCAGCAGTTTTTATATTTGGAAAGAAACCATTTTTTTCATGAGCCCGTGAGCTCATGGAGACTGATGTGGAAGTCAAACCTGGATAGACCTGAGATTTGAACACAGGTCAGATTCTAGAACCAGGGCTCCTTGCTCCATGCCAGCTGCTCTGGAATCAAGACCTTCTGCCCATTGTAAGAGCTAAACTGCCAGATAGTATCTAGCAGACAACCTGGCTTGGATGGGGTCTGTGGACAATGTCCTGAAGGAGCGTGAATGTCACTTTCCAGCACCAATGGGAGTAGGTGGCATTTATGAGGTGCTTACAATGTGTCAGTCCGTGTCTTACCTGCTCATCTTAGTTCCCCAGCTACCCCTCCTTGGGCATAAAGGGGTCAGAAAACTCCTAATGTCGTAGAGGTAGCAAGAGGCCACACCAGGATTTGAGTAGGAAGAGTGGGGCTTCTATGCACCCTGTTAGGCTGCCTCTCTGGGGGCAGAGGAAGTAACTGAAGTGTGAGGGGTGGTGGGAGCACGGGGAGAACATGAGCAATTCACAAGTATGCAGAGCAATGAAGAAGAGATGGGGGCCCTTTGGGGATGATCAGAGATAGAAGGTGAGAGTCAGAGTCATCAGGTCTGAGCTGACTGGAACTTTCTAGCAAGCAGAGCTGTCCACTACTCTGGTCACCAGCAGTCTGAAGGGAAAAGTGAAGGCCTAGCAGGGGTTGAAGGGAGAGGCAGGCTCCTGTTCCTGTAGAGGCCTATGGCGACTTGACTGCAGAGTCAGGACTGTAAACCTTCTCTTCTTTTCCAGAACCATCTTTATTATGTGGCCTGGATAGCACGAACAAGATACCTGTCTCTGGCCAGGTATGAGGCCTAGTACCGAGAGAGAGACTGTAGGTAGAGGAGGCTGACACAGATGCAGGGCCCGAGGGCACAAAATTAAGTGTGTGTGTGTGTGTGTGTGTGTGTGTGTGTGTGTGTGTGTCCAAGTACTAGCTAGAATGTTTTAAAGGTGTCATTTCATTTTCTCCCGACAGCCTGTGAGGCTGGCTTCCTTGTCTGCTTCATGGCTGAGCAGGAGCCTGAGGCTGAGGGGGCTCCCAGGCCATTCTGAAACCACATCTGCCTTCCCACCATTAGAGAAGAGGCAGGAAGACAGCCCCTTCCTGTCCCTAACCACCTGCCACCCCCCAGCTGAGGCAGCCTGGGGGATCCCAAGGCAGCAGGAAGGACTTAGAAGGAGCAGAGAGGATGGAATGGGGGCAGGGAGGGGGAGACACGGCCAGAGGAAATGAAAGCAGCTTTGAGAAAAAGGAACGAGGGAAGAAAAGCAGAAACTAAACAAGTGACAAAGAAAACGAGAGTGTGGAGAGGAAGTGACCACCAACTGCGGTACCCCTGGAGGAATCCCCCCCCACAGAGTTTCCTCTCCTCTCAGAGGACAGGGGAGGTGAAGGGGTCAGCTGACCAACTGCTCCTTTGTCACCTCAGACCAGTGCACAGAGCAGCTTGGCAGACTTTGACAAGGAAGACCTCATGCCCTATCCCCGCCCCCCACCAGGACTGGGGACACAGGCCTGAGACCTGGCTGCAGTCCTTTTTGTGGGACAGTTATTGGTCTTCACTAGGCCTCAGTTTCCTATCTGTACAGTGGGTCTCACCGTTCTGAACAATACTGTTGGGTCTGTTTGCTGTGCTAGTGCATTTACCTAGATCCCCAGGATGGGGGTACCCACTATCCAACTGATAGTCAAACCTTTACCCATCTTTCCTGCTCCCTGGCCACCCTCTGCTTTGTTGAGTTTAGAGTAGAGCTACATAAAGGACTGCACTTGTTCCCAGTTAGATACGGCACAGACTCCCTGCTTCTTGACCCAGCTCTTCCATGGTAGTTGTGTGCCCCGCCCCCTCCAGGCAGGGGATTTGGAGCAGTAAACCTCAGCCTCTCAATGCTAGATGGAATGTAGAGGGCTGGCACTTCCAGGTGTCAGAACAAGGGGACAAGGGAGAACAGGAGCAAAGACAAAGGGGACAGGGCACTGTGAGTGATTAATGAGACTGATATGTCATCCTTATCCTAAGGCCACACTGACAGTGCAAATCTCAGGCTCAAAGGGGCCTGCATCCAGCCCTTCTGCAGCCACGTGTCCACTGGGGCTGCCACTGCCTGCAAACCAGCATGGGGAAGTCCCCTGCAGGGGCCTAGTTCCTGTGAACTGGCCTGGTCTGGGATTCCGGGCTTCCAGCAATGGCAGTTGCTGGAGGTGTCACAAAGGCCAGCTGGGTCTCAGAGGGGTTGTGACTCACTCACTGGCTACTGAGGGGCTCATTTGCATAGAAAGCAGCTGTGGCTCATGGGCCACTCACTGCTGCTGGCCTTCATATGGCTACAGTCACCCTCTCAGTCATGACCCCTGCACTGACTGGCGATTACCCAGCTGTCATCCAGGTGCCCTGCTCTTCTGCGCAGCCACCCATCAGGACCCCAACCTCACCCATTCAGGGCTTTTATCCACTGGTTCAAGTATTATTGCCTCTCCCCCTATCCACCTCCCCAGTGGGTATAGAGATGAAGTGAGGTGAAGACTAGCACCCCACATGTGGCAGTGTCTGCTCCTTCTACTTCTGCATTACTTGTGAAGGAGAACTTACAACCCTGAACATCAACTACCCATCTGCAGAAGGAGGAAGAAAGGGAGCATGGCCCACAGGTGACAAGTTCAACCATGCTGCCTTATCCCCTCATTCTGCCTCCAGGTACTGAGCCCTCTTCCAGAATTTTCTCTTAGGAACAGACCTGGTTATCAGTCATTGACCTTTGAGTCTAAGCATCCCAGCACTTGAAAGCAGAATACTTATAGAGGAATTCGAATGCCTTCCTTCCCAGTGTCCCACCCACTAGAAGAGAGGCAGAAGGGACTTGAGCAGGGTCCCTAGGTTTAGATGCAGCAGGACTGTGTTTGAGACCAAACAGGACTGTCCTGAAGGCTGTGGATCTTGGAGCCTCCCAGTTATAGCTTCCATTTCTCTGATTCTCTCAGTTTAAGGGGAGGTCAGGGAGCCCAACCTGATTCTGCAGAGTGGTACAAGGTGCTGTAGAATGGGAGAGGGAAGTTGTGTTAACCTAAATAAAGGCATCTACAGAGTAAGGTACCTGGTCTTCCAATTGGAATTGAAGGGATGGCAGGACCCTTCTATCCTCTCTCGTTCTCTTCCTCCTTCCTTTACTCCTTGCCTCCTTCCCTCCCTCCTTCCCTTCCTGCCCCTAGTTCACTCATGTGGAAAGGACATGTTTCAATGCAGGGAGGGATCTGTATAAGAACCAGACCTCTGCCCTGCTCTTGACCTTGAACAGGCAGACAGGTAAGGGACCATCACCCATTTGTAGAACATGGCCTAAAACTCTTGTAGTGCCTGCCCATCTTTGGGGTAGTTGAGGGGAAGGAACAGAGGGTAGCTGCCTCTCAGTTCCGCTGTGGGCTCCCAGGGAACACTGGATGCTGGCTTGTGCATCCCTGCAGTGTGTCTTTGTTCTTTCATTCCTAGATGCAGGCTGCTGTTCCACCACCTTGTAAAGGAACAGGGGTTGTGAGTGGCAGGCAGTAGTTGGGGCTTGGATGGTTCTAGAGAATTCCCAACTATCCCTTCACTGTTGTGGGGTAGATTATACACATGCCTGTGAAGCTGGACTTTCCCTCAGGGGAGCACAGGGTGACTGAGGGGGAAGAGATGGGCCTTTTCTCCCACCTCTTGCCAGTTCTTCTTTGTGAAGAACCATCTTTGTCTTGACTTTGTCCCTGGGGGAGGCTTGTGATAGAGGACGGGAGACTCTAACTTGAGATGGAGCTCTAGGCAGCAGCCTCAGCCTGTGTGGAAACCTTGGTGTTGTGAGGCCGCCAGGGCCTGCACTCTGGGGGTGCCTTCCTGTGTGTGTCTGGGTTTCCAAGATGGTAAAAAGTGTTGAGTCCTAGGTTTCGGTTCTGTCTTTTGCATTCACTTGCCGTGGATCTTGGGGCAAGTCACTTGATCACTGGAACCTCAGTTTCCTCCTCTGAACTACTGAAACAAGCAGCTGGCCTGCCCTTTCTTGATTGAGATAGGATTGCTAGTGGGAAGAGCTCATAGGACATCACTGAGTCACAGTGGTGGGAGACATGGTGATTCTTCTCTGTTATGGTCTGGGGGCTTAGCAGGAGCTATCCACAGCCTTCTGGGGACCCCTGGGCCTGACTTCCACCCCAACCTGGTCCAAGCCCACGCACTGTCCTGCCAAAGGAACAGAGCTTTCCATGAAGCCTTGAGCTCATGACCTCAGACACAATGACACAATCCAGTAGAATCAGCTCTCAGTGCAGACAGATGATAGAAGCTGGGGGTGCACCCAGGTCCTTGGATTCTTTATCAGCCATCAGATGCCTAATGTGTGGTAGGTGTCCTTGGGTCACTCTCTCGCTCACCCCTGGCTCCCCCAGACTGACTCATCAGCTAGGAGCAGGAAGCTTCCACTCTCCACCAGGGTCCTCCAAGAGACCAGAGGTTAGGTGTAGTCAGATGTGAGCCCAGCCTCCTTGATATGAGATTGAGCCTGGGCCCTGTTCCCAGACTGAAAGTGGTATTCTCCAGTGGGCATTTCTTACCAAGTATTCTCAGGGGGGCACCAACCAGAGGGAGAGTGCCGAGAAGACATGTCTTGAGGCTGTATTTGCAGAGTGCGCACATATTTAAGCTAGAGATGAGCTTGGTGAGTTGAAGCAGCCTTGGGAGGTGAAGGAAAATGGTGGCAGAAGGCCATGTTGGCACCCACTCTACTCCCAGGCCACTACCTCATGTTACCCCTACAAATGTGAAGAGAAGATTACCCTATTCAGACCTCTCCTGAGGACAGGATGCTGTGATTCCAGAAGACACCAAAGGCTGTGGGAGGTAGTGACATGTGAAGGAATTTAGGAAACTTATTTGCTCTCTGTCTTTGAAGCCAGGTAGCCAATTTAGCATGATTGGATTCATGTTACTCTCCAGACTTGGCCAGAGAAACCCCCAGGGGGCTAATCTGAGCTCCTGGTCCTCACCCTGGCTCTGAAAGCTTCAAGGAGAAACTCCATGGCTAAGTTCAGCCCACACCTCTCTTCCCAATTGGCAACAAAGAAGAGCTATTCCTTATAATTATCTCAATTTCATGTTTTCCTCCCCTTGGCTTTTCTCAAGCTCTTGGCACCTGCTCCTTCTTGAGTACTAACAAGTGCTCACCATGCTAAAATGAAGTGCATTAAGAGGCAAACAAATCCTAACGAGA
Source organism: Megascapheus bottae (assembly GCF_031878675.1). Taxonomy (NCBI): domain Eukaryota; kingdom Metazoa; phylum Chordata; class Mammalia; order Rodentia; family Geomyidae; genus Megascapheus; species Megascapheus bottae. Next base: position 57,974,104 of record NC_143514.1, read on the forward strand.
TGGATCCAAATCAGCCAATTCTACAGAGTTTCAGGCACATTTTTATGGTGTGTGAGTATGTGTGTATGCACACATGCAGGTGTGCATGCCCACAACTCTAGGCCATGCTGCAGTTTCTGCTGGTGAAAGCCTCTTCCCCACCCTCCACCCTCCCCTTCCAGGTTTTATCAAAAGTCAGAAGCTTTGTGTTTCAGGGAACTTCCCCAAGGATTCCATGATTTCCAGTTACTACAGTGAAATGTAGTACCAGAGGGGAGTCTGGGTACATGGCACAACAGGAGGGTTCCTGGAAGGGATGAGATACCCTAAACTTGGACATTCTCTTTGGCACCTTTTGCCTTGCTTCCTCTGCCCTGCCCCAGGTGTAGGGTGGTAAGCCCTGTCTGTTCCACATCTGACAGGTATATCTTTCCTTCCATTCTGACTTCCAACAGCTGTGCCTTACCTGGAATTTTTTTTCCAGTTCTGGGGCTTGAACTCAGGGCCTGAGCCCCTGTCCTTGGGCTTTCTCAAAGCCTAGTGCTCTACTACTTGAGCCACAGCACCACTTCTGGGCTTTTCTCTGTATATGGTACTGAAGAATTGAACCTGGATCTTCATGCATGCTAGGCAAGCACTCTTACCACTAGGCCAAACTCCCAGCCTGTACCTGGAATTTTATAGCTGCTTCTAACTGCTGCCACCGTACCTTTCCAACCTCGGCTGCGTGCTGAACCAAAGGGATCCTTCTAGAACACAAATCCGGACCTTCTCTTTCCCTGTATGTTCCCCATGGCTTCCAAGACCAAATGCTGGCTTTTCTTAGGGCCCTTAGATCTGCCTTTCACTCTTTCCTCTGACCCCCTCACAGCCAGACATCCCACCTAGACCCCACCTGCACCTTCTCCAGGTCTTTGTAAATGTATCTCCCTCTGCCCAGAAATCTGTGGTTTGTTAATACCCCTCCACCCCCTGCCATTATGCAAAATGTTCCTTTCTTTCTTTTTTAAGGTCAGAGACCAGAACTGGTACTCAGTACATGATGCTTTCGCTTATTGGCTAGCACTCTACCAACTGCACCTCACCTTCAACCTCTCCCCTCCCCCAACTACACAAAATTTTATTGCAATTAGAAAACTTACTCAGATGTTTTTTAATGTGACAATTTAACACGTTCATCTAAGTGTCCAGTGCTTCTTGATCAGTCACCCACCTCTCATTCTTCCCCACCCTGTTTTCCCTCACCCAGACCCATTTTACATTTCCCACTTCTTCTTTTGTTTTTGTTTGGGGTTGGAGGGGTTCGGGGTGGGGGAGGAGGTGCTGGTCCTAGTTTTAAACTCAGCCTAAGCTCTGTCCCTGAGCTTCTTTTGCTCAAGGCTAGTGCTCTACTAGTTGAACAACAGCTCCTCTTGGACTTTTGTACCCAGGATGGCTTTGAACCACAATCCTTAGGTTTCAGTTTCCTGCTCTGGAATAGACAAATGCATCCCTCTGTTAGAGAACAGAACCCTCTGTCCCCAGAGGCAGCACAAGAGAGATGTGAGAAGCACAGACTGGAGCCACCTGCCCAGGTTCCCACAAATAGCAGAGTCATCGTGGGTGACTTATGCAGTCTCCCTGTGCCTCAGTTTCCCCACCTATTCCATTGTACTATTACTGCAAGTATTAGATGAGTTAATGTAGGTAACAACTCTCAGTAGAGCCTGGCACAAAAGCATTTGCTACTTGCACTGATAATTAATCAGTTCAGCTGCCTACCTCTGCCCTTACGAGGTTTTTTTTTCCCCTCACAATTGTGATGCCAACATTTAATATGTGACTGTTTTAGCCATCTCATACAACTGGACTCATGCAATGATCTGCCCTTCTGTGACTGCTTTATTTCCATTTTATTTCCACATTCAGCCATGTCACGTGGATTTAGAGGCTACATAGTATTTCATTGCAGTTATAAATTATGCACACAAATACACACACATACACACAACACACACACATATGTATGTATCCTGTTTGTGAAATGACTCAATCATGAAAATGACAGTCTCTCCCTCCTTTGTTGACCCTTTGAAAATTGTTCAAGGAGCCCAGACATTACCCCGGGTGTCTTCAGTTGGTTAAGCTCAGAGAATTCCCTGGCTACTCTGAGCAGCTTCTCAGCCTCAGGGTCTGAGGTGGAGGCCCAGCAGGATGTTTGCAAGTGGCCAGGGGTAGGAATAGTGCCCAGGAAGGCCCAGACGCTTAAAATGACTAGAACTGAAGCTCTGGAGGCTTGCTAGCACTAGCACCTCTGGAGTACAGTGGGCAGTACCCCGGCACTCTTCACAGTCTGAGTCCTTGTGTGGCTAGGAATAAATCACTTCTATTCTTGGCCTGTGTGACTTAGGTTAAGAGACATCCTGGCTTTCTGGAAAGGACATGAGGGCTGGGAGTGACAGGCAATAGGTAAATCATAACTCTGACTCTGATGTTTACCAGAACTCCTTATTCTCCTCGTTCTCCTCCTCCATTCTTCTTCCTCTTCATTCTGTCCTCCTCCTCTTCCCCCTCTTCCTCTTCTATCTCCTCCTCTTTGCAGTTTGAATATACCTCCTGTTTACAAGGCAGGTACCCTACCGCTTGAACCATGCCCCCAGGCCTTTTATTCTTCAAATAGGGTTTCATGTGTATGCCTTGGCTGGACTATGATCATTTAACTTATGCCTTGTGAGTAGCGGGCATGACAGGCACATACCACCAAGCCTAGCTTTTTATTGCTTGACAGGAGGATCTCAAGAATTTGAACCTTCCCACTCTGAGCCTCCTGAGTATCTGGGATCACAGGCATGAGCTACCATGCCCGGTGTGGGTGATCCCCATCCCTATGTTGATGCTGGTGTGATTCACATATCCTGCTGGCACTGCCATGGGACAGATGAGGAAGACCCCTGTGTGTCTGTCTCCAAGCCTGGTCCCCCACGGTATCCTTCTCAGTTATTACGGTTTTGCTCCCACCTCCCTGAGAACAAACCTCCCGAATCCCAAAAGTATCCACAGAGCCTGAGCTTCCCAGCAGAGTCAAGGGAACCCTGAGCAGTGGAGAGTGGGAGCAGCATGCAAGCACCTGTCCTTCTGTGGTTGGTAGGATTCACTTTGCATGACGACTCAGACAGGCTCCTTCCATATCAGCGACACACCCCTCATGAGGTGGAAAAACTGAGTCACAGGAAGGAAAAAATGACGCCCTCAGGCTGCCTCAGCTTGTTTTAGACAAGTAAGTTATTCCTGTGAATGAAGGAATGACTGTTGGTTCAAGGTAAACATGAAGTGTGGATACAGAAAAGCTTCTTGCCCTTCTGCTCTGCCCCATCTTACTTCTAACAGGGAGGCCTGTTTGTGCATAGAGCCTCCCTGTTACCTGGCCCCCAGACATCCTGGCCCGTGGGCCTTGCTCAGTGCTTGACTTCTCTTTGATTGCTGCTTGAATTCTCTTCCACCAGCTGAGTCAAGTGCTCCCCATCCTTGCAAGCTCCTCCTGCTTCCACACTGCCAGGAAGTCTTTGGGCACTGGCTACCCTTTGTGGTGACTGTGGCTGCACAGTATGTGCTGGGATGTACTTCCAGCTCTCTGACCTCTGCCTCGCTTTCTATCAAGAGTGTGTTTCTTATCACCCTCACTTGGCTCGACTCCTGCCTGCTAGTCTCCCAGCAGGCCCTGATCCATCAAGGCTAGTTTCTTCCCAGTCAAGAGAGATATGAACCCTGACCCCTAACCCAAATCCTTAAAGCCTTCTCTTCTTCTCTGTAAGTCTTGGCTCCTAGTTCCTTGCATTAGATTCAAGGTCTCATGACTATAATTGTAAGTGTGTGCTTGTGTCATTGAGAGAGGGAGACAGAGACAAAGAGACAAGGAGGTAGACCAAGGGACAGGGAAGAGAAAACGGGCAGAGGAAGGGAAGTGGAGGGAAGAGGCTCACACAGGCTCCATACACCATTCTGGCATCCCAAAATGTCTATAAACAGCTCGAGTTCTCACCATCTGATACAGCCAGGTGACCCCTTATTGGTGCTCAGCCTACTAGTGGGGCAAGGTCAGCTGATCAGATGCCATCATATCTCAGTTCTGGTATCTACAAAGAGAGAAAACAGGAACCTTGAAGGTCCACTCATATTTATAACTGCAAGTGCTTAGGACAAGCATGTTCTACATGAGTTGCCGTAGCTCTTACAACCACTTGCAATAGATGCCCCATCAGTTCCATTGTACAGAAAGATCTCGTAAGCATGAGTGCAGACCCACAGCCAGTTTGTCTGGCCTCAGGCCCATGTCATATCTACTCCCTTCTTGGAAGGTCCTCTGGGCCAGGAGCCTGCAGTCCTGGATAGAAGATTCCAGTCCTACCATTGGCTATCATATGGGGACATTCAGAGCCCTAGGCCTCAGTTTCTCATGCTTTAAAATGGACCAGCCAGATGTGTCAATGCCCCACCAACTGTCCTGTGCTGTTGTGGTTCCAAGGCCTTGATCCTGAGATCTTCATCTTCTCTGATTGTTCCTAGGATGTAGTGGGCATGCATTCTGTCAGCAGAGATGCTGCTGTGTGATGAGTCCCATACAGCCAGAGACTGCCCTGGGATAGATGCTTAGCAGTGTTGGTTGACTGAATAACTCATCCCTCTATTCTTCTTCCTTCTCCAATCAATGTCTATCCTGAGGCCATAGCTTATTCCCTGCACTGTCTAGCTGCCATGCAGTAGTGGAGGAGCCCTGTGGACTTACTTGCCCATGACTCCTACTTGATTTTTAGCCCCTCTTCTCCCTCAATCCTCCCTCAGAGCCTTGGCACTGCCCTCTCTCTCCTCCTGAAATGCTCTTACACACCTCCCTGAATGTCCCTGTGCCTGTGTTCAAATGCTATCCTGCAGAGACCCTACCCTGACCCCAGCTAGAAAGTCCCTCCTACCCCTTCTCTTCTCTTCCTCCTTTTCTATTTTCTCTCCTAGTGTTCTACTACCTGACAATATTTGTTCAACTGTTGTCTGTTTCTTTGGCCTACATGAGGACAGCATTTTGTGTGTCTGATTCAATGGATAGAACAGTGCCTGGTGCACTGAAGATACTGTCAGTATTGGTTAAAGGAGAGAGAGGGGAAAAGAGGATGTGCAATACAAGCTTCACAGGGGTCACTTCTGCCCAAGTTGTGATCCTCAAGTGCTGCACTCATAGGCAGCTAGGGAAGAAGGATCCTGTCGGAGACAGGAAGAGGTTGACATTGTATGTCAGACCAGGCCTGGCGTCTGAAAACTGTTTTGCTTGTCCCTCTGTCCTGTCCAGTCCCCCTGGCTCCCCATAGAAGAATACTCCCTCAACAAATCCACTCCCCCTGCCCTGACCTCTCCACCCCCTCAGTATCCAGTTACTGTTTCCTGGTGCACCATGACACATTCCCTCACCAAGCTTCCTCATGCCATGCTATCTGCTCACAAGGCTACGCCACCACTTTTGGTCTGTGCCCTGCCAGCTCTCCTGGCCCATCTCTCCTGGCCCATCTCTCCCACTTCCAAGGAGTGCTTGAGAATCAACACACAATGGGCACCCCTAGCAGGCATGGGAGAGGATAGATGGGGTAGTCTAACATTCCCCCCATGGCCATTCTGGGAAGAGGAAGGGCGGTGATGGACAAGGATGCAACTTGAACTATCTTGCCTTAGCCAAGCTCCTTTCCCCTTCCCCGGACTCTTGTACCAGCCCTGATTCTATGGGTACCTGCCCCCCACTGGGTTTCTCACAGGTCTGATAGTTCTGTTCTCCAGTGGCTCCTCCATGCTGGATATGGTACACCCCACAAATCCTTTCCCAGGCTCTGCCTAGGCTTTCCCACCTCCCTGCCTCAACCCAGCTGTTCCTTCTGCCAATCCTTTCTGTTTCCTTCTCATCCTCATGCTTCCAGATGAGCACCAATGGAACCTCTCCCTTCGGCTTTCCCAGAGCCCTCAGGCATGACCAGCCAGTCAAAGGCCCTTGTTGTCTGTCTGTTGCCGTGTGCTGATATGTCTTGCTTCTGCCATTCCTTGCTTACTTGTGTAGTGCTCTTGTGGCCTTTGACTTGACTTGGCATGGAGAAGTGCCCCCAGTGAAGCTTTCTCTCTGGGGATGGTACTGAATGTAGAATATGCCATGTGGCAGGCCTGGTACCATCTAAGGTTTTGTTTATGGAAGCCCAGCTTCAGTCTCAAGAGTCTGTCATTTCCTCTATAATAGGACCAAGGCCCAGAAATGCGAAGATTCTTGCGGAACTCATATGACAGTATGTGACAGAGCTGGTATGGGGACCCCACTCTGACTTCAAAGCTTTCTCCTACAGTGTGTGACAAAGGCAAAAATAGCACATATCATTCTAATTTCGGGCTGGCAGTAAGCCATCTTGGGCATTTGTTTGTCTTTTTGCCACCCCAGATTTCCCCTATTTCCTATAGGTGCTACCATCTCAGCCCTGGCGAGCAGCAGACTGGTGTCTGAGGGCTCTGGCTCTCCCCTTCCCTTTCCCAGGCCTACTGTGGGTCCCTTTCAAATCACCTGGGCTCAACCTCCTGAGCAGGGGGGCAGGGCTACCCATGCCCAGGTCTGCCAAACTGATTCCTGCCTGACATCCAGGCTGTGGATCAATAAACTCATATCCTGCCCCTCTCTCTGGGCCATCTGTTTTCCCTCGTGGTCCCCAGGGAGTCTGCCAGTCTGGCTGAAAGCTCTCAGGTTGGAGAAAAGAAGCTATGTGGGGGCCATCTGTTTCAGAGGTGCTTCCAGCTGGGGTTCCACCACTGAAGGGACCATCCTAGGCGGCAGGGGAGTCAGGAGGAAGCAATGATCAGGGAACTGAGACTTACCTTTACCATTAGACTCAGGGCAGACCCAAGTGATGACAGGCTTGACTCTTGCTTGGCCATATCTCAGGGGGGAAAGTGCCAGAGAGAGCAGGGAAGATGGTTTGAACCTTGCCACCCCCATCTCCTTTTAGAACGAACACACACACACACACACACACACACACACACACACACACACACACACACTTAAAATTGGGTTGCTAGTGACAACCTGGCATATCATCTTCTTTTTATATTATTCTTAGCCCCTCTGTTGCCATAGCAACTTAACAATGCTTTTTAAATATAGCAGTTAATTTTTTTTTTCAGCTTCAGCAACCAAGTTCTGTTGTTGTCCAGAAGGCCCAGGCTGCTTTCCCTCCAGGAGGGGTGGGGAAAGCCCTTTAGCCCTTTCTCCCCACAGTTCAGTCCCCGAGTGTGAGCTGAGGCTGGCTGCCCTGAGGCTGCCTAAGAACCTTCTGTGTTCCCTGTTATGGCTACCCTGCAGAACCAAGATGTAGTAGGCAGAACTGAGTCATGGAATGGGCAAACCTGGGTCCAAATCTCTCCCCAGCTCTGGAAGCTCAGGTTTCCTCTCTGAGCTTGAGTCTCTTTGTCAGGTCCTGGGGAAGATAAGATCTGCTACACAGATGCCAAGGAGCAGAAGGAGGCAAAGAGGGCATGGTGCCCGTGGGAAACACCACAGATGCCTCTCTGCCTCCCTCCTCTCTGCTCCCCCTCCTCCATGCCTTCTCTCCCTTTCTTCCTCACCTCCTTCTCCCTTTTACCTCTTTCTCTTCCCCTCCTCCCTACTGCTTTGAATTATTGATGGTAAATTCCCAGTCAGTAACATCAGAGGGTTAAAATCCATAACCAGCCTCCCTCCAGTCTCCCCTCGGATCACCCTCCCTCTCTCCCTGAGTCGATGAGCTCATCACAGTCATAAATCATACATCATGGCTTAAGAACCCAGGGCCTGTGGTCCAGTGCCTGAACTGCCCAGGCAGGAGGCAGCTGGTCAGACTGCCTGGCTCTGAAGCCATGAGAAGAGCATTAAGTGGGAGTGTATTTGGGGAGGGTAGCTGACATGAGCCTGTGGGGGCCCTGTCAGGGAGCACTCTGACTAAGGAATGGAGGCATTGCTTCCGGTGCACTCAGCTCCCCAACACCCTCCCACCATCCTCCTACGCTTCTCTGCAGACTCTGCCCACCTCCTCCACCTTGCTCATCACCCACTCATTTCTCTGCATCCCAGAGCTCAGTGTGGCGGGCTTCAAAATGACACACAGTGAAGTTTCTTATGCTCAGAAGCCCTAGTAAACATGGCCTGAGCTGTCCAGCACATTGTGAGTTCCTGTCACTGGAGAGTTCAACTAGAGATAAAACCTCCCGGCTGGGATGTTGTGGGAAGGATTATCAGTGACAAATTGAGTAAGCTCTCATCTCAGCCTATCATTCTGTAATAGAAACAGTCATACTGAAGTCCCCATATAATTTTGCAGAACCCTGAGTACCAATTATTATTATTCTCATGTACCAAAAAGAAAAAAAATCAGTTAAGTTGCCCAGGATCACTATGAAGGTGCCTCTGAATATAGGATTCTACATGTTCTGTTCTTCACATTCAATTTTTCCAGCAGAAGATGCATGACTAAGACCCCCTGTCTCCATGCAGACAGCTCAGAGACCTGCTGAAGGCTGAGGCTGCTGTCTAGAAGCTGGCATTCTTGTAGAAATGCAAGGAAGAGGAAAGACTGCGCTGGGTTGGGGTCTAGGTGAGGAAGGGGAGAAGCTGATGCAGGCTGGGGAGTGCCTGCATACATAGATCCACTGTGAGACACGGGCTTCTGTGGATGTGTCATGTCTTAAATTATTAAATCCTCCCAGTGGCTCTTAAAGAATGGCTTTGTATCCACTTTTGACAGATGCTGTGCTGAGGGGCTGAGGGTCAAGGCCACACAGCTTGGTAGTGGAGGGCACCTCCTAGGACTAACACCAAGACTTGAAACAGGAGGAACTGGCAGAAGGAGACTGCCCTGTAGTATCCAGATTCTGGGGCGTCAGGCCAGTCTCCATGTAGTCCCAGTGCCAGTCCCACTAGGTGGTGCGAGTTGAGGGTCCGAGCTCTGGCACCCAGCCCAGCCAAGCTCACTAGTACTTTCTTCCTGAGAGGCAGACAGAAGCTGGCAGTGGAGGAGAACAAAGGATGCCTGGAGGAACCTGTAAAAACCAGAGCTGGGGCAGGACCTGACTCCATTACTGGTTCTTTGGACCTCTGAAGCAAACCAGCACAGGGCCTGAGCTTGTTTTCCATCTTCAGAGGACACAACATCTATCTGCCTGCCTATCTCTTAACTAACTCTCATGCCAACATTAACTTGTCATCCTTACCATAGACCCTGACCATCTATCAAAAACATCAGCTAGCCCCAGGTACCCGCCACCCCTGATCCTGCTCTATTTTTCTTTAGTACACTTACATTGGGATGTTACATTCTATACCTGTCATGTACTTGTCATTGCCTGTCCCTGCCAGGAGGCAGAGAGGAGTCTATGCCTGGCATAAGTGAACACCATCACTTGTCACTGGGCACAGTAATTGTGTGCATCCAATATGTCTCCCTCATATACCGTTGAGGTCCCTGTGGTACAGCCCAGAGGAGGCAGGGTTAAATGTTAAGGCGGTGATTAAAACTTGCCTCCCTTACACCTCAGTTTTCTTAATCTATACATGGAAAGGAAGCTCACAATTGAGGCGTATTAAACACTCTCCCTTGGTGCTTTCCTAGGATAGGATTTGTGGCCTGCTGACTGGTGATTCTGCACCTGCACTTGGTGTGTCTATTCTGCTGTTTGCCACCCACTGCTTGTCCCAACTTCCAAGGTTGGTCACTGCCCAGAGCCTGCTTTTCCCTTGATGAGCAATTAAAGCCTCAGAATAGTCCATTGTTGAGAATCAGGTGCTTGGACCCTATATTTATCTCCAGCGTGCCACGTGTGTTCGTGCCCAGGCCAGCCACGTGGTGGGTATCATTGGAACTTCTCAGGCTGCAGGGGCTATGTCTGACTTCAGAAACAGATGCCCCCAAGGGGCATGAAGAAGTGATGAGGAGCAAGATAGGAGGGAACCAGCCTTTGCTCTTATGCATCCCCACCAAGGCCATACCAGCTCCATGTTATCAGACCAGTTTTATAGCTGGGGAGCCTAGGCTCAAAGATCTCACCTTCCCGGGGACCTGCCTTGAGTTTATAGAGCTTCTGAGGGACAGAGCTTGGATCTGAACACTGATCCTCCTCACATGCACTGTGCGTTGGTGATGGCTGATCATCATTTGCCCATGGAACCAAAGCCCCGATTGTTGGCAAGGAAGCAAGGGTGGAACCAGCCTCATAGGTGTTATGGATATACATTTGCAAACCACCCGACTTTGTGGGTATCCCTGTACCTGTGTGCCTAGTCTCCTGATCTTGCCAGCACTCACCTCCTCTTTGAAGGACATGACCTCTCCAATGCCTCAAGAGGGGAAGCCTGAACTTGAGACCAGCCGTGCCTATCACAGGACAGGCATTGGGAGATTGGCCTGGGGGTGGCAGAACAGAATTCAAAGAAAAGAGCTAGCTGGGTTGTCACCCAGACACTGCCACTTGCCAGTTGTGTGACCTTTGAGAAGCTGGCTAATCTCCCTAGCTATAAAGTAGGAGCAGGCAGAACTCTTTCAGGGGTTCAGTGCCATCAACCATGTAACATTCTTAGCCTAGCCCCTGGCAGCAAGCAGGCACTTGTTAAGCAAGTGCCAGCTGCCATGGCGTCCCAGGAGCAGTGAGCTTGCTTGGAGTTTGAGGGTACACACCCTAAGTGAAGCAGGGACCAGCTTGCATTTGCTTTTAACAGCCAGTGTTCCATGATTATAAACAATGCCTCATGGAATTTGTTTAGAATTTTCTTCCTTTGACGTCTTCCCATGAAAGTAAGCCTAAAGTGATATGGATGTAAGCTTTCATCCAGGATTCAAGTATATTAGCTTAGGCAAGTTCTTTTGTCTCTTTAAACTGTCCATTTTGTCAGGAAGACAGACAGGTTAAGTGCACAGGATTGTCAAAAAAGGTTCCTTTATACTGGAGCCTTGCACAAAACCTGGCACATAGGAATTCAAGTGACTTTGTTAAGTAGAATTGCTTTGAATGCCAGAGTCTTAGGAATAATGGGAAATAGATAATGGAAATAGTTAGAAAGAGAAATTAATGTATAGATATTGCTACTGTGTGATAGGCTCTAAAAACAATGTGTGTAAATGGATAGATTAATAGGATCGTGAGTGGATGGGTGGATACATGGATGAATGGATGAGTGGGTGGGTAAATAGATGGATGGATGAAGATTTGAAGTCCACAGCTTCAGCTTTGCACTTGTTAGTTAAGTGATCTTAATTCAATTCTGTCTCTATTGTTCATCTTCCTCCACAAATGATTGAATGGGCAGAGTTATGCACTGGGGTTCACAGAAGAGGAAATGGAGCAGGGGAGAGACTGGTATGTCTAGAGCCTCAGAGCTAATCCTTGCAGAGGTCAGGGTACCTCCTACCCCTTATGCGATCTGATAAAGATAAAATGAGGCAAGGATTTGAGACTTCGGGCTTAGTAGATATTCACTTCTTCCAATCAGCACAACAGTCTGCCAGCTTCTAGGTTTGGTAGGGGCAACTAAGAGCAGGAAGGGTCTGTAGCCACCACAGGGACTGGGTGACCCAGCCAGCTGTATGCCAGCTGGCTCCTGGCCCTGGCACTTAGAAGGAACTCACTGTGTACATTCTCTGAGGACCTCTCTGCCCCTGCGGGTGGGGGCTGTTTCCCCAGCAGCTGCCTCTCCTCTGAGAATCCCAACCCACACTGGGGGCAAATGGAAACTTGCCTTTTCATAGCAGTCTGGGCCCTAGCGGGCAGAGCCTGAGCTACCCAACAATTGATGTCCCAGGGAAAGAACCCAAAGCCCACAAGAAGCAACACGTTAGCATAAAATGAGCTTACCACCGAATGAGTTGCATTGAGGTCAGTGGTGGTGGTCCTGTTGGTCACTATTGGCATGAATGGGGGTAGGAAGCAGGTGGATTCACACCCCATACATGGCATTTAGTCTACCAAAGATCCCTTGTGGATAGGTGTGGATGTTTCCATTTCACAGAGCAGGAGCTGAGGCCAGTGAATCGTGAATGATAGATGACCAAGTCTGGCTGTGGAACCTGAGAGCCTCATCTCTTGTCATAGATATGACCAAGCAGTGGATAAAAAGCAGCCTGGTGAAGCAGGAAGGGCTTTGAGGCCTGCGAAGATGTCGCTTTTCACCTGGATCTACCGGGAATGAGCTGCTGGGGATCCAGGTTCACTATCACCCTCCAGGGGAGAATTGTACTCATTCAACCACTAATAAATGTTTGTTGGAATGCTTGCATGAGTCAGGCCTTATGCTAAGCAACTAATGTATCATGAAGAATAATAATTACACCCAAGCCTTACTTGGTGCAAGCTACTGTAGGTGGCTTGCCCATTAAACCTTTCCAGCACCCCTGCAGTACCTTCCTATTACTGATGAAGAAATTTAGGACCAGAGAGTTTAAGTCATTGGCCCAAGTTCCCAGCGTTAGTTTTTATTTTTTTTGCCAGTCCTGGGCTTGAGCTCAGGGCCTGAGCACTGTCCTTGCACTTTCTCAAGGCCAGAGCTCTACCACTTGAGCCTCAGCACCGCTTCTGGCTTTTTTTCTATGTACATGATACCAAGAAACCGAACACAGGTCTTTGTGCGTGCTAGGCAAGCACTCTACCACTAGGCCAAACTCCTGGCCCCCAAGTTCCCATAGTTATGAAATGTCAAAACTAGAACTTGAACTCAGGCAGTCTGAAATCAGAATTCATATTGTTTAACTGCTTCAGCACCCTTGTGGCTCTTCTATTTCCTGCCTTCATAGAACTTAGATTCTTTTTTTAAAAACAGGCAAGTTAGAATAATATAGAACTTAACTCCATTTCATTTCCTGGGGAGCAACTGGGCAGTGAGAATGTTTAAAAAGTGCTTGGCATCACAGGGCCTGTAGGAAAAGGTCAATGTCATAGTGGAATGACCTTGGTATGTGCAATTGGTCCACATTATACTCTAGCTTTGACTTCTGAGTGCCTTTGGCAAGACTTGTCACTTTGCTGAACCTCTATTCTTTATTCACAAAATGAGTCATCAGCACCTATTCTATTTGCCTCCAAGCATGTTTGTGGTGGCTAAATGAGGTGGTGGTGGGGACAAGATTTCAAAGTAGGAAAAAAAAAACAAAAACAACAAACCGCAACAGGTAAGGGGTTGTTCTTTGAATCCTGTAAAAACTTGATGTCAGTTTCATGAATGAATAAGGGGTCCTAACAGCTGTGCAGATTGGCTCTGTGAGTGACAAGTGTCCCTTTGGTCATCTGTTGGTGTTTATCGAGGTCACAGCAAGTCTCTTTATGCTTGGCCATGCTCTATGCTACTGTCCCTTGAATTGTGCTTCCAATACTGCCTCATCAATCGTTTGTTTGAGAGGCAAGCCTGTGCTTGACCATGAGGAAATGGAGATGAAGCTGGAATGATCTCTGTCTTCTGGGTCTCATGGGCCACAAAAAGACACAGTAATAATAACAACAGCAAAGGCAATAATCACGGGCAATGACTGAACACCAGTCACATGTCAGGTAGTCTGCTGAGATTTTATGCATATTATTTAATTTAATCATCACAATTCTGTGAAGCACTAAAAATTCTGTAAATTATTTCACCTACAGGGAAACAGATTCAGATAGGTTAAGAAAGTCACCCCAAGTTCATACAACTTGGAAGTTACAGAGGCAAGCATGATCTGAGAAAGAAGACATCAATGGATATAACTCTTGTAATAGAACTACTATACATCCTAAACAGGGACAATGACAGGCCTCTTGGGGGCCAGAAACCAAAGGGAAACAGGATAATGATGGGAATGTGGACGCTGCTGCTGTTGATCGTATTCACAATGTTGATGATGGTATTCATAATAACGGGATGGTGGTTGTAGCGATAGAAATGAGATGGTAATGAGGAGGTAGGTGATAGGTCTAGAGATGAGATGATAGGATGGTTGTGATTGTGCTCATGACAGTCCTCTGGTGCTCATTAGCGAAGAATCTGCTTTGGGCTAAATCCTAGTCTTGGATGCTTTCTACATTCTCATTTTATCCCCATAGCATCTTCCTGTGTTCAGGATTATTCTCTCTACTTCTGGGGACTCTGAATTAGAGAAAGGTCATGGCCCATTCAAGGGCTCATGCCCTAATTGAGCCAGGCACGAGCTTCAGCAGGGCTTACCACAGAGCTGCTGTTCCTCCTGTTTCAGGATTCCTGCAGGGATGGCACCTCACAGAGGCCCCATAAATACCTGTTAAATGAATATTGAATGGATGGATCCTCTAGGGCACCCAGCCTCAAGCCCAAGAGACACAAATAACACCCTAAATGAGTGTGGTGGATGCTGTGATTACTAAGATACAAGTTAATTGTAAAGCATCATATTCATTGAAGCTTTTGTATTGTTTCTTTTCTCAGTGAGGCAATAGGAAGTATGCAGTTACCATTAGGAAATAGTTTGAAAAATATTTTCACTTGAAAGACTCCCGTATACCAGTGACTCATGCCTAGGCAGGAGGCTGAACTCTGAGGATCAAGGTTCGAAGCCAGCCTAGGCAGGAAACTCTGAGAGATTCTTATCTATAATAACTACCAAAAAGCCAGAAGTGGAGCTGTGGCTGAAGTGGTAGAGCACTAACTAGCCTTGAGCAAAATCAGCTCAGGGATAGTGCCTAGATCCTTGAATTCAGGACCAATGCATGCACACGTGTGTGTGTACGCTCACTCACACACACACCCTCACACAAAGAAATCCATGTGCTGGCATTATTGGCAGTGCCCTACACAACAGATTCAAAACCCTCACCCTGTGTCCAGCCTACCAAGGTCACCTCCAAGGTGGATGTATGGAAGCTAGGCAGAGTCTAATCTGTACCTCCCTCAATGGAAGTGAGCTGTCATTTTCAATGACTTCATGAAGCATGACATTGGCATCTAAGTGCTTCCCAAATAGTCACTGGGTGCTCAAAGGAAGGAATAAATGATGAGAGAAAGACTGAGTGATTAAAATAGATAGTTGAGGTGTTTTCCCACAGAGGATATGAAAGTGAGAACCCAGGCCTAAAGCAGGCCTAGGGATGTCTGTGGGTCCACAGGGTGAGGGCCCCTGTTCGCACTTTGTACATAGGGTAACAAGGCTGTGGTCACGTGACTAGGAAGAGGGAGGCATGGCTTTGGTGGGCCAGGGTGGTGGCTGGGCTTTGCATTCTACAAGGCTGTGCTTACCAATTTCTTCAATGCATTTTTCACACTCCAGGGAAAGTTGACAGATGGTGGAGGTATAATATTCTCACTTCTCCACTTCCCACAGGCCTCCCCCAACACAGTCCTCGAAGCTCTTAGAAATCTCTGGCACATCTCAACCATGAGACCATGGCTGCCTTCTGACAGGTAAGCTCTGCCCAGCTCCTTACCACCACCATAGACACAGCCCCTGAACCACCAAGCTGTGTCTGGTGGCCAGAACATGAGAGAAAGATGGAATCAGCCTTAGTCAAGAGACTGGAAGGCCAGGTTCCTTCCCCCGCCCCCAGACCTCAGGGAGGAAAGAAAATCACCCAAGCATCTATCATCCTACTGCTGGTGGTTTTGCTAATAGCTGCATATGAGGATGGCAGAATCCTGGAGCAGGAGCCAGGGAGCTGGCTCTGACCCCAGAGATGACTTCACCTGTCAGGAAAATCCCAGGCAAGCACCTGCCTCCTCTGTGTCTCCTCCTTGTCTGCAGACTGAGGCAATAAGACTCAGAACTGGGCAGGCATCAAAGCAGCTGACAGAGGCTCCCGTCTCTAGGGGAGGAGGGGCAGCGCTCCACACTGAGGCCAGCTGTCTCTGCCTCAGGACTCAGGCTCCTACTCAATTGCTCCAGGGGCCTTCCACCCACAGAGAGCCTTCGCTGGACTGGGTGAGCACTGTGTGTGTGCATAAGTACCTGTGTGTGCTTCAGAGCACACATTCACTTGCCTGAAGGATGCGCATTCTAGAAAACCCTGTTTGAAGACAACCACCAGCCCCATACTTGCCCTTTCATGGCCTTTCCCCTAAACATCTTTTATTTCCTACTGGGATCTGTATTCTGTGCCATGCATTGCCTTCTGGAAACGTCCATTCTATGGCAGGTAAATTGCCATAGAACAGGAAAATATGTGAAACAGAATAGGGGATTCATGGGGGTAATGTGGTTGTCTAAGGTTGACTTTAAGCAGAATTTTCTAGAAGGGAGACAAATCCCTACCGAACTTGTGAGTAGAGTGATCCTGTCTGGGTTGATTGTGGAAATGGTCCAGAAAAGACAATTGGATGGTGATACTTGAACTGGGTTTTGAAGGATGAGTAGAAGTTTATCAGGTACTTCTCTCCAACAAAGAAAGCCCCATGAGCTGAAAGCACATCATGTGCAAAGATGCAGGGGTTAATACAAGAGAGCAAAGGCTGAGAAGGGTGCAGGACTCACACCTGAGTTCAAGCACACACACACACACACACACACACACCCCAACTTAATAGCAGCCAAGGGCTGGGGCAGCATGCTGCTTGCTGCTTGTCTGTGGCCTGGCCTCTCCAGCACAGAAGCCACATGCATGCATGCACTCTAGGTTTGTATCTCTCTCTGACAGCCACTGTGGCCAAAATCAGCTGACTCGCCTAGGGCAGAGATCTTCCAAGGACTCAGTGCTGAGACTGGGTCCCTCCGCCTCTTCTCCTTGTTGGGGTTTCCACCCCAGGGTAGCTTCTGCATCCTGGGTAACTCTGCAGTTTTTTGAGGCTTCCGGTTTCCTCTCTTAGCAAAACTCAAAACATTGTCTGTCATGCCATAGAGTATAAGGAATATAGGCTTTGTGGCCAGGGGTCCCCGAATCCCCTACCATTTCTGTGGGAAGCAGGATGAGTGACCCAGCCTCAGAATCTCCATCTATAAAATGCCTGCCTCCTTAGATGGTTGCAGAACCAAAGGCAAACACTTATGTGACTGGCCAGCATGAAGCATGTCAGAGAATGGACATTTGCATTCCACCACATGTGCCAGCTCTGTGCAGCTAGAAAGAGCTGAGGGGTCATCTCAGTAAAACTGTTGTAGGCATTGGAGGCACTGCGGCTGGACAGTGGGAGGTGGAGGACAGCCACCAGCAAGGCTGTGTGAGAAAGAGCTTAGCACACACGAGGTGTGGTGTCTTCTGTCCACGTGGGGCTGGTACTCTCTGAGCAGAGTGTGTGTGAGCTGGGGCTGGGAGGCTGGGGTTAGAGGAGAGAACCTCCAGTGTCATGGCACACTGGAGTACTCTGATAAAGGACTGGAAGGTGGCCTAGACAGTAGACCTCATCTTGGGTACAATAGGGCATTGCAGCAAGTATTTCTAGTGAGAAGCAGAGAAGTAGTCTGTAATCCTAGCACCAGACCACTAGCTCAAAGATCATCTGGAAGGTCATATCTAGGCTAGCCCCTTCAGCTTAAGAGGAATGTGGCTAAACTCTATGATACAAGCAGCTGGGCATTCTCCAAGGTCAAGGCCATGGGTAGCTTCTGAGGCTTTTCTTGGCTCGGACTGAGGGTCCAGGCTACCTGCAAGCTCTGAAGGGACCAGGAGATATTGCTGTGTTTGATGGTGATGGGTGAGAGAATTGCTGTGGCCTGCCTGTGAGTAGAAACTGAGGCAGATTGGTCCATGTGACCACTGAGGCTCAGGCAGCTGTAGAACTGTTCAACAGAGAAAGCCAGAGACGGAGTGAAAAGGACAGAAACGACCAGAAGCAGTTATGACAGGTGATGACTGAGCCCTTACACTGTCTGGGCCTGGTTCTATTCTTTATATGGATTTACATTCCACCTGCACAACTGTATTGGGGCATGTGCTATACTGGTCCTCTTTTACAAGATGCAAACTTGAAGTCACTCACAATTTAATCACGTTTGTCTATTTAATGTGAGTATGTAAGTTATGGTATTTTGTTGTTTTTTCTTCTGAGTACAAAAGTAGTATGTGTTAAGAAAATTTGATCAGGCACCAATAATTTGTGACTGTAATCCTAGTTACTCAGGAGGCTGGAAACAGAGGGATCATGATTTGAAGCCAAGCTTCAATAGAATAGTTCCCAAGACTTCATCTCAAAAATAACATGGGTAACTCAAAAATAACACAGGTAGAGTACCACCCTAATAGGCACAAGGTTCTGAACACAAAGCCTAATACAAGTAAGGAATGGAGAAGAGGGAAGGAAGGAATGAAGGAAGGAGGGAAGGAAGGAAGGATAAAAGAAAAAATGAAAACTTTGAAAGTACAGGAGAAAGAAAATAATTTATCTAATATTGCATAGTTCTGATTGAGACAGTGAATTTCTCTCCTACCTTTTTTCTATGGACGTACATGCAAGAGTATGTGTATGTGTGTGTGTGTGTGTGTGTGTGTGTGTGGTGTGGTGTGCTTGGAATTATGGTCTGCAGTCTATTTTTTATCCCTGCTGGGCTGTTGAGTCAGGCTGCTGAGCAGGGTAGGGCAGGGCAGAGCAGGGCAGGGCAGGGCTGTCTTTCCCTGAGCCTGGGAGAGCTGGAGGTCACAGCTGCGAGGCTCCCCTCCTGTCAGGGTGACTGGTTGGAAGCATCTGACCTTCGGATGTTCATGTCTCTGGCGAGTGCACAAGTGGACACTAATTTTAGCTTGGCCTCTGGGGTCTGCTGGCCTTGGGGCCCAAACATAATGGACGCCTTATGTAGACAGCTGCCAACAGTACAGGAAGAAGCGTCCCACCTTAAAATGTTCCTCGTGGCCAGCCAGCACTCTGCTCTCGGAGAACAAGCCGACTCCCTGTTCCTTCTCCCCCCAGGAAGAGGTGGTTATTTGCGCTCATGGCCGAGCAAGCTGCACCAGGGGCAGGCAGCCCACCCAATACACACAGGGGCTGCGTCTCTGGATGGGATTGTGTTTGTACAACACAGGCTTTGGCTTGAGGCGGAATAGCTGGGAGAGACTTCCCCAGATGTGGCTGGGGGTGTGGAGGGAGAGTTTGGAGGTCTGGACCATCCTTGTGAGTGGGTGTGGAACATTCTGGAACCTAATGCTAATGTGTACAAAGGAACAATGCATTTAGATGCTCTTATTTGTTCTGGCAAGACCCTGTGTGTATTTGGTGACGGTGCTCCTATTTCATAGGTGAGAGGAAAGAGGCTTAGGATGGGAAAGTCACTTGCTTCTGGTTACAGAGTGAGTCAGTGGCAGGGAGAGATTTGAGTGGGGCCTGTCAACTTGTATCTCTCATTAGAATTCTCTGATTCCAAGAACAGAGCTGTGACTTCTCTCCAGCACCCTGTGAGCAAGCAGCTTAGCCAGGTATAGAGCCAGTCCTGGCCTCTAAATGGAGATGCTTTCATTTTCACCCCAAATAATGCATGTTTGGGATACAGATGCAAACACATGGCAGAGTACTGGTCCATCATGTGTGAGGCCTTGTGTTTGAGCCATAGCCACAAGGAAAGAATGCACATAGTTATTGAAAATAAGTATATCCAACTAGTTTGCTTTAAAACAACAATTAAGCCAGGTAGCGGTGGCTTACATTTGTAGTCCTAGATACTCAGGGGCTGAGGTCTGAGGTTCACAGTTTGAAGCCAGCACAGGCAGAGAAGACTCTCACCTCTAACTCACTAGCAAAATGCCAGAAGTAGAGGTGTGGTTTAGGTGGTATAGTACTGTTCCTTAGCCAAAAGCCAAGCTAGAGCACAAGGTCCTAAGTTCACACCCAAGTACCAGCCAAAGACAGAGAAAACACACACTAAATCGTGAGAAATTCTTTATACTGTGTACAGAAAGGTTTCCGTGTCCTGAATGAAAGCTGTCTGTAGACACCCCAAACCTGGAGCTTAGAGATGTCTTTATCTTGACATTTGGGGAGGCTGGAGGCTTTCCTTAAGAGCCACTTCTTGACCCAGATGGAGCTCCTCAAAGAGGAAAATCATACTCTCTTATGATCCCTGAGCCTGTAATGGGCTGGACAGAGTCAAGCCTAATTGGCCCCTAACCCATGATCTTTCATAAGCTGGAGCTTCAGTTGGCTAAGACTTGTTGGCAGTTAGCAGTCAATAGGAAATAAAGAGGTTGTTGGACTCCAGGTCCAGGAGTTGGCTGCAGAACAAGTCAGAAAGCCTACATCTGAGAAAGCTGGGTAGGAACTCCAAATGTGTGCTAAAGACCAGCCTCTACTTCACCGCCCACCCTCTCCACCATCTACCATCTATCTTCCTCATCCTCTTCTCAGCCCCTTGGTCACAATACAGCCTGTGTAATACATCTCCTGCCTGACAGTGGCTCTTTGACTCCAGCTGATGCCTTTCAGGAACAATTCACAGCAGCAGCAGCAGCAGCAGCAGCACAGCTGCTCTGGAGAAAAGAGTTTTCTAGGGACTATCCTGACTTAGTGAAGGCTAGAGCCTTGCTCTACATTGGGTCCCATGGGCCATAGCTCCTCAGCCTCTCAGCCTCAGATGCTCTGAATATTGTCATGGGAGAGGATAGGCTTTTTTTATGATGTGAAAGATGCTTTTGACATACTTATAAATAAAGAATAAAAGTAAGAGCCAAGACTATGGGAGGTATATTCCAGTCACATAGGCATATGTGTCTGCCTGTCGAGAAAGGAAGAATTGATTCTCGTCACTTAAGTCATTCTGTTCTAAAAGGTCCCCACATGAATTAACAAACACAGAGGAGACCTCCAGCATGTGGCTCACCTCATCAATACATAACCTTGTTTTCTATAATGGCTGTTCAAAGATACCTTTGATGATGTGTGTTTCTGTTCAAACACACCTTGAGTTACTAGTTGATTCATTACCACTGAACCCAGGGTCTTTCTTCAGTATGTAACTCAAGCCCAATGAAGATGGTCTAACTTGTGTATTTTCCAGAAGGCACTTGACAGCTCTTTGGTGCTCAGGAGCACTAGACAGTACTTCAGCAGAATATTAGAGGGCCATTCTAAAACACAAATTCACCAAACAGAGGAGCATAGAAATACAGAAGACGTGACACCCAACAGTTCCCAGGAAGGACTCTTGTTTACTGTATGGGTGCTAATACCAGAAGGAGAGTGGTTCATTGATTGAACTTATCTGGGAACATGCAACTCAGGATAGCTCAAAAATTTTTCCACACACTGCACATTTGCAAATGATTATAAGGAAGGGACTGGTTTGGGGTTACAAATAAGCTTTATCATGTAGATAAATTGACAAGCAGGAATCTGAATAATGAGGACCAACTGTATCTTAAATGGTGTCTGGACCACTGTAACATTAACTTTGTAGATTATAAGCAATTGAAATTGATTAGCCACAGTTCTGGAGGCTGGATGTTCAAGGTCAAGGCAGACTCAGGGTCTGATGAGGGCTCTCTGTCTGTTCGTAGGTGGCAGAAGTGAAGCGTCTTTCTCAAGCTTTCCTAAAGGCACTGATCCCATTTACAAGCCTTCTCACCAAAACTTAATCATGTCCTGAGAGCCCCATATCCTCCTGCCATCATCAATCGAGCAAACAGATCTTGAAGTGGGACTTACACACTCAGACTGTGGAAGATGGTAGTGTTTATGGTAGTTTTCTGAAAGCCAGAACTTAAGATGACCTTTTTCTTCTTTTCTTATAATGCTTGAACTTTTTTTTTTTTACAATATGAACCCATACAATGAGAGCAATTAAAGCAACAGAGCTATTTTACTTTTGGAAAGATGTTTTGTTAGTGGGCACTTCATCCTCGAGGTAAAACTCAGAATTCAGAATACTCAGGCTGGAGGTGAAGTTGAGCAGTAGAGCACTTGCCTGGCATGTGTAAAATGTGGAATTCTTCAGTACCAACGCTGGGAAAAAAACCACCTCTGACCAATAAATAGGTAGGCATTTTTATTTATTGCTACTGTGTGCCACATAGAATTTTTAAACTCTTTTAATATACGTATGAATATATGTAACATGCAAAAATGCAAATACATTTATGTTTTACCATGTTGCCCAAACTAGCGTTATAGTTCTAGGCTCAACTGATGAGACTCCTGCCTCATTTTCTGGAATAGTTGGGAGTATAGGTATGAACTACAATGCTCTGCTCTTCTTTATACACATCAATCCAAGTCCCTCTTACCATAAAGCTTCAGGAAATAGGAGGTTCAATTATTATCTCTATTATCTGGGTAAGAAAAATGAGGCCAACAGAGCTTAGACATCCTGCCCTAGGGTCACAGTAAGAAGTAGCATCCAGGTTTTAACCCAGGCAGTCTGGTCCAAAAATCTAAGTTTTCAACACATATTCAGTAACTATCTGCTTACCCCTTATCCTGGCACTGGCTGTGGAGATGAATGCCTAGGAGAGTATGACCAGTCCCTGCCTGGGAGACTTCTGGTCTGGTTTGTGGGGAGCTCAGATCCATCAGGCCTTCCAAGCTCATGGAGAGGGAGGCCTTGCAGCCTACCCTGGGGCTCGGAGAAGGAATTGCCAGACAGTACTCATGCCCACATGAATTAGGACTGATTTGCAGCATCTTCTCCTCCCAACTGTTCATTCAGACTAGCACTGTCTGGCCACGCCCAACCACCACTACCACAGACTATCATTATTCCTCATCCAGGGCCTTCTGTTCATCCCCTGAGGCTCCTCCCCAAACCCATCTTCTTAGTCTTGAGAATCTAGAGCTCTTTTCCCAACCTCCCCATCATTCTGACTCCTCTCTCTCATAACTTTGTACCCTCCTGTCTCTGCTCACCAGGTCATCTTCCATAAGCTTGTACCAGAAATCTTTGTAATCCCAGGACCAGCACATCCCTCTGTTAGTAAAAGTGTATTGAATAAATGAACCATAACACATAGAGAACTGAGACACAGGCAAACTGGACTGTGTCCAAAGCAAAAGCTGTGGAAGCTGCCATGGCTCTGGGAACTTGGGAGGGAAGAGCTGCCTGGCCAGAGCCACTGTGACCACAGAATAGAGAAGCAGAGCTAGTGGGGCTGCAGGACCAACAGTAGCCAGGGTGTTGTTCCTGCGGATTCTGAAGACTCCCACCCAATGGCAGAGACTAAGAAAGGACCCGTTCAACTCTTCTTGGCTCTTCCAGGAGAGAGGATGGGGTTGGGATTGGCTGGGCCAGGGATGTCTTTTCTAAAATAGCTTCATGCATATTCAACTGCTCCCTGAAATAGTCAGGTGGCTATTTTAAGCAGCTTCTACTCAGATGCCCACACATAATGGCACCAACCTTGGGCATGTAAACCAGTGAAACGCAAAGCAAGGGTAAGGGAGGACAATGCGGCTTTCCGTGGCTCCACCACTCCTCCTCCACCCGTCCTCCAAGTGTGCCAGTGTGCTCCTACTCAGGGACTCACTTACATGAAACTAGAAGTCAGGGTTACTATGACAACTGCTGAAAAGGTTTCCCATCCCCTCCAATGACCTTACCCTCTCCACCCCAGCAAGCACAGACTCATTAGGGCACAGAAGACTTATAACAAGCTCCAGCCCTATTTTCCAGTTTACTACCCTCAGTGCCCAGTTCCTCCAGCCTTACACAGTACCAGCAGGTACCCAGCAAGATAGGAGTAGAGTACAAGAGGATAAAGAAATGAGGTGACCTAATATCAGGAGGCCAGGGTCACACTACTTCCCAGCTGTAAGGGTAGAGTGGGAATAACGCTTACAAAGAACTAGTTATTGATAAATATGTACTGAGGCATCAAGATGTACTGCTGGGTTGGGTGTGATGTGAACAGCTGGAATCCCACCTTTAAGGGAGAAGTAGATAGGAGGATTGAGGTCTGAGCTAGTCCTGAGCTAGAACACAGATCATTTAAAATGATGATGATGAATGATGATGATGATGATAGTAAAGCAAAAGAATGGCTGGAATTGTGGCTTAGGTGGTAAAGCCTCTGCCTAGTAAATACAAGGCCCTGAGTTCAAATCCCAGAGCCAAAAATAAATATTTGCCCTATGTTGTCTGATCAGAAATAAAGACAACTAAGATTATTCATGCAATAGAAACAGATGCTTAGAAGCGTATTTAACATCTAATAGCCCATGTAAAAGGGGCTGGATCTCAGGGCAGCTGGTTTGAGGACCCAAGGGGGAGGAAGAATGACCTGAGGGGAGGTGAAGTGGCCTTGGATCCCTGTCCCTGGGTCCCTGGTGGCTCTGCTCTCGGGAGTGCTTTCCTACCCGGTCCCTCTGTGCTGCTGTCATTGTAGTGACAGAGAACAGAACCTGGCTGTCTGGAGGACATTAGTCCAATAGGGCCTGACCACTTGGTACTTCCTAAATGGCTTCTCTGAAGGCTTCAGAAATCATCAGCAAGAGCACCCGGACCCAGAGGCCCTTCATCTTTCTGTTCTACTCTTCTCTCATTCCTCTGAATACACAATTCATTCATTCATTCATTCATTCATTCATCCAGCTAATCTGACCTACAGATGAGATGATGATATGGACATTGCTTATGGTTTCTTTCCTGTATTTCCAAGGATTTGTGAAACTCCTATAATGCTAAGAAATGAGTGTAAATTCCTCATTTGATTACTGCAGAGCGCTCAAAGGGAACAAATGCACCAAAAGAGTTAAAACTCCTAATGGAGATGGGAATTGTTTGATTGTAATATGTAATTTCAACTTTTGGTTGAGAGGCAGAGGAAAGGAGAGTCCAGTGAAATTTCCAGTGTATTCTACACTGAGCTATTTCATACCACAAAGTGGCACCAGGCACTCTGCTGGTGTCCCCAACACTGCTGGGCATCTAGAGGGTGCAGTGAGCCAGGCCATAGGCCTTGTGAACACGGAGGAGGGAGTACCATCCTTGGCTAATGTCTAGCTTTCTTCCTCTGTCACCAGTCAATATCTATGAGGCCTCTAGCCAGCCAGTACTTGTTAGGAAATGGGAAGACCTTCTGGAGCATGTAGATTTAGAAAACTGGGTGACATCTGAAAAAGGAGAGAGCAAATAGACTGGAGGTATAAAGGTCTGTGTATTGAAGGAGGCTTTGAAGAAAAAGAGTGGCTAACAACTGTGAAAGTCTCTAAATAAAACCCAGAAATCTACTGGGTGCTAGGGGCTCATGCCTATATCCTAGCTACTCAGGCAGTTGAGATCTGAGGATCACAGTTTGAAGTCGGTCTGGGCAGGAAAAGTTCCATGAGACTTCATCTCCAGCTGGGTACCAAAAATCCACAAATGGTGCTGTGGCTCAAACCATAACACCCTAGGCCTTGAGCCAAAAAACTAAGGGACAAGGTCCAGACCTTGAGGTCAAGTCCTAGGCTGGCACAAGTAAGATAATAAAGTAAAACCCCGAAGTTTCTAAATACCTTCACATCAATGATTTCTCATTCCTCATATGTTAGTTCCACAAACTCTAGGCTCAGGGCCTTTGCACCTGCTGTGTCCCCTGCTGCAGAAACAGATGTACAAAGTCCAACCCCTTACTTCCTCTTTCAGTTAAGAGAGACCCCTCCTACTGCTACTGCTCCTATTTGTCCTTCTCTTTTTCTAGATAGTTCTGACCTGCATCTGCCCAGTGTCTAGAATTGTGCCTGGCTCAAAGCAGTGTTACATGGCTAGGGGCAGGATGAGGAGTCAGTCTTTGCCCTGCCAACGTTGGCATGCATGATCTAGACACACTACAGCCTCTAGCTGATCCTGCCGTAACTCTGCAGGTCCCTTTCAGCGGGGAATCAGAGACACATAGTAGCCAGAACCTCTTTCCAGGAGTCTCAGAATCTCTGCTTTCTGCCCTCTGTCCCTACCCTACAATGGCTCTGAACCTCCACAGGGCCTTGTGAGCCAGATAACAAGCTGGATTGCTTATAATCTCTCCATAATTGAAAGCACACAGCCAAGTCTCCCAATACCTCGGTGTCCAGATGAGATATACACTGGGAGCGATCAGGCCACATAAATGGTCAGAAGCAAATAAAGGAGGAAAGAAGACAGGTTTACAGGGCTTTGGATGGAATCTTACTCCACACTGCTGGCCCATTAAATACCTTGCACTTCTGCTCCCTTTTCGGAAAGAGATCCAGGTACGTGATCTTTGGATCTAGCCCAGAATACCTGGAGATGACCGTGACATGAGACGACCTCACTCACAGAAGTCAGGACATTCGCTTGTAGTGGAATCTGTCAGCACCACACCCACACTCTGTTATCCACAATTCTAACACCCGCACCCCACCTCTAGCCTCCAAGGAAAGAGGGGGAGAGAACCATGTGATAGCCCCTTGGGGATGGCTGGCACCAGTTACGATACAAAGATGGGTATCCACAAAGGGTATAACTTTAGAGAACTTAACAATCCAGCCAAAGAATCAAGACACACAACCAACACCTCCAAGTGTTCCTATGTATGCTTCTCCCACTACCACCCCAAGATCCAAGGGAGAAGCCAAAATTGTGACAGTTAGTGCGGTCATAGGAGGACTGGCTTCCTCTTCCCAAGGGACTGAGTAGGACATAAGTGTGAAACAACGTGGCCTGAATAGTGTGAACTCTCTGTGGACCCTGTATAGTGGGAGTGTGAGCTGCTAACCATCTAGCCACATGCTGGGAGCCAGCCTGTACCATCCTCTACCCCCTTAGTAACATCCACTGATGCAGAAAAGGAGGACAAGTTGGCATAGGTCTATACTCTCCCTCTTCACTTAGCACATGGAAAGCCCCAGAAGACAAAGGCCTTCCAGCATTTCCTGTAGGCCATGGTTGTCCTGCATTTCTGGCTTCAGGCTTCAGTCCAGGACTGCTTGTAATCCCAGAACTCACAGCTCTCACACAAACAGAAAGTTACAATGGTAGGACATTGTCATAGGTGTCGTCTCATTTGTCCTTCCCCAGGAAGGCAGGGGTAGAAGGGTGACTTCCCAATGTCTAGATGGGACAACAGAGGCTCAGACATGCCAAGCCCTACCCTGGGAAATAGAAGAGCAAGCATGGAAGTCCGGGGAGATGGGGCCGAGGTCATGCCTACACAACTCCAAAGGCAGAGAAAAGACATCACTCAGGTGCTGGATTCATCCTGTGCCAGGTTCAAATCTTGCCTCCATCAGCCAGCTCTGGACTAATGTGAACATAGTGATATCACATAAGATATTGCCATAGGAATTAAATGAGATGGTAGAAGGAAGTACATCTATAAGTTAGCCAGTGACAGGGGCTGTCATGGAATGCGTCATATAAGGCAGGCTATTGCTCATTTAATCTTCTACAGACCCTGCAAATAGATTCTGTCACTTCTTTTTAAGGAGGACAGAAACTGACTCCAGGAGGTATTCAGGGCTCCCCACATGTCAAAAACTGGTTTAGTTGTAAAGCAGGAGGTGAATTAAACCTGAGATTTAACCACATCTCATCTCTCATTTCATTGATGAACAGCAGCTTAGACCTTGCCACTCACCAGGTCCAAGCAGGGGACCACCAGCCCTGAGGAGGGAAGTGAAGCACAGCAGGCTGGCCCTGGAGAGGCCACTGGAGTTGACCTTGGAGGAAATGGCCAGCAGCTGTGGCCTCAGGGAGGAAGGGCCGGGAGGTCACAGGCAGTGGTTAGGGCCACGTAGCCAAGGTGGTTGGCGGCTTTGAATGAACAGTGGTGACCTGGAATCCTGCAGGCTGGGCTTCCCTTTCCCACTTCCTTCCTGCACTGACTGCCACACTGAGTCACCTGCAGGAAGTTGGGGTGGTGAGGCAAAGAGCGGGGAGATCTGGCTCCTCCTGCATCTCTGTCCCCACCTCACCTCGTGACCCAAGGCCAGCCACTTCCCCTTGCTGGGGTTCAGTTTCCATGTCTGTCAAGACAGCAGCCTACCTGTCCCTCCAAGACTGGGGAACAGGGCGGGGTGAGGGGGTTGGGGAGTGGTGTCCTCTACAGACAGGTTAGGACAAAAGGTCACTTATCTGGTCAGTCACTATTAGAGACATCATAGTCCTCAACCAACTCCTGAGCTCCTTGAAACTGCTGAGATCTTCCACCAGTGGTGAGACCTTCTAGGCTGCAGAGGATACTGGCATGATGACAGAAGCCACGTCTTCCAGTTTAGCCCCATCCCCAACCACCTCCTCTCATCCGTGTTGCCAAGTTAAATGAGTCCTAGGCTGGCAAGAGTCTGGTGAGATACCCCAGGGTTCTCAGGACAGGCACAGTCCTGGAGGAAGGCACACAGCCAACAAGGCCTTCTCCTGCGCCCAGCTGTGACCTTGCTCAGCCCCAGGCCAGAAAAGTCACTCTTTCCTTCACTCAGCCCCAAAGGAAGCTGGCTTTGCTAGAGAGTTCTATATGTGTTTAGAAGGCATCTCCCTGGTAGGTTCATGTTTTGAAAGTTGCTGAGAATTCTGCCCTTGTTGGCATTTTATAGTTTGACACTCAAGGACAATTAGGCAATGCTGTGAGGTCAGAATTCTAGGCTGGGCGCCGAGAGTTTACCTAGTGGTAGTGCTTGGCTAGCATGCACGAAGACTTGGGTTTGATTCCTCGGTACCACATACATAGAAAAGAGCCAGAAATGGTGCTGTGGCTCAAGTGGTAGAGCTCTAACCTTGAGAAATCCCAAGGACAGTGCCCCAGGCCCTGACAAAAAAAGAGTTCTAGGCTGGAGTTGTCTGAGTGACTGATAGAGCTGAGATATTGGCATTATGGGGGTAGGCACACGAAACAGAATGGGCACATGGACTGCAATGATAAGACTTTTCTTCTAAGCCAAAATCTGGTTGGCTTTCTTTGATTTCAGCCTCCTTTCTTCCCTTCCTTCTTTCCTTCCTTCCTTCCTTCCTTCCTTCCTTCCTTCCTTCCTTCCTTCCTTTTTTTCTTCCTTCCCCTTTCTCCTTCCCCTCCTCCCTCCTCTATTCCTTTCTTTCTTCCTTTCTTTCTAGTAGTACTGGACTTGAACTCAGGACTCCTTGCTCTTACTTAGCTTTTTCACACAAAGCTGGTGAATTACCTCTCACTTCTGGCTTTTTGCTTGTTAATTGAAGTTGAGTCTCACAGAACTTTTCTGTCCTGGTTGGCTTTGAACCATGATTCTCAGCCTTTGGGATAGCTAGGCTTGCAGGTGTGAGCCACCAGTGCCCAGCTGACTTTAGCCTTTTCTGATGTGACCTTGTCCCCCTGTTCTCCTCCTTCATCTGCCTGCAGCTGCTCCAGCTGGCTTAAATGTGTCTCCATCTTGCTGGGTCATTTCATGTTCCTATGTATGCATATTTTTCTTTAACTGGTCCGTCATATCCTCTCTTCACTCCTCCAGCTCAGTTCTTCTGATAAACTCTCCTTCAAGACCAAGTTGGCTTGTGGCCTCCTCCAGGTCTCTCCCTTTCCTTTAAGTGTTACCTCAGTACACAATTCTGTTATGTCACTTCCATCTCACCTGAGAGCTGTTGACGACTCATCTGCACAGCTCCCTGAGTTCCAGGGCTGTATTCTGGGCTGGGCCCCAGGCCTGGAAGGTGGCAGTTAGTGTCTCTAGAAGGAAGGGAAAGAAGGTCCTCAGGCAACCATACATTTATGGACAACAGGACAGTGGAGAGATACTAGGGGAGGCTAGCTGTAGTCCGCTTGAGATCTCTGTCACTGAGGTCACACATCTGACACTGCTGTCCCTGGCTGGGCTTCACTTTCCATTCTCAGGTCTTCCTCCAGCTGACTTTTGACAGTGTGTCCAGCATGTCCCCAAGCTGACTTGCAGAGAGGATCAGCCTGCCCCAGTGCCCTCGGAGGGCTCTGTCCCACTGTATCAGGCCTCCCAGGACCAGCTTGAGGCCAGGGCCATTATGTGCTGGTGGCCCAGGGAAGAACAAGAATGGTGTCTGTCTTCTAGATCTGGCTAACTCGTGAAGATACACATCCACTGCAAACAGTGCCAGGTGGTGCCACGGGAGCCAGGGATGGCTTTGGTCAGACATACTTCTTAGGGCAGAGGTCACAGTAAGCAAGCTCAGAGCATGTGAGCCACTAATGTGTCTAGATGTACTCCAGGTATGTCAGTCATGCAGAAGCCTGTGTGTGTGTGTGTGTGTGTGTGTGTGTGTGTGTGTGTGTGTGCGCGCGCGCGTGTGTGTGCGAGAGAGAAAGAGAGAGAGAGAGGGAGAGAGAGAGAGAGAGAGAGAGAGAGAGAGAGAGAGAGAGAGAGAGAGAGAGAGAGAGAGAACACACCACAGCAGCTGAGGGGTAGGAGGGCTGGCACCAGCTATATCCCTTGGGAAAGAGCTGTCCAATTAAAGGCCTGGCAGGCTGGGCTCCCTGGATTACATAACAGTCATACTAGCCAGGGAAATGTCATCTGGGAGGGGTCAGAGGAAAGGGGTACCTCCAAACAGAGCTGCCACATTCCCAAAGGTAAACTGGGAGCAGATTTGCAAATGAACTGGGGGCTCATAGATGGAAAGGACATCCAAGCTAGGGCAGCTGGTCTCCATCAGCAGCAGACATCAGTCACGGAGTTGTAATAATGGAAGTCATATACAGTCCTATACAAGATCTCTCTCCCAGCCTCTCCCGCTTACTGCCAGGCAGCTGAATGTCTGCCCATCCTGTTAGGATTGCCTCTAGGGAAGGTCATCTCCACACCATGCTGGCCCAGAGGAAGTATGCTGGAGGAACTTGTGTCTACTGAGCAGTTCCGTCGCCTTCTATGGCACATAAACTACCCCCTGGGTCGTGTGAGCAGAGGCCTGAGCCGGGTAAGCACCTGGAAGCACTGTGGCTACTGCCAGCAGAGAGGAAATGTCAGAATTAAGTTCAACCATAAGTTGCCCCAGGACTCGTGAGAGACGTCTCCTGAGACCCACTGAAAAACACACACACAGGCTGGTTCTCAGTGACTAGGAGATGAGAGAGACTTCCCAGAAAGAGACTTGAAGCTTCAGTTTCCTCATCTGTAAAGTGGGAATCGTATGATTCCCTGCCTCAGATTCTTGCTGTGAGGATTAGACACAAAGTGTTTAGCCCAGACTTGGTGTACTATAAATGTTATGTAATTAGGAACTGGGATTACTTCCATAAAAGGTAAACTTCTTTTTTATTGTAATTAATAAAAGGGTTGCATGATATTTACCAGATAGAAGGTACATTAATTCACATACATTGATACCCTTTCACATGTCTTGGTCCCCATTACCCTCCCCCCCCACCCCCCATCTTGGTTTTCCCCCCTTCCCTATCCAATTTCAAATAACCAAATACAAATATATCCAATATATCAGATAACAAAGTGAGATACTGTAACAATATGAGATAACCAAGGGACAGCAAAAGAGATGAGAGATAACATAGTACATTAAGGACAGCAATCATTCATTATATGGCTTTTGTTTCAATATCCTGGAGGTCCTTTCAATTAGCTTCATACTATATGGCCTTATGTATCAAGGTTTTGCTCTATTGCAAATCTCTGCTAGGAGAGCCCAAGGTTTTTACTGATTATGACAAATGAGGGAAACCATTGAACCTAAGTTCCTTTGAGTCTGGCTTACTTCACTTAATATGATTTTTTTTCTAAGTCTTTCCGTTTCCTAACAAATGGGGCGATGTCATTTTTTCTGATAGCAGCATAGAATTCCATTGTGTACAAATACTACATCTTGTTGATCCACTCATCAACTGAGGGACATCTAGGTTGGTTCCATATCTTTGCTATGGTGAATAATGTTGCAATGAACATTGTTGTGCTAGTGGATTTAGTATGCCCTAGTTTCTGGATGGTTGGGTAAATGCCAAGTAATGGAATTGCTGGGTCATAGGGGAGCTCTATGTTTAGTCTTTTGAGG
This sequence comes from Megascapheus bottae, assembly GCF_031878675.1. Lineage (NCBI taxonomy): Eukaryota > Metazoa > Chordata > Mammalia > Rodentia > Geomyidae > Megascapheus > Megascapheus bottae. Next base: position 58,005,873 of record NC_143514.1, read on the forward strand.
CACTGCCATACTGCTTTCCATAGTGGTTGAATGAGTTTGTACTCCCACCAACAGTGTAGTAGTGATCCCTCCTGGCCACATCCCCTCCAGCATCTGTTGTTATTAGTTTTCCTGATCCTGGCCATTCTAACTGGAGTGAGGTGGAATCTTAGAGTTGTTTTGATTTGCATTTTTTTTTATGACCAGAGATGTTGAGCATTTCTTCATGTGTCTATAGGCCATTTTTGTTTCTTCTTCAGAGAAGATTCTCTTTAAGTCTTTGGCCCACTTTTTAATGGGATAAAAGATAAACTTCTACAAAGGGTTTGGCATTTTCAATTTATACTCCATATACTGTTGGGGTTTCTACATTTCAATTTACTACTGTAAGAGGACTGAAGAACTACCCTCTTCACAAAATGCTAACTGTGTACTTTGCTGATTCTCGGTGCAATCGTACAGAGCAGATCTCCAGGGTTCATTCCTCTTACCTGACTGAAACTTTATATCCGTTGATTAATGACTCTGCATATTGTTGTGAAGATTGGGAAGTGATCAGCAGGAGAATCGGAGGCACAGGGAAGTTCCTGTGTGGAAGTGTGGCCTCTCCACCATCCCTTTCCCCAAGGGGATAGAGCCAGCCGTCTGTCAGCTCAAGGAAAAGAAGGTTGGAATAGGGCCCAGAGTGAGTGAGCTGAGCCAGGCCAAGCCAGCCTCCCTGACTAGACTAAGAACTGGGGGCAGCTTCATGCCCTAGTCCTTTCCATTGACTTAGCATGTGTGACTCCCTATCAGGGTAGGCCAAGACCCAAGGCTCCCTTTGGTCCCCTGAGTCAGATCCTGGCTGGGAAAAGGAATGGTTCAGGTCAGACCCCATCAGCACAGAGAAATAATTGTCCATGGTTGTCTAAGCCTGCATGACCACCCAAGGGACAGTGTATTCTCTGGATGTGACAGCTGGTGTAAGTCAGAAAGGGCTCAGCAATCCTGGCCTGTCTTCTCTTGCAGACAGCATCCAGACTTTCTAGCTAAATGAAGACAGAATATGGTCCGTGGGGTAGAGCTCCAGGGCCAGTCTCTTAGTAGACTGAGACAGATCTCAGTTCTGGTTAGCACAGCAGGACTCACCACAAGTCAGACAGCTAGATAGATGCCTGGCCCTATGAAGGCACAAGAAGGCTGTGGCAGGTCAGCAGAGGCCAGCCCAGGGAACCCACAGGGCATGTGGCTTGTGGTGAGAAAATTCGTTCTGGCTTTAAATGGAGCTTAATTTCCCATATCTTTCCAGGCCCAGCAGAATGAACTCAACAGTGGGTAGAGCTGCACCTTTGCTCCTGACTGAGCCATGAGGAACTGTGGAGAAGGAAAGGGACCCCTGGCCTGCAGAAGGCCAACAGAGCCACAGCTGGGTATAGAGCCTCTCTGCCAGTCAGCTCCCTCCATTCCAAGGCAGATCTTGCAGGCCCTCCCTTACTTGCATGTGGGTGGGCCCTGGACAGCTGGGAGTGGGGAGGGGGCAGTGCTTTTCATTGCAGGCCAAGACAAAGAGCCTCTGCGTGTTAGAGACTGTCCTGTCCTTCCCTTGTTCAAAAGTAGCCATTGTGCCGTGAATTTGCAGTGGACTTGGGCATCTGATAAATGAGTCCAAATCCAGCTTCAGCCTCTTTCTGCTCTATAACCTTTGGCCTCTAAGAGATTCAATTCCCTCACCCACAAGATAGGGTCTCAGAAGGCCTCCTGTGTCCTTGTGTTGCTATGACACTCCAGAATTGGTATCCAAAGGAGTTGGGCTAGCCAGTGGCTCATGCCTATAATCCTAGCTACTCAAAAGGCTGAAATCTGTGGATCACAGTTCAAAGCCAGCCCGTGCAGGAAAAGCTATGAGAGTCTTATCACCAATGAATCACTAAAAAGCTGAGAATGAAGCTGTAGCTCAAAAAGTGATGGAGCACTAGTCTTGAGCACAAAAGCTCAGGGTCAGTGCCTAGGCCCTGAGTTCAAAGCCCTAAGACTGGCCCCCAAAAAAAGTTGCGGGTTGGGGAAGTTAACATAAGAGGCGAGGGGTGGAGAAGAACCTCTGTCCAGTCACAGCCACCAGTGGAGGGCCTAACACTACAAATATCCAGCCTTGGTATGAGCTATTCTAGGCCTGGATTCTAGAGACCTCTCCAGTGGAGCACCTTGTCTGGGGGTTATGAGTCCTAACCCCTGCACCTGGAAATCCCCTCCCTCCCCATCCTTGCCTAGCTGTTTCTCTGTCTTGCTTGTCAAACTCTGATCCCATGAAGCTTTTTTTTTTTTAACCAGTCCTGAGGTTTGAACTCAGGGCCTGAGCACTGTCCTTGGGCTTTCTCAAGGCTAGAGCTCTACCACTTGAGCCACAGCACCATTTCTGGCTTTTTGTTATGTATGTGGTACCAAGGAATCGAACCTGGGTCTTTGTGCATGCTAGGCAAGCACTCTACCACTAAGCTAAACTCCCAGCCCAGCTTTTTTTTTTTTTTTAAATCTCCCAGGAAATCTCTAGACTCAGAAGAGCTGGATTGGATGAGAGTGTAAGGCTGGCTGACACCTCTAGCCAGATTATGTGATTAAGTTGCAGTATTTGGCTAGATAACTGCCGTGCTCTGAGCAGACACCAAGCTGGGCCCTGTGGGCCTAGGAAGTGGTCCCAAAGCTGGGTGGGAGAGAAAAGGCAGTCAACAAGGTCACTGTAACCAGAAGGCAGGGTATGCGTAGCTCTGTGAGAATGGGTGTCCCAGGAGGAGGTGGGATGGGTGGGGGATGGGTGGGAAGCAGCTGGCTTCTGCTTAAGTCAGACATGCCTGTTGCTGGGGTCTTATGGTTCCAGGCAAAAGGGAATAGGAGGATAGAGATGAAGAACAGCCAGCCCTGGAAAGAGGAAAGGACAAAGTGGCTCCTGAAGGCCCCAGGAGTTCCCTGCACTGTGATTACACTCTCCCCAAGTTGATGGGAATGGACCATCAACTGGTGCAGTACCAGATTTAGTCCAGGCTGACAAAGGAGAGTAGGGCTGAGCTGGGAGAGGAGGCCCTGTGGGTCCCATAGCCAGCTGCCTAATGCACAGTCCCCATCAGGCTCCCGGTGAAAGGCTGGCCAGCCAGCACAGCCTCTCTGGAGTGAAGCATCGAGGTCCCCAAGGCCCAGGAGTGCAGCAGATGCAGCTGCCTGCCAGAAACAGGCTCTGGGGATTGCTGAGGGTAAACACCGAGGAGAGCCGCTTTGCAAGCCATCCCCCATGGAAATCTCCCTCACACCACATGACGGAGCCATAATATTTATTCAGAGCAGCAGTCTTCTGAATTGCTCTTTGGCAAAGGGAAAAAATAAACCCACTATGCAGTCCCTAAAACAGCCCAGAGTGGCATACCCTGCCCTGCTTGGGCCCAGTACAGCCATCAACCCACCAGCTTTGGATTCAAGTTCAGCCTTTTAGCATTGTCCAGAGCAGACTGGAAGCCACTTAGGCCTATTAGCCTGGCAGAAAGCTGAGCTGTCAGCCGACCTTAACAACCACTAGCCGTTCACTGGATAATGACGTTCAGCTTGGTTCACCCACATGCTCCTCTTCTTTCATCCACATCTACTGCTACTTCTTAGGAGCAAGATAGAGAATCTTCTTCAAGGGATTTTTGGACGGCACTGCCCAGCCAACATTTCCAGTGTTACATCCCACATATCAGTCTTTGAGGTGAGGCAAGTGTCGCTACCCACCCATCCCACTCCTCCACCCCCCCCTTTTTTTTAACAAATGTGAAGATGCTTCCAGAGAAAAAACTGACTCAGTGTTGTACAGCTGATGTATGGCCAGGCCAACATTAGGGGTCAGGTCTTTTTTTTTTTTTTCCAATCATGGGGCTTGAACACAGGGCCTGAGCACTGTCCTTAGGCTTTTTCTTCAAGGCTAGCCCACTACCACTTGAGCCACAGCACCACTTCTGGCTTTTCTATGTATGTGGTGCCAAGAAATCAAACCGGGTCTTTGTGGATGCTAGGCAAGCCCTCTAATACTAGGCCAAACTCCTGGCCCAGGGGTCAGGTCTTTAAGGTTCTAGTGTCCCTTTTCTTCCCTTACACCCCGTTTCTCTGTTGCCAGGTCAGCTTTATCACACAGATTAGATGGGAAGACACATACAAGAAGCATTAGTATGCTACTTTCCAGGAAGCTCATTTTCTCTACTATTGGCCTTCCAGGGATGAAGGAGAGAGATTGTGAAAGTGGGATAGAAAGATTGTATCAGTTTACTGATACGGATAGTAGGTAGAATTCAGGCAAACCTAGATTCAGGAACTGACAGGATATTATCAGGTCTTCAGATTCCTATGTCCTCTACACTTCTCACCTCCATAGCCTAAGTCTCATTTGCTGTCTTTGAGCATTTTTCTCTGCAGAGCATGACACAATAACTACAGAGGTAGAGATGGGCTGTGGTACCTACTAGCTACTGATCTTAACCTGTGACTCCAGACAGAAAAGTTGCCTATCTTCCCTTCTGTTGCAGTGAAGCATCCCATGGAAGCGACATGCCTGGCCCAGCCTTGGTCACATGGCCACTCATGGACCAATGGGCTATCATGAGTAGCCTGCTCACTGCTAAGGCAGAATGATTGGGCTCTGTGCAAGGGTACCCCACTAGAGTCGAGGAGCTCTTGTCAAGAAAAGGAAAGAAAGGATGCTCGGTAAGAGATAAGCAGTGCTACCCATTAACTTGGGCTTGGACAAAAGAGTTATGATAGAAAAATGTTACCCTGCTGGCCAATAGTGGCTTATGCCTTTAATCCTAGCTTTTCAGGAGGCTGAGACCTGAGGATCATGGTTCAAAGCCAGACCAGGCAGAAAAGTTCATGAGGCTCTGATCTCAAATTAAGCACCAAAAAAGTCAAAAATAGAGCAATGGCTCAAATGGTACAGCATTAGCCTTAAGCCAGAAAGCTCAGGGACAATGATAGGACCTGAGTTCAAGCACAGACCACACACACATGCACACCCCCTACCATATATGTGTGTGTTTATAGGTATGTGTGCATGTATATATAATATATATGTAATAGGTATGACATGCATGTATTTGTATATTTTATATATGTATATATATATATATAGTGTGTGTGTGTGTGTGTGTGTGTGTGATCCTATATTGGCTCATCCCTTCAATCTTACAGATAAGGAAAAGATTCAGAAGTATGGTGTGACTTTATCATGTCCCCATAATAAATTCTCCAGACACCTGTGTCTAGTGTCACTGTTCTTTGTCTTCTTCCTTCCAGCTCGAAAGTACACCTACCCCCAGCATCTGTAGCCTCATCCTCAGGGTACACTGAGCAAAACCTGGGATGAGGTTGTCGCTAAGCTCGAAGGCACAGTGCCATGTTGACTTCCTATCATCAGCTTGGAGTCACAGTCACTGGCAGAATCCAGTGGTCTCATTCGCCATCTCTGCACACTTTGGCCTCCTCTGGGCTAGTCCTGAAGGTTAAGTTTGAGCCAGTCCACACCAGGCAGAGGAAGTTGAGGGAACAGTAACACACTCTCCCTGGTTTTCCAGGGTCAGCAGGCTCTGAAACACACAACTCCTCAGGAGTGACAGTGCTATAAAATTAAGTCTCTGATTGTGGAGTTTGATATTGAGGGGGAAAAAAGGCCTGCTTGGGCTAGGAACCCCTGGCAGCTTTGACAGGTGCAGTGGTGAGCACCACCTACCTGCTCTCTTAATTGTGGAGCTGACCACAGTCAGGACATTACACACCAAAGAAGAAGCTACTAACATCAAAGGAAATACAATGCTGGGAAGCTAACAGCATGGGGTCTTGGAGGGCTCCTGTAAGGTGGCGGCATGCAAGAGGAAATGGAAGGCTTGGTGAAGACTATAGGGACATAGAAGGATGGGATATAGAGGGTCAGGTCATTCCAGGGGAAGGGCATAGCACATGCAAAGGCCCTGAGACAAAGACCTGAAAAAGGTGTAATGAGAGGCAGATGAAGCAGGAGAGGGTGTTATGGCCACTGAAGCAGGCAGTAGAAGACCTTATAAAAGAAGTTGGCTTTGCCTCAGTAACAAGGAAGCTATTTAGAGGCTTTAAGCACAGGCCTGGCACCCACCAGGGCATGGAGTAAATCCTAGAGAAGACATTTGGGGACCAAGACCACTAGGAGAGAATGAGTTCCATAAATGAAAAGTTATCAGAAATCCCCAGAGGGCCCTTCTACCTACTTGTGCCAACATCCATGAGCTTGAAAATGGGATACAGAGAGTGAGGCAAAGGGAGATGCATCTTTGTGCAATACTAGTGAGTGTACCTGTCCTCGGCACCTCTTGCCTGCTGCATGCATGCGTGGTGCATTGGAACAGACTAGATGATCCATAGGGTTTCTGCAGCATAGTGGATGGGGCAAAGGTACTCTCACAACTGACACATATAGGAAGGTTCTATCCCTGTGGCCTGTGGCCAGGTCAGCCTGGGGTGAAAACAGTCATAGAAAAATAATTGTTATGAGGCTTTGAGGAATCAGATCGCCTGTTAACTTCATAGTTAACATAATAAACCATGGAGAAGCCTGGTGTCCAGGCTGGAATGCAGACACTAGAGCTAGTATCTCTCATCATTTCAGCTCCCATTCTTTCTCCTTTGCTCCTGTATCCCTTTGAAATTCTATGTTCTGAGCACTTGAAACCACCCAGACAGAAAATTCCCAGAATAACCAGCAAAGAGTAAGGGAGTCAAGGGGACTGAAAAGTAATGGCTCCTTGACATCTCCTCCTACATATTATTTGGTTTGTTTCCTGAGTATCTAGCGAGTGTTAAGACCTGCCTGCTTTCTGGTGCCATACTTGACATCTCTGTGGCACTGAATGCCACTGATCACCTGCTGTCTCCATCCTGGCCTCCTCTGGGAGATGTCAGCCCTACACAGCTGGGTTTGGGAACAGAGAATGGCCCAGCTATTGGAGGGGCCAGGTTGGAAATTTGGTCACTGGACATGTATTTCCCGTTGTGTAGAAGGAAGGTAGCTCACCACTGGCTGGGCCTTGGGCCTGGCACCCAGACTGTTACCTTGTATACTGTGGTTTTTGCTTCACATCCTCAATCTCCTCACCAGAGAGAGGCTTTTGGACTATCTTGCTTTTCCAAACTAAGCTTTATATCTCCTCTCTCCTCCAGCTTGGTGCCATGTGCAGTCTAGACTTAGAACCAAATCTAGTTTATTCACATGTACAGAATCCTTAAAAGCACCCAGCCAGCTGGGTGGCTCACACTTGTAACCCTAGCCACTCAAGAGGCTGAGATCTGAGGATTGAAATTCAAAGCCAGGGAAATCCTGAGACTCTTATCCCCAATTAACCTACTCTAAAAACAGAAGAGGAACTGTGGCTCAAGTGGTAGAGTACTAGCCTTGAGTGAAAAAGTGCCCAGGCCCTGAGTTCAAGTGCCAGTACTGGCACAAAATCAGATGCCTGCAGGGAAGAATGGATCCAGTTCATGGTTCTGGATTGCTTCACACAGCGAGGTTTGATGGGGAGACTGGCAGCATCAAGGGAGGGACCAGTAAATCCAGGCTATCATCTGTCAGCTCACTGGCTGCTAGTGAGCAAAGCCTAGCTTCCCTTCTATGAAGGCAAGGATTGTGGGATGCTGTCACTATGCTTGACCTCCACCCAGAGTCCTGGGAGAAGTGAGGGAGGTGGGTGCTATGATGAGTGGAGGAAAAAATGGCCTCAGAAAGTGCTTTCCCCAGGCTGCTGAGTATCCTTTCTGCTGGGGAAACTTGACTGCTGTCCCCTGGCACCTGAAATCACCCATCTGGTCTCTGGAGGATCCCAGCTGTTGAGTTCCAACTGTCCTGTGGTTAGATCACTGAGCCTACCATTCTGGGAAGTCCCTTTCTCAGGCCTGAAGAGGATAAGGGGTTGGCAAGGCAGTGAACCAAGCCTGATCCGGTGGGGAGAAGACATCACCCAAAAGCAGGCAAGAGAAAGCCAGCTTGGGAGAAACTGAATGGGTGTTGACTCGTATTTTTCAAATAACTATGTCCCACAAAACTAAAACTGTGGTCTGGCCTTACATAGTGTGCGTGTGTGTGTGTGTGTGTGTGTGTGTGTGTGTGTGTGTGTGTTCTCAGTACATTTCCTTCTAACGTTTTCAAGCCATACATAATGTCAGGGACATTTAATCCATATGGTTCTGGTTCCTTAACACTTAAACTATCCAAATGTTGTTTTGTAGGATATATTTGCAAATCTCTTTACGTAAGATTTTAACTCATTCTATCACAGGGGTCGGAGGCAGGATCCTGGGAAGGGGTGGGCAGGGGGAGTGGGGCAGGGGAGGTAGGTGGCCCTTTGCCTCACTTTCCACTGAATGGCCAGATGGGTATTCTGGGCCCCAACTGCTTAGGCCCCATTGGGGCTGGAGGGAGCCAGGTGGGAGAAGGAAGATAGACAGATAGAGTTCTGCTACAGACCCACCATTTCCTGACAGTGTGGCCACCTTAGCCCCTTTATTGGTTTATTGACAGGGATGAATTAAACAAGGTGATAAGCAGGAAGCCCTGAGCCCTGAGCCCAGGGCTTGACCCAACCCGTGTATTCCCTATGCTATGGGGCAGGACTGAGGGAGGTAGAGGCCTGCGGCCACAGACTCATTCTTAAGGAGTACTGAGATAGGAGCCCATGTGGAGGAGAAGCTGGGTCCAGAGCAGCAGCAGCAGAGGTGTTCTGTGGGCACTGGCCGCTGAAGTGGGCACTGAGACACAGTCACGTGATACATGACCAGCATTAAGATGGGGACGTGGGAGAGCAGGAGGCACCCCCTATGTATCCTACCCTGGGAATCTGCTCTATGTATATTATGGGTGTGAGGGAGGAGGCTAAATAACCCCAAAGAATATGAAGGAAAAAGACAAGGAAAGCGAACTCCCAACTGAGAAGAATGTAGTCTAGTCACCCACTGGTATAAAAGCTCACACCCTCAGCCCTCCACCACTCTATCTGCACAGGTAAATCCTTTCCTGACCTAGGAATGTGGCTCATCCCATTATATCCAGTCCCCTCAGTTTGCCCCCACCACTTTCCATCCCTGGAGTCAACCTGCTTAGATGCTTTTTCATCAGAGATACACCTTGATGGCTTTTCTGGACTTGTGTGCTAATAAAATCCAATACACAGGATTTTGGCTTTCTTGTCTGGGATCAAGGCTTCAGGACCCGTGTTGGGATCTGGGGGAAGCAGGGTGGGGCAGATGTCATCACTGTCCAGGAGGCCCTTTGTTGAGGCAGATCCTCATGGTCGCTGACCTTTTAAAGAGGGCCAGATGGAAATCAGAGATGATGCTCATAGGATTCTGGTCACTGGGTATAAGATGGTGGATAAGGGGGAAGACAAGATGTCTGGATAGGGTACAACTCCTAGGGGCTTCCCCATGGAAAGGGAGGGGAATCTGTTGGCTAGCTCTTATCCGAATACCATCCATGTTTGTATCCATTGAACTAGATTCATTTCTCTGGCAGTTCCAGAAGGAGTGAATCCCAGACAGATCGGCCTCTCTGGGATGGAAGAGCAGATGCTCCATCTAAAATTAGGTTGCTGACTACAACTTCATGGAGGCTTCGGGAGCAGATCTGCTTCTTCCAGCTGTCAATGTGTGGTGGAGAAGTGTACTTAGTCTGTGCTGTCTTTTGAAGCCAAGAAGCAAAGACATCCAGCATCGTTCAGTCTCCCTGTGCTGCTCGCCCCAGCTGTTGACCTATGAACTCCTCACAGAGCCCCCAGAGAGAAGCATAGGTGGCTCTGGTTGGGGAACTCCGAGTTCCAGCTCAGGGGCTGCCTCTTTGATATTGGCATTGATTGCTCTTCCCTAGTAGCTCAAAGAAGCTATCCAATGTTATCCTATGAGAGAGGAGGTAGACAAGCCTGGAGCCCAACTCCAAATACAGAAGACATAGGAGCTATGCAGGTACAGAGCTCAGGGCTCATGTCTGAAGCTGAGGAATGGTGCTCAGGGAAAAGTGCTCTCCACTTGTAATCTGCATCTTCTGCTCCAACTCTGTTGACTCTCACCAAATGTTCACACTGTTTTCTAAGCTCCCACTCAGTCCTTTCTCGGAGACACCTAGTGTGGTGCCCCAGGTTTCTTGGTGGGCTCCTCATCCAGAGTCTAGATGATTTGAGGGACAGGCTACAGATATCAGTGGGAAGACCTGGGGAAAACAGCCTGAGAAGGCTTGTTTTCATGCTTAGAAACTCATGGCTGACGTTGGTAGGAAGTTGGAGCCTCTGTTCTCGGGAGTGGAATTTGTGGTAGGATTACTTTAGATACCTCATCTGGAAAACTTCTAAAGCTGAAGTTCTCACAGTGGCAGAGACAGGGTCATCTGTCTGACCCTCTGCCACCTTAGGGCCTCGGCACCAGCAGTTCCCATGAACACCTCCTCCATCCCCTAGGACTCAAAGTCTTTGCTCTAATGCCTCCTGCTCTGAGTCCCCTGTGCGCATGTGTGCTTGCTCCCCACCCATGTCCTCCTCATCCCCTCACTTTTTCTTATCTCCTTTCCACGGTGCAAAGTTCCTGCTGCTAAGTTATATAATGTACATTTTTTTATTCTGGTTCTGGCTTGTTGTCTGTCTTTTTTCTCTGGAACATACACTCCATAGGGGCTGGACTTTTGTCCATTTTGTTTACTGATGTGCTCCAAATCCTTAGAACAGAGCCTGGCCTGTAGCACCTGAGTATATGTTACTGATTGAATTCAGAGGAGAGAGAGTCACCTGGGTTCAGGGAAACCTTTGCTAAACCCTAGTCATAGCCTCTCTAGAGGAATCCCATGCCCTAGAGATGCCGCGCCTGCCAAGACTGCCTCTGGTAACTACAGCAGAGAGTCCCTGTGCTGGCCTCTTGCTGAGCCTCAGTGATGCGTGTGATGGTGGCCAGTCTATAAAGAACTACCTCAATAATGAGTATGCATGTGCTGAGTTAGCACCGCTGGGTGCTAGGTTTCATATTCAGTGATAGGGTTCCTCCAGGGCACCACAGGTATGGACTCACCTACAAAGAGACACGTCCAGCTGTCTGAGTGAAAACCACCCTGTTTCAAAGAGCTCTGCTTTTCTCAGTCTTCCAGTTCATGTGTTTTCTCAATCAGAATGCCCTCTGAGACATATGTGGGGCATCTTGCCTGGCCTAGAACTCATCAAGGTAGCACCTAAAATGAACCCTCACCCTCACACCCTCTTCCTAATACCAATCCCTTGTGATCCCTTATCTCAGGTCACATCCATGTGGCTGCTTTCCCCTTCCAAGGCTATGGTGAAGGATCTCAGTCAGAAGGTCTGGGGAAGACATCATGAGAGGACTTGTTTTCAGGCTGAAAGCTCATGGATGACTAGTATAGAAACCTTGGACCCTTGAGCATGAATGGAGGCTTCTTGTGCTCTCCTAGGCAGCATGACATAAGCTTTCACATTCTGTTTGGTCACGGGTGCAGCATGAAGTGAATGCCTCTGGGTGGCCTTTTTATTGAACACCTACTGTGTGCCAAGCTTAGCCCCATATAACTCTCCCACCTAATGGGGCAACAGACATAAATCCTTTGCTGGTATGTGCAGAGAAGTTAGCAGAATATGGCATACCAAGCTTTCACTTCTGCAGAGGCAGGGAGAAGGAGGGAGGCAAGTAAAGAAAAAGCCAGAAAGTTTGAAGGAGACCTGTTAAGTGGGTTTACTAAACAGTTAAGGATGATTGATGGGGGAGAGGGGCTAAAGAGGAGCAAGGGAGGATAGGAATGAAAGGAAAGGCATTCCAAAGAGAGGACAACACAAGCAAAGATGTGGGGGAAAGATTCACAGTTTATTTGGGGATTTAAGAGCTTCCATGTCTAGACCAAGTGTTTCCCTGGGCAGTAAAGGCTCACCTAGGGAGATCTGAGCCTGAAGAAGGATGTTAGAGTTTTCCAAGGCTGCAGTGGGGGCAGGGCTTGAGCAGGGTGGAACCAGATACCTCTACATCCCTTCATTGCTATTGGATAGGGGTTCCTGGAAGTAACCAGCCCCACCCCCTCCCATGCTCCTCTCTTCTTCTCTGTCTTCAGCATCATTCACAGCTTTCATCCACTGTTGTCATAGTTATTTTCCATAGTGTGCAAGACCTCTCTGGAACCTGTTAACTGTCTGAGCACAGGATTTATCTTGGTTGGGGATTTATCCTTACCAGGGCTGGCTTGGGCTGGCCACATGGACTATCTCAATCACTGATGGATACAGGTTACACAAATAGTGGTGGACAGTGCAGATTTAAAACCATCCCAGAATTTCACTGGCCTTTCTTGCTGCTCCTAGAATTCTTGCCACGTATTTACCTGTTACCTTAGGCGAATGTTCATGAGATCTGAATTTAATCTCTTTCTGCTCACTTTGTAAATGGAGCCTTATTCACAAGAGGATCTTCCTGCCAAAGAACTTGAGGTGTGGGAGGGATTTCCTTTAGTGAGCATCTATGAAGTACCCGCCTCTCCTTTAAATTCTTAGGCTCTCACTTTATCCTCATAATTCTTCCCTGAGATGTGTTGCCCTTCCCCTTCTCACAGCTAAGGAAAGAAGGTGCAGGAAACTAAGCAGTCATAAGTGTTGGAGCAGGACCCACATCAGGGCTGGTGCAAACCTAAGCCACAGAGGCTGAGACTGCTGTGCATGAGCACAATACCACGTGCAGAGAAAGTATTTGTTGTTAATGTTCCTGCAATTCCCTTGGCTTGGGCAAACCTGTTCTTACAGCTGCCAGGGAAATGTGGCTTTGACTAATCTCCTGCTTTCCTGGAACCAAAAGCCCCACCTTCCCTACCTGGGGCCTACTGGGCTCAAGGGGAGTCCCCAGAAACTTCTATGGAGAAGCCAGGATTAAGACAACCTAAGGCATTAGCTGTGCCTAGTGTCTTTTCTGAAGTGTAGGAAAAGGAGATCTTTTTGTTATGTAGGGAAAGCTCTGAGAGTGAGCTTGAGCCTGACTGGCCTCTTGTGGTTGCTATTCACTGGACAGGATGCTTGGAGGGGTACTCTGAATATATGTGATGTTCCTGGAGCAGAGATGTGGTTGGACCCACAGAGGTGGTGTCTTAAATGAGCAACAAGTCGAAAGGAGTGGGAGCCAGGGCCATCTGTGCCGAGGGCTGGCCACACACAGAGAAGGAAGCAGTCAGGGCCACCTAGGAGACCTGATATGCCCTCACTGGGGCCCAGAAGACTGAGTGGGAGCTAACTGTACCACGGTGGGTGTGGGGAACAGCACAGAGAGCTGAATTTGCAAAGTGAACCTGGCTTAGAAACTGAGCAGTTCCCTGAGGCTGGATCTTAGTCTGTATGAGGAAGATGCAGAAAGCCACATCTATATGGGCAACTTGAGGCTCTCTTATTAAAAGTACTAGCTGATAGCTCAGACCTGCTCTTGATTTGTCCAAGTATATCTGAGCAGCCTCTCCCCTACCTGGATTTCAACAAGAAGTTCCATCCCCAAGGCAATCCAGTAGTGCAGAGTGAAGTCTAAACCCAAGAGCTCAAGGATCAGGTTATTCTCCATGGCATCAGGTGAAGGCCTGAGTCAGGAAGCTGGAAATGTAAGGGACTGAGCCCTAGCTGGTTCTGTCCATAGACTGCTAGGTCTCTGCACAAGAGAGGGCTGCAGTATCAAACATATGTGCATATGCCAGCCTGTATAAAAAGGCACATAGTACACACACACACACACACACACACACACACATGTAGAATAACACAGAGCATTTGTGTACAAGAAAGGGTAGCCACAGAGAGTTGAGAGGTAGAGAGGGGCTTGTTTGTAGGAACACATTCTCAACATAACCCCGAGGGCCCACAGGGCAAGTTAGTTGCCTTTAAAATCTTCCTCAGAATGCTATGGCAGTCCCTGGATCCTTAGGAATGGCAGTGAATTCCAGAAGTGTATCTAATTTGGTTGTTAAGAGCTCAAAACATTTTACATAGACACAGCCTTTGAGATGGCAGATCAGATGCCAGCCTTACCCTGAGTGCTTTTAGCTATGAAGTCTCTACAGTGAGATGAAGGCTATACAGCAGAACCAAGTCGCGCGCGCGCGCGCGCGCGCGCGCGTGTGTGTGTGTGTGTGTGTGTGTGTGTGTGTGTGTGTGTGAAAGAGAGAGAGAGAGAGAGAGAGAGAGAGAGAGAGAGAGAGAGAGAGAGAGAGTGAAAGAGAGAGAGAGAGAGAGAGAGGTCTCTATGGAAACAACTGCTTGGTATTCTAGCTTGGGACACCTAAAGCACAGTGTTCTTGAATTGTATCCCTTAGAAGTAGAAGGTACCTCCCCTCCCCTCCCTGACACACACACATACACACACACACACACACACACACACACACACACACGCACGATGACATCTTGAATACCACCTCCTCCCCACCTCAAGCAGCAGAGTAGCATAGAGCAAGCAGGCTTGGGTATCTACTATTTACCTGTCAGTCTCCATCCTTGGATGGAACTCCCAGAACACAGGCTCTTGTGTGCCATGTTCTCAAAGAAAGTGCTTGATTCACATCTGAGGAATGAAGGAATGTGAGAAGGTCCCTGGGGCTGAATGCTAGGAGTTACACTCAGGGGCTGGGAGGAATGAAATGGCACCCCTGGCACTATCTGCCTTCCCAGTTGTGTTTCATCTAGACACTGAGTGGGAAAGGTACCCCAGGTGGTGGCTCACAGAGCAGAGTGGGGCTCAGGCTGCTAGCTCAAAGTAGGTCTGCCTATTCCTAGCCCATGTTCCTGAGCCCTGAGGCTGGAATCCCGAAGACTTGACCTCTAGTGACAAATGGTGCTAGAACTGACATGGGGGCTGAATTCCAAGGTGGCTCTGATTGTGGGAAGGTCAAAGGAGGGCTCTCCAACTGATACTCCAGGGAGAGATGGCCACAATAAGAGGAGCCTGGGTGGCTGGGAGTGGCGGGGAAGCGGGAAGTTGAAGAAATTGAGCAGGACAATGTCTGTCTGACGAAGACGTTGTACGATTTGTACTTTCTTTTCTCTTTGCTGTGGGGATGTCTCTGGCTGTAGTAGGCTGTGGAGGAGTTGCCAAGGGAAGGGAGGGAGGGAGATAAATCCCACTGAAAGGAGAACCAAGGAATGGCCAGTGGGAAGAGCCTTCTCAAGGCTGGGGAGTGCTGTAGCCCCATTTCCTGAGCTTTTAGGCTAGTCTATCTGAAAGCCCAGCTGCCAGCCCATGGGACTGGCACCCAGCCGCAGTTGTGAGTTAGTTAGATAATTCCGCTCTACCTTTGATTAGTCTGTCTTTAATTTGCCTCTCAGGATTTTTCCATTCACTTAACAAATATTTGTAAAAATCAGACCTGGGAGAAGAAATGAATCAAAATAGAAGTCCTTTGTGGTTTGCATATGCCAACACTGTCCTTAATGAGGGAAGGGGACTGCCAACCACTGGAGGTGCAGGGGACACCCAGCCTGGGACAGGAGCAAGGTCATCCCCTGAGCTTACAGAATCAGGTCTGGAAGCAATCACCTTCTCTGTCTAAAGCAAAAAGTTGGACTTGGGGGCAGAGATCTCATCAAGAGCCATACCACCCATTTGCCCACTCAAGGAAAAGACCCACCTAGAGTTGAGGGCAGGCTTGATGGGTGGCAGAAGAGTAAAGAGGGTATTTTGATACTGGGAAGTCCATGCAAAGGCCCTAAAGAATAAGGGTGGTGTGTGGTTGGGGGACTGGGCTGAGCTCCCGGAAGTGCAGCTGAGAGTGAGGCCTGTGGCCCATGTCAGGGAGCAGTGGCCTTCTGCTGGCATTTTGTCTAGAAACGGTGTTTGGAGTAGACTTGGGCTCTGAGAAATGATGGCAGTTGTGAGTGGCAAGAAGGGTGATTCACACAACTGCTGGGAATCACGGCAGTCAGGTTAGCATGGGCCCAGTGGTGTGAGAGTACAGACCTACGGCCAGCAGCTGAAACACCTGCCCTCTCTCCCTGCCAGCCTTGGGGCTCTAGCTTCCTCCTCTAGGAGTGCAGTGCCTCTGAGAAAGGGCTCTCTCTGGGTGATTCTGCCAGAGGTGGTTGTAGTGAAAGCAAAGAAATCCCTAGGGCCACCAGGTCCTATTCTTTGGGCCCAGGTGAGTTTGATGTCATCATTTTGGAGTTAGGGAAAACCCAGAAGCCTCCAAGCGGCTTTCTTGGTGGTGCCAGGCAACACACAGTACAGTGCTCTTGTGGGCACCCTGGAGAGTGTTCCCTTCAATGCTGCTCGGCAGGCATCTGCCTCCCTCTAGTGCAGCATCCCCAGCCCCCAGGGACCTGCTCCTGAGGCTCTTCTCTGACAGGTAGGTCTGGCCAGCCATCAACCCAGTGACTTCCTGGGCCTGGGGCAGCAGTGGTGATAAGTTGTTGCAATTCCCCAAGGTGTCTGAGCCACAGCAGACACCCAAGAAACTGCAGATGGTCCTGGGGGGGGTCTCAGAGTCCTGGCCATTGTGCTGGCCGGTGGTGGGGGCTGGTCCCGGGCTGGCTCTGGTTGATGCTTTGCTGGCCAGAGCACAGCCCAGTGTGACTCAGGCTGGATTCCTGGGTTCCAGCAGCTTCTGGTAAAGCCCTAGCATGACCCCCCTCCCTACCCTACCAGCGGGAGCCTGGGGAGGCCCAGTTACTCGCCCCGCCCAGTCCTCATTAAAGCGGATTCCCGCCCGGGAAGGCGCCGGCTTCCCGGAGCAGAGCTGCGCCTGGGAAGAAAGCCGTGGGGACCACGCACTCTGGGGACAGTGATGGACGCCTGTCGGGCCCCAGGGTGTCCTAGGGGTGGCGCCCAGTGGCAGAGCCCCGGCGGCGGCCACCGGGGTTTCCCTGACTGTCCTCCCCGGAGGGCCCGAGAGGAAATGACAGCGCGGTGGGAGGGGCAGCTCCCGGAGTGACTCCGCCCGTCCCCGACGCCACCGCCTCGCGACCCTCCCCGGGGCCTGGGAGCGGGGATTCCCCGCCGCAGAAGCCCCCGTCCCCGCCGCCACCGGCCGCGCTCCGGCCCCACCGTGACCTCAGCCGCCAGGGGATCCTAGGCCCAAGCCGGGCGAGCGCAGAGGCCGACCCGGCCAGAGAGGCGCCTGGGAGGACGGTGGGGTCCCCGGGTCTCGGCGACAGGAAACTCTGGGGAGTGAATGGAAAGAAGTGGGTGGTCCGGCGCCCGGCGACTTCCCCTGACATCACTGCCCAAATAAGGAGCTTCCAAGAGACCGCGGGGCGGCCCGGAGCCGCGCCCGCCGCCGGCGCCCGCCCCGCGCCCACCCCGCGCCGCGTGGGCCGCCTGCGAGCGCCCGGGGCACCGCCGGGCGGAGCCGAGCCGGGCGGAGCCGAGCGCGCGGGCGCTGCCGAGCCGCGCGGAGCCCGGGCGCGCAGCCCAGTCCAGCGCTGCGCAGCCCAGCAGGCGCAGCCCAGCGCAGCCCCGAGGCAGGCGCAGAGCCCAGGACGCCCCGCAGGTAAGCCGCGAACGTCGTCCCGCGCCCCGCGCCCCGCCGCGGCCTGACCGCCCCCGAGCGCCCCAGCTCGGCGCTGGCGAGCAGCAGAGGGGCGGGTGGAAAAGGGTGGGCGCGTGGTGCCCCCTCCCCGCCCCACCTCCGGCGAAGGGTCGGGCTGCCCCTGCACATGCACTGCGCTAGCGTCTCCCAGACGCTACTTGTCACCAGCCCAGGGTGGCGCAAGCCTTGTTCCCGCGTTCACACACTTCTCGGGCACAACCCATTCGCCTTGGGCGTGCGCAGCCCTTTGGTCCTGCGAAGACCCTCAGGACCCCCAGGCTCATCCCCCGCAGATCGGGAACACCGGGCACAGAACTGCTCACCGCGCCTGACAGCCCAGGCGGCGCGCCTGCCCCTGGAGGCCGGGTCGGGGTCAGACCGCCTGGCCAGCAGCCTTGGGCTGTGGGCTCATTGGGAGTGAGTTGAAGTAGCCTTGCTTTCGCGCTCTCCTCCCGCCTAACAGAATAGCACCTGGTGCGGGTATGGCGGGAGGGCAGCTTAGGGGGCCATTCCTGCCATGGTGGGGAGCTGTGGTGACTGGCAGGGAGCTATTCTGGTGTTCTCAGAGCGGCTCCTACTCCTTGGCATTTGGGGGAGCAGTTAGCCCTAACCCCCTGTTCCGTGACTCCAGACCGGACTAGTGGTGGCTGCAGAACAGGTGCAGGTGATGTCAGCCTTGACCTCTTCGGGGGTCGCTTGCTAGCAGCCGCAATTGCTTTATCTATACAAATCTACCTATGGACAGTTGGATCCACCACATACCAGGAACCTGATAGAGGCTGGTGATGGGTCCATCACTTGTGGTTCTGGGCAGATGTGGATGACTTTAATCTCTTTTAGATTGTTTTTATTGTCTGAAAAATGGGGATGAGTACCTTCAATGGTATGTTGTCAGGGAGAATTGAGATCATTCAAGTAAAACTGTCTAGTGACTGTAAAAAGCCCGGTGCACAGGCCAGTTACTGTGGCTTGGGTGATTCCTGGCTTGGCATTTGTCATGGCTCTGCTCTGTGACTTAAAACACCATTTCCGTGCCATCATCTGCAGAAAAGAAGACATTCACAAGTGTCCTTTGTGCCTGTTTGTGGATTTCCCAGTGTGTGTTCCATTGAACATTAGTTTAGTTTGGAAGGCTGCTCCATGAGTAAAGGTTTCCCTGTTTGAGTAAGTCTGGCAATTTCTGCAAGCTCTTTATCATCCATCTAGCCAATCACAACCCATATTGGCAAATTGAAGGCTCTGAGAAGTCCCACAATAAAAAGGACCTGTTTATTTTTGTTAAACCCAGGATTTCTTCTCTTGGCTTGGGGCCCCTTTGCATGTTACACAGGCTTGCTTTGGGAAGAGACAGTGCTTCAGGCAACCCATGGAGGCTGTGGTTGCAAGCAGACTTTGAGAGTTCTAACTGCCCTTTAAATGGAGAGTAAGCAGAAGCCCAGAGCAGTTAAGTGGCTCATCTGAGACCATACGGGTGGATGGCAGCCTGAGATGACCCAGGAGTTAGTGGTAAAACAGAGACCAGATCCTAGACTCCCCACCCAATGCTCTTTCCTCACTGAACTGAGAACTACAGAGTTTGACAGAATTGTCTTCCGGACTGACCTCACTGCTTTATGAGGACCCCTCGGAGTGTCTTGAGATTACTCTTAAAGACTTATTGGATGAACGAAATGGTGATCAGATCCCATTTGTTTGTGGAATTCTAGTGTGTAAAGTTCAAACACAAGTTCATCCTATGGTGACTAGCTCACAGATGGCACCATAGTTCCCCCCCACCTACATACGCCTCTACATATGCACACCCCTTCACATGCTCACACATTCTTACACACTTGTCCTCTTTGGTCATTTGCACACACTTCATCCTGTATACTGGTCCACACTCACCTGCTCCTGCACCCTCTCTCTCACACACACCTCCATCCTGATGTCTTGCAGGCTGCAGCCATGAGATTGCCCCTTGTCCTCACACCCCCTGAGTTGGCAGGCTGCCTACATTAGTTCCCCAAGAGGCACACTAAGCAGGTGGAAAGCCCTTGCAGGGTCAACACAATGCCACATGTCCTCAGTGTCTCCCACTTTCTGCCAGTTTCTGCTATCTTTGCCTATGCTAGTCAGCTGCCAGTTCGCTGCTAAAGAAGGGGCAGTCACAGCTCTGGGGTCCTGTGTTGATCAACTGTCAGACACCTAGAGGAAGAAGGCCTTCAGCACCTGGCAGAGTAATGAACAGAAAGGGGCCATAAGCACTTACTGAGGGAGTAGAGTGGGGCAGTGGCCTAGCAGAGGCTGCTAGGAATGCTCCCACCCCAGTCAGCATCCTGAGGGACAGGGACTGGCCAGGTGCCTGAGATGTATGTGGAGAGGTCTTCCTGAGGCCCTGGGAAGTGCACTTCCTAGGCAGAGGTGCCTTTGTTCAAGTTGCAGAGCAGCCATGCTTGTGAGAAGAGAGAATGGATAATAATAGGCCAGATAAAGCTGCTGGGCCTGGAACTCACACCAGCACCTAGAGGGCTGGAGACCCAGGAGGAGGGTGGGAAAATGAGGAGGAACCAGGGTCCCCTAGAAGTTGACTTTGTCCTAAGACCCAGTAATGAAAACACAAATCTGTGGGGAAAGACTCTTCTAGGCAGAGGAGCAGCAGGTACCAAGGCCCTGTGGGAGGAGGGAGCTGGAGGAGTGAACACCAAGAGGCTGCCCTTCCCTTGGACCACTGTAGATAACCTGGGCAGCCTCTGCACGCACACGCGTGTGTGTGTGTGTGTGTGCGCGCACATGTGTGATAGTATGGCTTCAGGACCTAATCCTGTTCAATTACAGAGGCTCTGCTGTCTCAGGAGCCGCTTCATGAGGAGAGGGTGCATTCCTAGGCCACCTCCCAGCTCTTCTCTTGTAGAATCCTGGGTTCCTTTAACAGCAGACCGTTCAGGTGGTCCATCTGGAGAGATGGTGAGTTGCTTGTGCTACTTCCATTATTAATAACCATGATGTCATACATCTGTGCAAGCTCCTGCCCGGCTCAGAGCACTCTCTCCTATTATCCCCCTCACTGTGTGACTGATCTGCCAAGGGAGTGGGGAGGGAGAGACAGGGCGGAGAGAGCTTGGATATGGTCACATGTGTGTACTTTCATGCCATCTCACCGTTTAGGGTCCCTGTAGCTTCTTCAGGCTGCAAAGCCGGCTTCCAGGCAGGGTAAGCGAAGAATGTACACACACATACACCAAAGGCTTGGCACGGAGTAGGCACTTAGTAACTGCACTTAATAACCATTGATTCCCATTTTAAAGGTGGAACTCCTGTTTACTTCTCTGCCCTGTCCAGGGATCTGAGTACACAGTAGGCTTTTTATAACTGTCAGGTCAGGTTGCATACCTAGTACTGTACAGAGATGGGATTCAGACACAGGGCTTTGGGTTCCAACATCTTCTGTAAACCTTACACTGTGAGAATGATTGCCACATTTGATAAAATAAAAAACCAAAAATCAGAACTGTCATATTGTCTTAGTGGATTGTTAGACTCACTGTTACTTTGTTAAGAATCCTAGAGTTGGAAGCTCTCAGGGTTTCTGAGGTATGATTTCATAAGAAGCATTTTGGAATCTTCTAAAAGAGGGTGTAGCTGTGAGACAGTGAACCTTAGGAGCCATGGTTCTTAACCAGGGTGGCCTGTCACTTTTCACATGAGGACTTTTATTTATTTTGGAGGTACTAGGGTTCGCACTCAGGACCTTGTGCTTGCTAGGCCATGCCCCCAGACCTTGCTTTTCTGCTGTAGTTGTTTTTCTTTTCCCTGGGTCAGTCTCAGATCAGGATTCTCCCAAGTGAATTCTGGTTCACAGCCTCTGAAGATGGTATCTGGCTCCATGGAGCAGAGTCCTGGAGGCTCCATGTCTGTCCTGCCATGAATGAGAATCCCAGAAAGCTAAGTGCCTAGGAATTCAGTTGGACTGTCTGTCTGTCTTCCATTTACAACCATTCTTAGCTCTGGTTCAAGCTGGATTTTTTTTTTGTATCTCCTGCCTTACAGCCAATCACCCTGACTTCCCTCTCCAACTCTGGTTTCCTGTCTGTAAATTGTGAATACTTACACTGACCTACAAGGTGGCTGTGATCATACAGCCACTGTCAGATATCCTATTCCATTTTCATATCTGGCACAAAGTAGGTAGACCAGAATGTTTTAGCTGTTATTATGAAAAATAAATGATAATAATAAAAATAGCAGTATTTGTCAGTTGGCTATCTCTAAAAATGGATCTGTTGGTGCTAAGCATTGGCATTTTGGGAGGAGGATACATTTCATGTCTGAGCCCCAGTCCTTGGGACAAAGATGCCAGCTCTGCATCTTTCTCCACCTTTTCCCTGCAGGCCTGGGCTCTATTGCAGAGTCGAGGAGCAAACACAGGGCCAGTCTCAGCTCACTTTACAGCCCTCAGAGCCATCAGGGGGTCAAGCAGAGGGTGGGAGGCATGGTGTTGAGTTTGGGCGTGTGCTCCATCATATTAGCTTGGTCCTGAGGCCAATGTGTGTGAATACCTGGCTGGGGAGGCGATGAGAGGCGGGTGTCTCAGGAAGTGGCACTCCCCACATCTTTCATCAGTTTAGATTGAACCCTTCTGCAAACTAGGTCTGAACTAGGTGCTAGGAGAATCCACATCCAGAGAATCAGCAGCCCAGAGTCCAGAAGATCCAAGTATCCATGAGCCCCAGGGCTACAGGCAAGCTGCATTTCCTCTTTGGGCCTCAGTTTGCTTTTCCTGAGAATGGGTTCTCTCTGGTGACTTCATTAAAAGAAATTTCCAGTGTTCTAACATCCTAGGTTTCTCTGGGTTGTTGGGGCTCTCATAGGCAGGCTGAAAAGGCAAAGTTTCCCTACTAGGACCAACTTGACTCTGGTACTGACTCTGCCAATTGCTTGTTATGAGATTTGCTACATTTTTGCTGTGTTTCTTTTTCTCACCTACATGAGTATAACACCCTCACACAGGGAACTAGAAGGGCTGGGGATGAGGATACAAAGTAGTAAGTCTCAACCATGTCTAACCCTTTCCCTCTGAGCTCTGCTCTTTGGGTTAATCAGTCCCACTCATTTCTACCGGACTCAAGTACCCAAGATCAGCCAGCTATAGGCAGAGAGTCAGATTAGAACCCATGTTCCCTGGTCAGCCAGCTATAGGCAGAGAGTCAGATTAGAACCCATGTTCCCTGGTGGCAAATGAACTTGGCACAAGGGTTCTGGTCTGTGGAAGAATACAGACCAGGATGCAAAGCTGGGTCCTTTGTAGACCTGCCATGAAGTTGCTGTGTGTCACCTGCCTACTCGTTGCCTTCTCTGAAATTCAGTGTCCCGTGTTTCTTCCTGTTCTGAGAAGCCTTTGGGCCTGTGATATCCCAGAAGCTCAATGGGTCTAGGAACCAGGTGGGCTGGCTGCATGTGGAGGGACCAGTCTGTTGTGGCATGGATTCTGTTGCAATTGACTATGAGAGAAGCCAGCAGACAGGTTCTGGACAAGGAGGAGACTGTGGTTTCTAATTGGCAGAGTGGCTCATGAGAGAGGAGGCAGAAGGGACATTAATGGCACAGAATTCAATTAAAAGAAAGACATGATTACCCTCTTCCCTTTTTCTTAAGGAAAACTCAAAAGACTCTGAGCCACCTGATTCCCAAATAGTGTGTCTCTTATTTGAATTCACCAGTGCATTTGGATGAAGGGAGAGCTATGTTCCAGTCAGCAGGGTGGAGGCCAGAGGCTGTTGGTCATTTGAGAAGGAAAGGTCTGCTGAGCACTTCTGAAGCATCAAGCACTGTTCTAGATACTGGGATGCAGCAAAGTCCAGAGCAGATGACAGTTGAGGCTCATGGGGCTTATATACCAGCCCAAGAGAAGGAGGTACACATGACCAAAGGGATACAAGAAGGCACAATAGGTCTAACAGGGTAAATTTATGGATCAAAAGAAAGTAGAATGATGGAGAAAGCCAAGAGTGAGGGGGGCCCAGGAGGACAAACAGGGAAGGCAGTGAAGATATCATGGTGTGGGCCTCTGGTCATGATAGAGCTAGATAGAGCATCTCAAGGTGAATTTCCCTCAGAGATCTGTGGAAAGGTCTCATTTGGGGCTGATCTGGTCAGCTCAGCGAGATAGCTCAGGACTCAAAATCCACTTTGAGGGATCATAATAACATTAATAGGAATATCTGAGCGCCTGCTGGATAGAGCTGTGAGCCTGCCCACAGCTGTCCATAGACTGTATTTTAACCCTCCGTCATTGGTGGCAGTGGGTGCAGAGGCATGAGCCCAGGAGCATACCACAGTGAGGACAGAAGTCCCCACACCCAAACCTGCCATTCATGGGATGCTGTCTCTCCCTGCAGGGTGGCTGGAACCCTCCCTAGTACCCCACTTGCCACCTGGAAGACACATGCTTCTCAGTGGTGCCTATTTCTTAAAAAACAACAATAAATTCAGACACTAAAAGAGCATGATGACTAAAAGCCATGTGATATCCTGCATTGAATCCTGGGACGGCAAAAGGTGATTTGTGGAAAAATGTGGAAGTCAAAATGTACAGACTAGTCACTGGTCCGACGCCAATGTGAATGTCTGTGTTTGGACAGATATATCTTGTTCTATTAGATGTGAGCTTTATAAGACTGTGGACGGATAGTATAGAAGTCTGTTCTATCTGTGCAGTTTTCTACTGATTTAAAAGCACTCCAAAGGGCCGGGAGTATGGCCTAATAATGATAGAGTGCTTTTCTGGGATGGATTCCTCAGTAACACATACACAGAAAAAGCCAGAAGTGGTGCTGTGACTCAAGTGATAGAGTGCTAGCCTTGAGAAAGCTCAAGTACAGTGCCTGGGCTCTGAGTTCAAGTGCCAGAACTGGCAAAAAAAAAAAAGAAAGAAAGAAAGGAAAAGAAGAAAAACTCCAAAATGAAAAGGTTATTATAAAAGAACAACTGAGCTGGGCAGTTGTGGTTCATGCCTATATTCAAGAGGCTGATATCTGAGGATTATAGTTTAAAAGCCTGCCTAGGCAGGAAAGTCTGTAGACTCTTATCTCCAGTTAAATAGCAAAAAGCCAGAAGTGGAACTGTGGTTCAAGTGGTAGAGCACTAGCCTTAAGCACAAAAGCCCAGGGACAGGGTACGGACATTGAGTTCAAACCCCAGGACTAGCACAAAAGGAGGAGGAGGAGGAGGGGACTGAGGTGGGTGCTTGTGGCTCATAAGGCTGAGATCTGAAGGCTTTGAAGCCAGCCAGGACAGAAAAGTCCACCAGACTCCTCCATCTGCTAAATACCCAGCTAAAATCAGGGTTGGAGGCAAGGCTTAAGAGGTAGAGTACCAGCCAAGCAACTGGGCAAGTGTGAGTTCAAGCCCAGAACTGCCAAGAGCAAAAAAGAACATATCCCTACACATTTGTACTATCTTCCCTTTTCAGGGTCACTTAGGAAAGCCATCGGGCCATTGGTATTCAAATCTCTACTCCTGCTGGCCACCCCAAGTGTGCCACCTCCCATAGCCTGTGTAAGAAGCAAAATTATAAACCAGTGCAGTAACCATCCACTGTGGTTGGGAAGTGCCTCCACAGAAAAAGTCAAGTATACTAGAGAACCTGAACTTTAGGTCCTCCTATGGATGCCTGCCACCTTAGGCGAAAGTTTGCCAACCCATTTCCATTTGCCACCATCACAGAGATATAAGAAGCATATGACTGTGAGGTCTGCTGTGTCTAACTGTGACACAGCAACAAGATCCCAGGGGAAAGACAGTCAGGGAACAGATAAACATTTAGGTCCAAGAAAGGAAGTGTCATGGAACAAATGGAAGAGGCTCGAATTGGGGGCCAATACCTTCTTGGTAAAGCCAGTGAGCCATGAACAGTGACTGGTCCACTCTCTGACGCTGAGCCACACAGCTGATCACAACAACCGTATGTCCCCACGAGTTCCCCAGGGTTATGGATGTGGGTATCTGGGGTCTCCTGGGAAAACAGAAGCAGCAAAGAGATGCTGAGGCTGGAGTCCATAGGCTTCAGCCTATCAGACAGCACTTAGCCATTTTTCCAAAATGGCTGTTTATTTTAAGCAAGCTGCAGTCTTATGAAATAAAGAAGTCCGATATTCCTTTGGTGCATTCATAGAACATAAGTATGGCAGACTAAAATGATGAATTGAGATCCTGTAGCCAAGTAACCTTTTGGAAAGCTTGAAGGCTCTTATACTACTGGACTCCTTAGAGCCTTTAAGTAGCAAACAGATATTGGAAATCTGAAAAAAGGTGTACATTGTGGTGCCTGTATGTAAAACTGTGTATTGTGGGCAACTTTCTGAAGTAGATTGTTCAGAGGACATGGCAAGTATGCTTACACACACACACGGATATAAGCATGTAAGTAGTTGGGTTAGGGTTTTGTTAGAAAAGCATTTTGGGAAGCAATGAAGCTATCTGAGGTCAAAGCTAAAAAAAAATAATGTGAAGACACAGTAACTCTGAAATTTGTTTCTGCTTGCTAGTTTCAGCTTGTCAGTTTCTCACATTTTTCTTATTTTGTTAACTTAATTTCTTTTTTTTTTTTTCTCAGAAGAAAAGTGGCACATGGCATGCTGGTGCTTCTCCCTCTCCCCATGCTGTGTGGTGCTCTGGGGGCAGATCTTTGTGCTGCATGCACCCATCATAGAAAGGGTAAACAATCCATGTGACAGGACAAATGAGTGGTGGGTCTACAGCCCAGAAGCCCACACAGGCATGGGTGTTTTCTGAGCCCTGAAAGAATCTCATTTAAAACCGTTAAAAAGTGAAAATGAGTTGATCATCAGTGGCTCTCACCTATAATCCTAACTACTCAGGAGGCTGAAATATGAGGACTGAAATTCAAAGCCAACCTGGTAATTAGCCCTAGATATGGGCTACTGCTGCCACCTGTCAGTGCTCTGGTTCCATGCTGAGAATGCCCAGGAAACCATGAGTGGAGAATGCCCAGGAAACCATGAGTGGAAGTAGGATTTGGAAGGATGTGGTAGTGACGTGATATATGCAAACATGGTAAAAGTGGTGATATACACCTGTAATCCCAGCTAGGATGAAGGTACAAGCAGGAAGATTATGAGTTCAAGGAAAACCTGAGCAAAACTGTTAGCACCTTATCTCAAATGCTTGAAATACAAGCGAGGGAAAGCGTGGAGGGTGTGGCACAACTTGGAAAGCAGAAACACAAAGCTCTGAGTTCAATTTCCTCCACTGGGGGGAAAAAAGAAAGAAAGAGAAGAAAAGGAAAAATGAAAACATTTTTTTAAACAAAGGAAACAAAAAAGAAATCCTAAGAAAATGAAAGAGAAAAAGAGAAATCGCTGGAATATCATTAAATAGCGCTTGACAGGCATCTGGTGAGGACACACTAGACACCCTGGTGCCTGGTGGACACACCAGGGCCTGGCACTGAGTCAGTACCTGGCAAATGTGCCCCACGCTTCTTACTTCCCCATAAAATCTATGTCATTCTTTATTCCCACAATATTCACCCAGAGCTTTTCCCCAGACTCAGGAAACATACAGCTGTGTCAGCTACTGTGCTTGTGTCACCAGCCTTCCAAATATCTACCCCACAGAACACTAATCTAGAGAACCCACCTTGTCCACTCCCAAGTAGCCCCCAAGTCCTTTTTTGCCTGGAGTTTGGGGAGAGAGGACTACTTTTTCTCATGGGTGTTGTCCAAATACACCTCTTATCTCTCAGGAGCCTCTGGCTACCTTCAACTCTGGCCCCTGTCACCCCCACATCCTAGGGTAAATCTTGACCTTATCTGCTCAATGGCTGGCTTGTTTCTTTTCCACTTCCGTTCATTTGCTGCCAGGCTTTCTCACCTCCTGGGGATGTGGGCTTTCCTGGTCCCCTCCCCCACCAGCCTCCACCTGGTCCCGATGGATTCTATCATGCCTGCTTAAAATCATTCTACTTCCAATTTGCTAATTTAATTCTAGTCTTACAGAATTTTGGCAACCCTGCCAAATTGGGTGCCAGATGCAGATTTAATGAGCATATTTTCAGTTCTTTCTTTCCTGTCTTCATGAAGACGTTGAAAGGACTGGACTCAGGCTCATCCACACACCCCACCCCTTCATGACTACCTCTCTGGAGCATCTCTCCTGCTTTTGGCCTCGGGTCACGGGGCGTGGTCCTTCAGCTAGGTTTGTCCCAGAGCCAATGAAGATCCTCTAGCGCTGTCATTGCATCACCCTCCTCGTCCTAGAAGCCCCAACCCAGTCAGTTCCCAGCATTTGGACTTCACAGGAAATGTATTTGGAGAAAATTGCTTATTTCCTCCAGCCCATGTTTTCCTGCCACCACGTGCAGCTCAGCAGATGTTCCTGGAGTCATTTACTTAGCAGACACACACTGGGTGCTTTCTAGAGGGATTTCTCCAAATGCGGTGCACTGAGTAGTGGAAGCGGGTACCGATTTCCTGGCCCCTGCCCCACAGCCTCAGAATCAGACAGTGGGGATCTGGTGGAGCATGGGAGTTGGCAGCCCAGACCATTCATACGCCTCCTGAATCTCCACTTGTGTTACCTCATTTCAACTCCTACCAACTCCTTATGGGAGACATTTTTAGCCTGGAGTAAGACTCAAAGAAGTCAGGTGGGCGGTTCAAGGCCACAAAGTGGTGAGCCTCAGAAGTGGGACTCTGCCTGAGGCTTTTGATTCTAAATAAAGGGTGCCTTTCAGCTCCACCGAAGCAGCAGCTCTAGCTTTGCAAGGCCCTCAGAGATCCCAGACATCTCTGCTCCTAAGTGATCTGAGCAGGTCTGTATAAACAAGTTCATCCACCCACCCAGATGCGCCTGCTACCCCACCCAGATATCCTAATTGTGTCAGCAAGGTCAAGGGGACCTTGATCTCTAAGCCTGTGAGCTATAGAGCCACCAAGTATGCAGTGCCAGTCCTAAACTCTGCACCAAGCAGCATGAGGGCTGAATGGATCATGCCAGGAATAGGAAAGAGATACTCTTTCCCTTTGCTGTAGGGAAGGGAAGCTTTGCCTTTGTGCCAGTCTCTCTCCTTTCTCAGCCTTCATCTTGTCATTAGTACAAGGTGGGGGTCAGGTGAGCCATTACAAACATTTTAAGGACCTCCCTTTCCCCTCCCACCCCAGAATTCTACTTTTCTTTGTTCCCCAATAAAACCTTGCACTTAGTTCTCAATAGATAGCCTCAGACAAAACTGGAGATATCTTGCATGACCTGGGGGCTTCTCAGAATGTAAATTGGAAACATGTCATTGATCCTTGATCACTGACAGTGGGCCTTCTCTTTGGGACCTCCCCCTGGTGCTATGATATAGTGCCTACAGCCTGAGCTCTGCTTCAGCCTGGCTGTGTGGCCTTGGGCTTGTTGTTTCCCTTCTCTGAGTCTCAGTTCCTGTTCTCTGAAATGGAGATGGTGAGAGATGAGGTGAGGCCTGAATGAGCCACTGTGTAGAGAATGCTCAGCTTGGACTTGGCATGAAGGAGGTATATGTATTTGGTCTTATTTTTCTTTGACAGAATGGGATATGAGACTTAAGAAATGTAACAATCCCAGAGGATTTGATTCTGGGGCAGTAGAGAACAGTGCTGTGTCAGTGCATGGTGAGACTTGGACAGCCATAGCTCATCAAATCATCTAATCTCCACTGCCAGCTGCCTTGTTCTCAGGAACTCTTAGAAGGAGGACATTGATATTTGTTTTGATTTTGGTGTATGGGGTGTGTGTGTGTGTGTGTGTGTGTGTGTGTGTGTGTGTGTGTGTTGGTGCTAGGGATTGAATTTGGGGCCTGAGCACTGTCCCTGACCTTCTTTTGCTCAAAGCTATCACTCTAACCACTTGAGCCATAGTACCATTTCCAGTTTCTTCTGAGTAATTTATTGATAATAGGAGTCTCACAGACTTTTCTACGCAGGCTAGCTTTGAACTGTGACCCTCAGATCTCAACTTCCTGAGAAGCTAAAATTACAGGCGTGAGCCACCAGTGCCTAGAGGAAGGGAGTTTTAAAGGAGGAAGGGTGAAGCCCAGCTAAGCTCCCTAGTTTGGACTACAGGGTGTGGAGGCAGCCCTGGTGTCTGGGTACAGAACAGAGATAGGCCTGGGGACCTGCTGGGCTCGTGAGATCTGGTCTCTGACTATTTCCCAGCTCCCCTGGTCCAGCCTTCATTTCCAGAGCCCAGCAGTGGGGGCAGGATCAGAGCATCATGGGTTTCTATCCAGAGGATCCTGGTATCTGGTGGTGAGAGGCAACAGAAGCAACACATGGCTGGGGAGGAGGAGTCTCCAAACTCACCACAGTGGTGAGGAGGTGAGGGAGCCCTCCCTGCTCTGCAATCAGAGCCCTGAAGGCCATCTAAGCACCTGTGTCCCTTCTCCAGATCCAGGCTGCGGGACTGCACCCAAAGTCTCCAACTCCCACCATCCCAGAGGACAGAGGAATACACTCAAGGAACATTGCAGTGGCAATGGAAACTGCCCAAGCCCAGCTTGACATGGGAACATGATAAAGATTTCAAGAGTGATGCATGCTGAGCAGGAGTCTGGAGGCCATTGCTGTGGTGTGTGTGTGTGTGTGTGTGTGTGTGTGTGTGTGTGTGTGTGTGTGTGTGTGTGTGTGTGTGTGTATGTGTGCATGAGCATATGTAAGCTTGTGTGTATGTGTGCTGTCTCCCTCCCGCTGGCCCACCATGCCTCCCTCTGCATCCTGGGCTGCCTTCCATTGTGCAGAATGGTAGCAGAGATGTCCTTTGCATATGCAAAGATGGGCATATCCTAATTCCTACATGGGTTTCATGGCCAAGGGGCATTAAGATGGCAAGTGGAATTAAGGTTGCAAATCAGCTGGCCATGGAACAGGAATCAGCCTGAATTACCCACACAGGCCCATTGGAATCACAAGGCCTTGAAATCTACATCTTAAATTAGTATCTTCATTTTAAATATGTATGGAGTGCTGTGTGACAGTGCAAAACTGAGGCAGGAGAGGGAGCCATACGGTATAAAAAGTGAGAATGACCCCACTGGCCACTGATGACTTTGGAGACTGACCATAGGCAAAGCATGAAAAATTTCTAGAAGCTGCAAGAAGAAAGGAAAGTAATCCTTCCTCTGGATCCCCAGAGAGGAATACAGCTCTGTTGACACCTTGATTTTGGTCCCACAAGACTCATTTTGGACTTCCGATCTTCCAAACTCTCAGAGAATGAACTGCTTTTGCTCTAGCCCATGAAGCAGGTGGGAATTTGTCACAGAAGCCATACAGAATCCATGAGGGCCATGTGATGGAGGACTGAGAGCAGCACAAAGAGGGAACCCTGTACCCCAGACCCTGTGAAGTGCTGTCTTCTCTGGGTGAGGTGAGGTCTTGTCTCTGCCTGGTGCCTCACTCTAGGCCCCAGGTCCAAGCCCACTGTCCAGGGTCCACAAGAAAGAAGATGAGCACCACTCAGTAAGCATGCAGAGCGTTCAAGCCCTGAACTCCTGAGTCTTCTGCAGACACACTGCATTAATGCCATCCGCTGGCCAGATGCCACTACGTGTCCTGCCACAATCTAACCAAGAGGGTGCAGGAGGCTCTTATCCTCTGTCACTTCCTCTGATGTCACATGGGTACCACTTACAGTTGACACAGGTCCTGTCCCAAATGAGAGCCACACTCTTCACTATGTGCCCCGGGTGCTAGACTTGCACCCAAGACTCTTAGGCTTGGCTCTGGCCATGGTGCTAGGTAACCATCTGGGCAAGTCCCTTATGCCTTCCTCTTCCAAGGCTGGAGGTGAAGGGGTTGCCATAGCAGCTAGAGACACCAATCCCCAGGGAGGTATCGTTGTCAGATAGGATTCTCTCCTGGAGACACAGACCAGGAACAGTAACTCTCCCCACACAGTACTGTGTGTCACTTGGGCAGCCCAGAGACCCTTTTGTGCTGGCCTTGCTCGGACACCAGGTCTGGGTAGAGCCTGGGAAACATGACCACCAAGGTAGAACTGAAAGGAAGTGCGCAGATCTGGAGCACAATGTCCAGTCCATGTGTACTCATTTTACAGATGAGAAAAATGAGACCCCAAATCAAAATGCCATGAGGAAAGCTGGAACTGGAGTACAGGTATCTCTCTTCATTCCAGGACAGGTCTAGTCCTTCAGATCAATGTATGAATTCCACGCATTCAATTCATGAATGGTCGAGTGATTTTTACCAAGCCAACAGGTATTTATTGAGTGCCTGTTCTCTAACAGAATGTCAGGGGCTGGGCTTAGCTTGGGAAGAGGCAAACAGGGCCTGGTTCTCCCCTAAGAGCTTGTATTCTGTGTGGAGAGAATAAGCAATTATGCAATTAGTTATTTAATTACAATGGTGATAAATGCTATGCAGGAGTGGAAGTAGTAGTGCAGGCTGTGCAGTGCTTAAGTGCAGGGGAGGCATCTGTTAAGGTTATGTGCAGTATGACTTGAAGACAGATCAGTATGTCTTTAAGGTAACAGTACAAGACCATGTGCAACAAACTTGGAGAGCCAGGCTGGGAAAAGAGTCCAGGATTACAACTCTTCCTTTTCTCCTGAAATCTGCTCCCTCTCCTCTTCTCCTCCCTATTTGGTGATTGATCACACACAGTCAGCCTTTCTCCGGGAGCCTCAGAGTAGGAGCCATAACACCACAGGACATGGACTCAGGAGGAATGTGTAACTCTTCCGTCTTGTATAGCAGAGATTCTGTTACCCTGCTTTGGGTTCACAGGCCAGTGATGGTGGAAGGACCAGGCATCTTCAGAAGTGAAGGCTTGGCTGCTGGACAGAGTTTAGCCCTGGCTGCTGCCTAGGGGCTCTGGGCCTAGAGGAATCATGGAAAGCGTCCTGCATACTGCTTAGCTGAGGCCAGTACTTAGCTGAGTACCTGGGAAGCTATGGCTCCATGTCTGGGGGTCTGTTCCACGTCTCAGCTGAGGTACAGTGGACAAGGCCCTCCCTCCCAGAGCGGTACTTTCTCTGTATTGTGAGTGACTTAGACCTATTTTACCTGACTTTTAAGCTCAAAAGATAGAACAGGTACACAAGGGTGCCTGTGTGTGTGTGCCTGTGTGTGTGTGTGCCTGTGTGTGTGCACGTGTACACACTCACATGCACACACATGTGTCTGTGTATGTATCTATATTGAGGCTTATATTCAGGGCCTGGACACTGTTGGTAAGCTCTTTTACTCAAAGCTGTCAGTCTATCAGTCGAGTCACTCATTCATTCATCCATTTCTAGCTTTTTGGGGGGAAGGGGGTGGGGGGTTAATTGGAGATTAGGATCTCATGGACTTTCTTGCCTGAGCTGGATTTGAACTGAGATTTTCAGATCTCATCCTCCTTGAGTAGCTTACCAGTACCCAACCACAAATGTGTTTTAAACCTCTTGTTATGTGGACATAGACATTACAACTCCATGTGGGATAGTCTTTTAAGGATCTAAAGGAGATCTAGCTTATATTCCCAGAGTTTGAGGCCCATCACGGCATGTAGGAAGAAGAGAGAAGGTAGGGGGTTCTCTTTGCTTGTTTTTTCTCTTTACTTGGACAGAGTTAGTCTGGCTAATAAAGAAACCAGCCACTACAGGGAGTTAACCCTGAAGGGGTCTTAGAGACGGGCATGTTCAGGCCTTTCAGTTGACAGAAGGAAAAACTGAGGCCTGCAGATGAACTTCATTTATTGTTGGACTTGGCAGCTTGGCAGTGAGACCCAGGTCCTTTTCACTCATCCCCACCCATGTACCGCCCCTCGGTTCCACACGTTTAGCTATGTAGACATCTGTGGGTACAGACAGCCTGATCAGGGGGGCCTTGGGGAGGGATGGGCACAGTCTGGTGAGCAGAGAGAAAAAGGGGACAGTCTCAAACAGAGTGGGGGAGGCCCCTTTACATTATTTCCCATCTCTGGAAAGTCCCCCCAAAGATCTGCCAGTATTCAGGCTCCCAGCATTAGAGTTAACATAAAGGTACCACCTACCCTGCTGCCTTCTGGCCACCAAGGGTTCTAGGACATGCAGTTCAGATGAAGGTGCAGGCCAGGCACCCTGAGAAACCAGCCTTGCTTATGCACAGCGTACATGACAGGTTAGCCCATGTTGCTGGAGCCTGGAGAAAGTGAGAGCTGAGTGAGGTGATGGGAGGTGGGCCGGTGGGGGAGTGGAGGGGCAGGGGCTCTGATACTTTCTCACTTGGCCCCTCTCAGAAGCTTTCACTGAGCAGTCATAGGCCAAGCACAGTTCTGGGCACAGGAGTGGCACACAGTCCAGTCAGTGCCTGTCCCACATGCTCACGGCCTGCACAGACAAATGCCCAGTCCTGGATGGTCCCTGGAGCAGCTCTACTCTCAGCGCCACTACACTGGACAGAATGTTGGAACACTGGAGAAGGGAGAGGCGCCACTACGTTCTGTGGTGGGCAATAGGCATGAGAAGTAGCCAGGAAGCATGAGGCCTTGTTACAGCTTGCTGCAGATGCACCATCTAGACAGTTTTGGGGGGTAGCAGGTAGAGGAGGGCGCGCTCACCTGAGGAAACTGGGAGGAAGCAGGGAATGCCCAAGGCCTCCAGGGCCCCAAGCTGACCTGAGGAATCTGGTGATAGGTCTCTGGGGCTCTAGACCATGGATTTCAGTGGAGCCAGGTCTGATGGGACTGTGGGCTCTGGGGGTGGGGATGGGACTCCCTCAGGAGGAATGTGGAGATGCCACGGGCTGCTGATTCATCCTCACTCACTCCCCACAGATATTTCCCTTTGTCACCCAGGGGTAGTAAATTGAGAGAACTCAGTGTCTATTCACCAGTTATGTTCAAGGCTCTGTGTGTGAGGCAGAGATGAGTCACACGCATCCCCATCCTGCCCTGGAAGATTGTGTGCTGTGTCTGCCATGTGGCCAGCAAGCGTTTATGTGGCTGTGTTCCACACACAGGGCAGAGGAGGTTAACATCACAGTCAGCAGACTGTGACCTCTAACTGAGAGATCATGGTGGCTGCGTGGAGGAGGTGGCATGGGTGCAGGGCTCGTGTGGATTTGTTAGCAGTTGAATGGAGAGAAACATTTGTAACTGAGAGAAGCATAGAGATGAGAGCTGTGGTTTACTGGGGTGCCAATGGAACAGATCTAGCTGGGCACTGAAGTCCTGAGAGTTTGGGGTCATGTGGTCAGAGCTGGGTGCTGGGACAACCTGCCTGGCAGTGTGGAGGGTGAGCACGGAGGGGAGTAATTTCAGGGCTGCTGTGTGTTGGTCCCGAGTGGTGGGCATGGGGACCTGAGCCAAGCTGTAGGAAAGAGGACTCTGCCTGTATGAATGGACATGCTGAATGCTGAGGTGGGCTGCCAGATAGCACTCTGTGCATTTACCCATAAATTCCTCCCCAGACCCAGCCAGGAAGTTGTTACTCATTCTCCACATCTACACAGTAGCTCTCAGAGGCCCAGCGAGGGTAAGGAAATAATCAACCCATCCTTGGTTACACAGCTAGGAAGTGGAAAGGATTTGAATCCAGGACCCCTGGCTGTATGTGTTTCTAGATGAAGACTATGGGGTTGGGGTTGCTCAGAGGGCTCCTCTAGGGCTGCAGCTCCCCCAGATCAAGGCCATAAGCTCCCTTACTCCCTGTAAGTTGTATGAGAGTCCCATGAGGCTGCTCTGGTTTACTGATCTGGTACCAGAGCTCATATCTAGATAGTGAACATACAAACAACTGAAGCAATGGGAACTTAGTGTGAAAAGAAAAAAAAAATAGCTGGAGCCACATGCTGGTAGCTACATCTATTGTCCAGGCTACTCAGGAGGCCGAGATCTGAGTGTTGCAGTTTGAACTGAGCCTGGGCAGAAAAGTCCATGGCACTCTTTATCTCCAGTTAACAACCAAGAAGCCAGAAATGAAGCTGTGGCTCAAAAGTGTTCAGGGCTAGCACCTAGACTCTGAGTTCAAGCCTCAGGACTGGCACAAAAAAAAAAAAAGGAAAGAAAGGAAAAGAGATGTGTATGTGTGGGGTCACAAGGAAGCACTCCACAGCTGAGTGGGCTCAGTGACAAATGGCTTCTTTTAAACTGCCTTTTCTCTGTGAAACCCCGAGCGGTGGGGCCAGGGAGGGGCTCGAGGGTCAGGTTGGGTTCTGGATCAGAGTCTTAACTGTAGCTGGAGATCTCGGTCACCAACCAGACTTCCCATCTGAGCTAAGGAGGTGCTGGTTGTGGATGCAGAAAGGCATTCTCCTTACCAAAGTAAGTACCCATTTTGCAACTCCCCTAGTGAGCACTGCTCATCCCCGGCAGAGCCTTGGTGAGGGTCTCCGTCCCTTTGTCCCCCAGGATCTCAACCTACATTTTTTTTTTAGTATCACAGTGATCTTGTATAGAATTGCCTTATTTTAGATATAATCATGGTAGGTAGAAGATCAGAAAGATCAAAAATAGCCAGAAGAGGAAGAGAGGCAACGTGTGAGGGTTTGGAAAGTTGACTGTGCTCTTTAGATCTCGTACCAACCCCTTGGGGTGTGCTATTGCTCCCATCTTAGAGATGAGCAAACAGGGTCTTCGAGGTGGTATCTGAGGCCATGCAGAGGCAGAGCAGGGAGTCCACTTTTATTGGAGGCAAAGCCGGGGCCGGCCTCTCCGCTGGCAGGACGAAGCTGTTCACACCTCTAGTCTTAAGCCAGCTTCCCCAGTAGGCAGCTGACAGTGGAGCCTGCCTGTAATATCAGGGTGACAGTGAGAACTCCTGGCTCTCTGTAGACAGGGAGATGTATGGAGGCGGAATCAGGCTTCAGTTCGTGGGGAGGGGGAGAGGGGTCTTGAATCACTGATTTTCTTCTGTTGCTTCCCCTCTAGATGAGGGCCACTGAGACTAGGTGAGGTGTCCTTTGCCTTTGTACCCTAGGGTCCAGCTCTGTGGCAGCAGGGTCTGTGGAAACCTCTCCACTGGATCAGCTGGACTTCCTTCATGCAGTGTCTTGTGGACTTCAGTGAACCCAGGGAGGGAAGGAGTCTCTCCACCTCTATGATGAGTGTCACTTTAGGTCACTGTGACAAGGAGAAGGAAATGACCCTGGTCCCATTGTCTTCTGATGGCTGGTAGTGCTGTAGTCCAGATTTTACCTGGGCGGCTTCCTGCTTTTCCACTAGCCAGTCACCATGGACACCTCCCCTTCTAATCCTGTAGGACCTGAAAACCCCAAATCTTTCTTCTGTCTAGGTCCAGTGAGGAATTTGGGGGTGGGGGCCCAGCACTCTGACTCCTTGGGGGACAAACTGCTCATCCCTGTCTCAGCTGCCAGACAGGTGAGAACTGTGTGGGAAGAACTCAGCCAGGGACCAGGAAGAGTAACAAACTGCCCCTGTGTGGCCAGGTGCTTGGAGCTCGTGCTGTCATGTGGGCTTACCAAGGAAAAACGAGTACCCAGGAAAGGCAGAGCCTGGGATCTGAACACAGGGATGCAGACAAGAGTCTTAGAGTTGAGCCTGACTCCCAAACAGCAGCCAGAGGAAGAGAGAAACAGAGAGAAGGAGACTTAGAAGGATTCCCTGACTCCTTCCCTCTCCCTCCCCTCTCCCCCAGCCACTGAAGAAGGGCACTGGTATTGTTGAATCCTCCTGTATGATAGATCTGTGCTAATCACACACCTGTCTTACCTGATCCATGCAAGCAAGGAGAGGTAGGGCTTTTCCCTTCTGAATTATGAAGAAAGTGAGGCGTTATGTAGAGTAAATAATTCAGTTGAGGTCACACAGCTATTAATGGCTGAAACAAGAGTCTGAACTCAAGACCTGATGATGTAAATATTGTGTCTCTGGGATTCTTCAGTGGTACTGAGGAAATGAGGCATGCCAGTAATTCTTCGTTTCCTCTCCCAGTGACTGGTCTCCCCGCACCATTCACCTGGACTGTGCTGAGTGAACCTGCCTGTGATGGCCCTGTGTGTTGGCTTTTCTTATTTTCTTACTGATCCATGGACCACAACAGCAGGAATACAAAAAGGAAAACAGAAAGATTTGCCCCATGATTGTACCCTTGATCCTCCTTTTCTAGCAGCCCTTCCCTGCTCAATTGTTTTCTACAAAGAAATGTAATTTCTTTTATGTAATTTCTTTTAATTTTTTATGATGACAAAAATATATAGAACACTGAGTTTACC
Organism: Megascapheus bottae; assembly: GCF_031878675.1. Taxonomy (NCBI): domain Eukaryota; kingdom Metazoa; phylum Chordata; class Mammalia; order Rodentia; family Geomyidae; genus Megascapheus; species Megascapheus bottae. Next base: position 58,043,565 of record NC_143514.1, read on the forward strand.
ACTGTGTGTGTGTGTGTGTGTGTGTGTGTGTGTGTGTGTGTGTGTGTGTGTGTTACTTGGACTTGAACTTAGAGGAGGCACTCTACCATTCACACCACACCTGAGCTCGAACTTTTCACTGGCTATTTTGGAGATGGAGTCTCAGAAACTTTTCTCTTAGGGTGGTTTCAAATTGCAGTACTCTGGACCTCAGCTTTCTGGGTAACTAGGATTATAGGCATGAGCTACTCTACCCAGCCTATATTTGCCATTTAAATCATTTTACATGGCTAGGTAAGTGATGTTAAATACCCTCACTCTGCTGGACCTCACAGTCCACCTCCACAGCTCTTTGCTTCTGTAAAATGGGAGCAGTGGTGTGCATACTAAGCCACCACACCAGTAGACCTAACCCCCGTTCCTCCACACCTCGTTTCAGTATAGAGAATATGCCTAGAGGAGATGCATGTTTCATACCCTACCCACACCCACTTGCTGTCCAAGAACATGCTGACCAGTGAGGGTTTAGACCAAGAACTTTTCTAGCTCAAGCAGGTATGTCTGTTTTCTTACCAGTCCCTCTGAGATGATCTGTATGTAGTTGCAGAGTGTACAGGGCCCAACAGAGATGCACCTGCTCTCTAGGCCTCTAGCCTTCCTATGTGAAAAATGGGAACATCGGGTTGGCTGAGAAGGGGAATGTGGGATTTTCATGCAGTCTAATACAGGAATGTTAGAAAAAGGTATTTGGTCTGCTTGTTGAGTATTGTGAAGCTAGGCCTATGAATTATATCTTTGTATCTTCCCTGTGGCTCTTAGAAGGTGACATGTTTCATCAAAACTGATGAATACTCCACACGCTGGCTGCTTCTCTACCTCTTCTCACTGTTGTTCGAGGACATACCATCTCCTCTGCTGTCAGAATGAGAACAAAGCTTCACGATACAGCATCTCCTTGTGGAAATATGCCCTTTAGCAAAATAAAGCATTCTACTTTAGTATTTTTACATTGCAGTCCAAGATTAGTACCAACTTTCCAACATTCTTTTATTAACCCTTTGCCTATTAATATCTTTTTCCATTTCTTTGATTTCAACTTTTCATGTGTGTTTGTGTGTGTGTGCGCGCGTGTGCGCACGTGCGCGCGCGTATGTGTGTGTGTGTGTGTGTGTTGCTTGGGATTGATTGAATCAGTGGTGCTATACCATTAAGCTATATCCATAACACTCTCAATTTAAGTGTATTATTCCCAAATGACATATAGTTGGGTATTTTTTTTCTTTTGCCCATCCTAGTCTTTTCACTTACAATGAAGTAATTTAATTTGTTCATATCATTATAGTCATTAATGTTTGCCATCTTTATTTATGCCTTTATTATACTTCTTTCCTTGCATGTATTGTATTTTTCCCCTTTGCTTGTTAAACTGATTAAATTTTCTTTATTCCTAGTTTAGAAGGACTGCATTACAATCTCTTCCAAAAATAGGTATTTTTCTATTTGTGTTGAGAATTGAATGATAGCTAATTCCCAGTGAGATAACATCATGGTAGACATTTGTTTAGATAGCCCTATACATTTTCTGCTTTCCTTCCATATTCTTCACTATTGCTTGTGTGTCCTGCCTTGAATTACTTATTCTTGTGCAGCTTTTATTTTGTTGGAATCATTTATGGAGTAATTTGTGCAGGTGGATCGGTGAGTGGTCGCCTATTTTTAATACTTCGCTCTTTTGCTCATAATCTTCGCTAGTCAATGGGTCTCAGGATTCCAACCTTTTCCCTCAGTGCTCCAGCTGAGGTCTTACCCTATTTCCCTGTGGTGGCCAATGATGTGGGCATCAAGTCCAATGTTAGCCTCATTCTCAACATTCCTGTAGGGACTGTCAAATGCCAGCTCCCCTGTCATCCAGACATTGTATTGGTTAGATCAAACTGAGGCTGTCACTCACATGGAAAAGGAGAAGAGCACCTCTGCAGACGCCTGGTATGTTTAGGAAGAAGAGGCAAGCTTGACTTTGCCCAGAACCAGAAGTTTCCCTTTGGTGGGAGGTGCCAGTGTGGGAGCTTGCCCAGGCCCATGTGAGGCACATCAGCCATCAGGATGGTTGGGAACAAAGAATAAAATTTTAAGGCAAGGTAAGGTGGGGGCAAGGGGTGGGATATGCCAAATGATCTTACCACTCAGGATGTTGATGCACAAACGCATCCTCAGGAAATGCATGCAATGCGCAGTCAAGCCATCCACCAGGGCCTGAAGCTCCTGGACCAGTAAGGTCATGGGACTGGAGGATGAAAGGAATGGAAGAAGGTGGTCTCTATTCTCAATTCCTTCCTACCCCTCCACTTTGGTCTCTTTGGAGACTTAGGGGTGTGTGTGTGTGTGTGTGTGTGTGTGTGTGTGTGTGTGTGTGTGCTTGAGCTCAGGGATAGGACACTTTCCCTTAGTGGTTTCTACTCAAGATGACCACTCTACCACTTAAGTCACAGATCTACTTTTTGGTGGTTAATTAGAGAGAAGAATCTCATGGTCTTACTAGCCCAGGCTGGCTTCAAAGCAGAATCCTCAGATCTCAGCCTCCTGAGTAGCTAGGATTACAGGCGTGAACAACTAGTATCCAACTAGAAGATTCTTTTATTCTTGGATTTCAGTCTCTGCCCTTGGTGGCTTTTCAGAGTTTAGCAGATAGACTTCTTTGCATGGGCTAAGAGAAACCAAGGTGTACCTCCAATTAGATTTCCCCATTACTCCTGTGGCCTCACAATTTCTGGCCAGTCACTGAGGCTCTATTCTTATTTGTATATTTCCATTATTATTACTTATTATTTCCATGGCATTTAGAGAAGTGATAGACAAGTGCCACTTGCTGTCTAGACCCTCAGAGGTGTGTGGCATTTTCAGATCCCCAGGGTACAGTTGTGATGGGGCAGCCCTCTGACCTGCACTGAGGAGGAAACAAGGGTGGTGGGTGATGGGTGGGTGGGGCCTGCCCTTACTCCTGTGGCTCCCTGTGGAAGTCCCCTGCTTCCGCCCATCCCATCTCCTCTCCGAGCCACATCCCTCATCCGCAGGGCATTACCTCACAGATCAAAACCATTCCATGACCTCACTCCCCTGCCAGTGCAGGTCCAGCCTCTCCTGCTACCACTTTCATGCTTTCCCACTGACTCCTTCCGGTGCTGTTGTTGCCTCTTCCCCAGTCACTGGGATAGCCTGTGGCTTCTTAAACATTCCAACCATTTGGAGATCCTCTGTTGGCAATAGCCTGTCTTTCTCAATTCCCAACAGAACTGCAAGTCTATTGTGTTACCCTTGAAGGTCTGTTCAGATCTCACCACCCATCACCACAGATGCACATCTGTTCAATGAATAAGCAACCAAAGAAGGTTCTATGGAGAATTGTTGCACCCTGGGAAGGCATCTCCATGGAATTTGAACCATTTGGGCTTCATGGGGACTAACGTTCTCCCTGAACCACGGACACCATCACTGTCTGCTTTAAGAATCACTTTCCCCTGGAATGTCTTATTTGATCCTTTCATCAGCTTGCTAAATGGGTTGCTAAAAATTGATGCAGTTTGGTTTATAGGCTCATGCCTATAATCTTGAATACTTAGGAAGCTGAAAGAGGGAGGACTATGGTTTGAGGTCAACCTGGGCAGACACCTTTGTGAGATCCCTTCTGAACCAATAGCTTTGTGCTATGAGTGTATCTGTAATCCTAAATTACACAGGAACCTAAGATTGGGAGGATTGTGGTGCCAGGCCAGCCTGGGAAGAAACGTCCATAAGATTCCATTTCTGTGGAGGGAAGCTGGATGTGGTGGTGCATGTGGGTGATCCCAGCAAGAATGGGAAGCTTCATGTAGATGGATTGCAGTCCAGGTGCATGCCTAGGCAGAAAGCAAGACCCTGTCCTAAAAATAATCAGCAAAACTCAGGGCTGTTTCAGTGGTACAGCTCCAGCCTAGCAAACTCAGGTGCAAACCTCAGTACCGCGAAAACAAAACAGATGCACATACATTCACTTGTTCACCCAGTTAAGCACTGCTGAACACCTGCCCTGATCCAGCCTTCCCTTGGCCTGAACATTCTGTTTTGTTCAGTGGTTTCGGGAAGACAATGTGTTCCTATGTCTATTATTGTAGGTAGTCCTTGCCTGTGCCCAGATACCAGTCACTTTTAGAGACTGTATGGGTTTTCTGTTTAGCAAATGCCCTCCACTTTGGTGACTAAGTCCCATACCTAATTATTAGCTCAGTGATATATGGATCCAAAGTCTGTAGAGCGTCTGGGCTCTGGGCAAACAGGGGGTGTTAGGGGTGTTGGTAGCTGAGGTCTGAAGTCCCAAGCTGATTCCTGTAAAGGCAACCCAGTTTGCTGTGAGTGCAGGACTATGGTTCTCTTTCCTTCTGGTATTCAGCCACCCAGTCATTCCCAGCACCCAATGGCTGCTTCCAGGAACTTCCCATGTGGCCTTTCTGCCTTTCATCCAGGAAGAGCCCAGGGAATCCTAACGATTCCAGTCTGTGACTTCTCTGTACCTAGACAGAGAAAACTCCATTTGTAAAGGACTTTCCTAGCTGGGTGCTGGTGACTCACACCTGTAATCCTAGCTACTCAGCAGACTAAGATCTAAGGATTACAGTTTGAATCCAGCCAGGACAGAAAAGTCTATGAGACTTTTATCTACAATTAATCAGAAGTAGAGCTGTGGTTTAAGTGGTAGAGTGCCAACTCTGAGCAGAAAAAGCCAAGTGAGAGTGTGATATCCTGAGTTTAAATCCCAGTACCAAAGGTAAAAATATAGATATGAGGGGTTGGGGGAGGGAAATGGGGACAAAAACATGAGAAGGGGTAGCAATGATTGTTAAAAAATGTACCTTCTATCTGGCAAATATAATGTAAGCCTTCTATTAATTATAATTAAGAAATATATCTATGAAAATAATTGGGCGCCAACAATTAAAATATAAAACATTATGTATGTGTATTTTATATATAAAAACATAAATACAAAAATCGAAGTGGGGAACTGGTGGCACATATTCATACATAATCCTAACTATTCAGGAGGCTGGGATTTGAGGATTTTAATTGGAAGCAGAAAAGTCCATGAGACTCTTATTTTCAATTAACCACCAAAAAGCTGGAAGTGGAGCTGTGTGGTTCAAGGGATAGAATGCTAGCCTTGAGCGTAAAAGCTCAGAGACAGTACTTAGGCCTTGAGTTCAAGGTCCAGGACTGACACAATGAATGAATGAATGAATGAATGAATGACTTCCCTGATTTGCTCGAGCCTGAATACTCTCTCTGTTTGAAGGTTAGTTATGTCATATAGCAAAACCTAATCAGCCACCCAGTTGACTGTCCTGAGACTGTAAGACTATTAATCTGAGCAGGGTAACTTCCAGGCTGTCTTGAACTCAAGCTCAAGCTCAAGCTCAGCGTTGGGAGCAAGGGAGTGTATGATGAGTTCTATGACCAGCACACCCCACTGTCTCCCACAGGATCTGGGCCCCCAGAAAGAAAAGCATGCTGGGAGGACTTGATCTCCTGAGATCAGACAGAAATGGCTCTATGCCCAAAACTGACAAGAAGACTCTAACTCTAACCATGGCCTTCCCCTTGCAGGACTGGAGACACAAATTCAGCCACCTCACAGTAGCTCATGGAGAAGCTGCCAGAGCCTCAGGCTGGGCCAGCTCTGCCCTCCAGAGGGAAGAGCAGTGCATAGAGGAGGTAGTGGAGGCAGGCGTGGACATGACCTCTGGCTTCCAGAAAGATCTGCGCTTCAGTTTTGGTCATCGGAAGTGGTGCCTTCAGCACAGGTAGGACAGAGCTGTGGCTGGGCAGGCTTTCTGGGTACTATTTTGACCAGGCATGAGCTTACCATTTCATGAGCAATGTGCCATTGCTATTAAGATGGTTTTGGCCTTCTTTAGCCTCTGTGAAACTGGTCCTGGAAGTCCTTGCCATGCCTTGGTCAGGAGTGATTTTGGGGTGTCAGTGATCTGCCACTGCTCCCCACACTAGTTCCCCAAATTGCATTACTGTTCCCTCAGTTTCTCAGTTTCCAACCTCTCCTTGGCAAAGAACGTAGTGGCCTAGTGGTAGAGTGCTTGCCTAGCATGCACGAAGACCCGGGTTCGATTCCTTGGTACCACATACATAGAAAAAAGCCAGAAATGGTGCTGAGGCTCAAGTGGTAGAACTCTAACCTTGAGAAAGTCCAAGGACAGTGCTCAGGCCCTGAGCTCAAGCCCATGACTGGCCAAAAAAAAAAAAAAAAAAAGAACGTAGTGGTAGCTCTCAAGGGACCTGAACATGGCATCCTCATGTGCCTGTCCAATGCATCCCCGCTTTCCAGGGACCCCTCCTCACATGCTTGCCTGCCCACCTACTGTGAAGTTAGGCCTTATGATGGCTTTGAGGGACAGCAGTGGGCTTCAGGACCCTTGTGGGGAGAATTGGAAAGATGACAGGTTTGGGGAAGGAGTTCTCAACATTAGAATTGGAGACTTGAATTGGAGCCCATCTCCAGTGATGCAGATTGGATTGGCCTGAGAGAGGCCCAACCCAGTGTGTGTGTGTGTGTGTGTGTGTGTGTGTGTGTGTGTGTGTGTGTGTGTGTGTATACATGTTTGTAGATACTCCTTGGATACATCCTAGGAGTTCAGGCTAGGTGCAGTTAAGGTTAGGTGCATGGTATTGGCAGAAATTTGGATTGAAATCAAGATCAAGTGCCTGGTGTTTTGTCTGGTACAGAATGTGCTGGAATCACCTGGGCAGCTGGCAGGGTGGAGAGAGGGTGTGCCAGGCTGAAAAGAAGGAGGAAGAATAGAAGGGGTGATAGGTGTGGAGGAAGAGACAGAGGAGGACGAGGTGGAGGAGGAGGAGGTGGAGAAGGAGGAGCAGGAGGAGGAGGAGGAAGAAGAAGAGGAGCAGGAAGAGGAGGAAGAGGAGAAGGAGGAGGAGGAGGAGGAGGAGGAGGAGGAGGAGGAGGAGGAGGAGGAGGAGGAGGAGGAGGAGGAAGAGACTACATTCTTGAGCACACTCAGACCCTCAGGATCAGACACTCTGTGACTAATGCAAGGGACTGATCCTGTTTTCCTTCTGTGAGGACAGGAATCTGTATCTGTATTCTTTTTCTTCTCTTTTGAAATAGGACTTTATAGTTAGGCTGACCATGAGCTCACTAGTAGCCCAGGCTGGCTGAGAACTCACAATCTTCTTGCCCAAGCACTAGGATTACAGACATTCTGACACAATGAAGGTTCAGGACCTCAGGGCCTCTTCTAGAGCCCAATATCCTGTGTTTGGATTAGTGGGCTCAGCTGTAATGTTCAAGGGGCCTTGCATGAGCAGAAGATATTTTTGCATTGTGCAGAGAGGCCCAGGGCTGCAGTCCACCTCACAGAGGCAGTGTCACCATATGCCCATAGCTGATAGCACACCTGGGCCCACAGACCTGGCCTCTCCAGAGCTCTTATGCAAGACGGAAAAAAAAAACATTCCAAGTAGCTAAGAAAGTATAGGCACTAAGTCCCATTCTGAGGGATGCTTGCAGTGGCCCTGAGAAGCATGGTTTTATACAGCATTTACTGGTTTCACAGGCAACAAGTCTTATATCGTTTACCTGCAAAATGAGGCTAGAATTGAAAGAGTCCTTGTTAACTTGGCAACCCATAGCAAGGACTCTCCACCTGTGAGTAGCTTTGCCCCCAGTCTCTGCCACCAAGCAGGTAGCTTGGCCACACCAGCTGCTAGACTCAACTACCTGGTCCCAGTGCAGGATTTTAGGGTCAAGGGATCGGCCCTGGCAACACACAGGGTCTGGCACACCTAAGCCCAGCAAAAACTCCAGTAAGGCTGATCCTATTGACCCATATAGGAAACTGAACACAGAGACGTTTGGTCATGTAAAGACAGTCACGGCTGGTAAGGGGCAGGACCTCTGGCTACAACAGATCTAGTACTTTCTTTTCTTTTCTTTTTTCTTTTTACCAAGATGCTTCCTGAAGAAAGGCAGCTATAACTTCCAGGATGACCCTTCCTTAGGAAGAGCTGCACTTTAATAGGAGTCAATGGTTCTCTAAAGAATGGAGTCACTTCTTGTCATCCTGGAGTATACCCTCCCCACCCCCACCCCCAAGGTACTTTGACTTAACATGCGTTCCCTTCTGTGAATACTACACTTAACTGTGTATGGTTCTTCTCTACTAATAGTCACAGACAGGAGCTGGTCTTATTCTACAAGGTCTACAATAAGTTATTGAACTAATAGGAACACAATCCTCTAAGGGACACAGGCAGAGCTGCAAAGGGAAGAGAACTGCCTCAGGGATTCCCTCCCATGGGCCTGGCTGGCATTTTCCCTCCCATACTTCATACTCAAACCACGTGGGTGCTGCCAGCTGCAAGGATAAGAAGAAGGGACTTGCCCTGCAGGAAATGAGTTGTCAGTTCCAACCAGAACTCTGGCCCTGGCCCTTTCTTGTTTTCCCTGGGGAAGAGAGCAGTGTGATTAATGGGGTGCTGACTCAGAGCTCTTGAGTGGTTCAGGTGATCCTGGGTATGTTTGGGCCAATCAGGTGGGGGCTGAAGAATATGGCATGGAGGAGGTGCAGGGTATGGGGTTAAGACAGCACACGTGTGACCTGGTAGATTTCCTCTCTCCCCCCATGCCAGAGATAGTGGAGCCCATTAGCACAGCTGAGATTTCTGGAAACCTCTCTTTCCATCTTGAGTCATTTGAGGGCAAGGGACCAGGAAGTCACAGCCCTGCTTCAGGAGGGGCTTGGACTGGATCTTTCTCCAGAATTACATGATTACTGAATGAATGGTTACCACAAAACTCATTTGAAAACGGAGGAGGAAGCATTTTCTCAGCAGTGAACATTTATTATCTTGGAAGCCATTTTTAAATATCAGAGCTTGAGTGTAATGCCAATAAATAGTGTGAAGTGGTAGCTCATTAATACTCATTGATTTTTTAAGTTCAAACATTGGTTTATTATGAAAGTTCATCTATAGAGCAATAACTCTGTTTTGCTGCAGAAAAAAATCAACACCTGAAATTCTAGATCAAGAATCTGGAAACTATAGCTTGTAGGCATAATCCAGACTGCCACTCAATGTTTTGTTGTTGGTGGTGGTGGTAGTGGGGCTTGAACTCTGGGCCTGGGCGCTGTCCCTGAGTTCTTCAGCTCAAGGTTAGGGTTCTACTTCTTAAGCCATAGAACCAATTCTGGCTTTTCTGCATATGTGGTACCAAGGATTGGAACCCAGGGCTTCATGCATGCTAGGCAAGTATTCTATCTCTAGGCCAAACTTCTGGCCCAGCCACTCCGTTTTTATACATAAAGTTTTATTGAAACACAGCAGTGCCAGTTTATACATTATCTCTGGCTGCTTGAGACCATCTTCCCTCAAAGTCAGAATTATTCACTGTATTTGGCCTTTAACTGCCCTGTGTCCTAGATGATCCTTTTGTTGCTGTATGGGCTGAAGCATCTAATGGTCCTTTCTCTTGTTTGTCTTTTGTTGGTCTGCCTTCTCAGTATTAAAGGATTCAGAATCACAACAGTATAGTGATGTGATGATTACAGATTGTCCAAGGTGTATCTGTTAGCCTCAAGGTGGTCTTCAGCTCTATATGACCTGAGCACTGAGGAAAGAATAGAAGGGAGTTCTGGTTTGTATCTCTAACAGTATCCAACAAAGGCACAAAATTCTTCTCAGTACAAACACAAGCCAAACAGGATGTCAAGCCTTGTGTGATCATCCTCATATACACATAAAAGGGAACGGGAGGCATAGAAGGTATGGGGCAGGCAGAAGGAGCAGGACATCCTAGGAGACAGGCTGGTTTGGCATGTCAGGCCATGGCTCACACTGGAGAGCAGTGAGTATGGACAGCTGTGAGTGACCTGAATCCAGACAGGTGTCTGGGCCTAAAGGGGTGGTTCTGAACTCAAGTGGTGGTGTTAGGCATTCTAGGCAAAGCCCACGAGCCAGTAGTAAAACCAGGTATCCCAGCTCCAAGGCTACCTGTTCCTCTGTCCAGGCCTGGTGGCCTGAGAGGCTGTGGGTTAGAGAGGGAGGGATTCAGGGGAATAAAAAGCCCCAATCATTTCTTAGGTTTGCTACTCACTCCATAGAAAAGGGACATTTTTAGATTTTGAAGGGATGACCTCATTTTTTTCTTATTTACATAGCCCTGTTTGTTTATATAGTTCCTTAAAAATAGGTAACATGCGCTAAGCTTAGTGCTCACTCCCCAGCAGCAGTGGGAGAGCCGCTATGTGGGGAGAAACGCCTTTTTATCAGTGGGGCAGCCTTGTTCCCCAGGACAGATGGGAGCAAAACAGGACAGGTAGGAAGTTTCGTGGTTTTTTTATGTCGCTTTTCTAAAATAGCCACACTTCTGCCTCCCACTTCCTGCCTGGCTCGACACAGGCTAGATTTTCTCCTTCTGAGGACTTGAGTTCTAGTAACCAACACACTTGACCCCAAAGACCTTTAGCTTGGTGTGGATAGCCTCAGCTTGGGTATGGGCCATTGGGTTTGCATTCTGGCACAACTACATGCTAGCTGTGTGCCATTGGGCTAGCTGCCTAACTTCTCTGAGCTGCTTCTGGAAATCAGGCATAACAGCTCTAGATACATTGAGCATTTCCTGGGCAGATTAAATGCTTAGCTCATGTAATGCTTAGCTCAGTCTGGGTACATAGCAATTTTTAATATACTTTGTGTTTATGTATATGTGCCAGTACTGGGGCTTGAACTCAGGGTCTGAGGACAGTCCCTTACTCTACTTGAGCCACATCTCCACTTCCAGCTTTTTGGTGGTTTGTTGGAGATAAGAGTCTCATGGACTTTCCTGCCTGGTCTGACTTCAAGTAACTAGGATTATAGGCATGAGCCACTGGCACCTGGTCCAATTGTGCCAGCCTTCCTATCACCGTCCTTCTACCAGCTGTCTGCCCCAGCCCCTCCCTGAATCCTTTTTGAATGACAAGGTAAAACACAAATCAGACAATGCCCTCCCCTGCTTACATCCATGCATTGCTTCTAATTCCCACTTAGAGCTGGGTGAAAAGAGTCATAGGCAGTATATAAAAACAAACAGGCTGTATTCCAGGAAAACATTATGTGCAAAGCTGGGCAGTAGCTGGACATGCCCAGCCCAGACCTACAGGAAGAATCCAGAATTCAGAATCAGCATTCCCGTCTAGCCTAGCCCCTTCTCCCTGCTTCTCCACCCTCGTGTGACATCTTACCCTTTGATCCTCTATACTTGCTGGATTTTCTTTATGGATTTCTCATCCTAGTCCTTTTGTGGCTCTCTCCAAGGCATTAAGACCCCCGTTCTCTGGGGTTCTGAGGAACATTTGTCTAGTTCTACTCCCATTAAATGTGTGGCAATGTCTCCGTCCTTGGGCACTTACCCTCCAGGCCAGGACTCTCCTTCCTTCTCTATACCCCCATGACAGGCACTGGATGGAATTCTGAGGGTGCTCAGTGAGCAAATATGATTGACCAGTTAACAAAAATGTGAAGATCTGAAGATAGGGCATGCCTCAGGGGGCCTGCTGTCAGGAAAGCTTGGGTGTAAGCCAGCCAACAACCCAAACAGGGAGTGATGGCATGCGTTTGTCAGGGCAGATATGACATGGGATTGTTCCAGAGCCTTTTGGAGGTATATGAGCCAGCCACTGCAGGATAGGAGAAAGACTTTTAGAGAGAAAGTCCTCATGTGGGCTCTCTGTGTTAGGGAAATGGCTAGAGAAGAGCAGATCTTGTTGTGGGCTACAGGTTGCTATAGCTGTGAGCTTCTCGAGACAGAGAGAGGCTCATGTCTCCCCAACAGGGAAAAGGCGCATCAGTGAATGAGGAACCAGAATCTTCCCAAAACAAAATTATATGAGGTGTTCTTTTCACATACATGTTCAGGGGCCCTTTGGCAGACTGGAAGCCAGGAGACTGGAGCAGGCATGGGTGTAGATATGCTTGATCACCACCAGTCCTCCTGTATAGACCAGCGCCACCTGTAGGAAGCAGGTTGCTTGCTGAGTTTTTCTGCCAGATGCAGGGGCAGGGCAACTGAGGCAGAAATGAAGTATCATGCTAGGGAGCAGGAGAAGATCCTCAGGCTCAGACTTGGGGCAGGTAAGTTGGGCTTACATTGGGATTCCTGCAAATATGGAGCCAATATGGAAGACTCTCCCTCTCAGTCTGAGGATATGGACAGTCCTGGAGAAGGGATAGGCCCCTGGTCCCAGCCAGCCTGGTGAATAGTGGTTGATCTGTAAGGCAATCCTTGAGCCAGCGGAGGCAGAGAATGCGAACCATGTTCTCTGCCATGTTACCTCTGTTCGGGGCTGTTGGCTGGCACCCTTGGGATCATCTGTGGCTTCCATGCCTCCATCCTCTCCTGGGTTAGCTTCACCTTCCTCTGTCCTTACTATCCCTCTCCTTATTCATTCCATAGACATTTGTTCTAATCCCAGAGGGGCCTAGAATCGTCCCATGGAGAGTTGTAAATGTGCAGGAGTAGCTTTCTACACTTTCAAACTCAAGATGCCCATGAGAGAGCAGCTGGCCAGACCTGGGTGCTCACGGTGGAGTGACGGTCCTCTTTTGGAGGGGCTCAGCCTGTGTTGGGGTGGAGGAGACAGTAGCGATGCCAGCCTCAGGGAAATGGACCACCCTTAAGCTGGCCCTTCTAGCCAGGTGTGATTGTGGGTGTGGTCTGAGGCCAGCCCAGAGCAAACGTGCAAAACCCTATCTGAAAAACAAGTTGAAAGGATTTGAGGTGTGGCTCAAGTATATGAGCTCCTGCCTAGCAAGTATTAGGCCCTGCATTTAATTCCCAGCATTGAAAAAAGAAATCAGCCATGTTTAGATAAAAGGTGCCAAGCAGCATACCAGGTGACAAAACATAATACCTGCCTCTTGGGAACCTAGGAAAATAGACAAATTACTCCATCTGTGTCTATATACAGGGATACACAATCACAATAGTTTGTTATTTTTTAAAGATACCTTCTTAGTAAAATATAGTGAAAAGTGGCATCCAAAGATGGTAAGGTTGAAGTCAGCTGGGAGGATGGGTCTAAGTGTTGGGAGGGGAGGGGAGGGGAGGGGAGGGGAGGAGAGAAAGGAGAGCATGGGAGGAGAGAGAGGAGGGGATGTGAGGGGAGAGAGGCGTGGGGGGGGAGAGAAGAGGGGAGGGGAGAGAGGAGGGAATGGGAGGGAAAGGGAGAGGAGAGACAGGGAGGAAAAGGAGAGGAGAGGAGAGGGAAGGGGAGGAGAGAGGAGGGGAGGAGAGGGGAGGGGAGGGGAGGAGAGGGTTGGGGAGGGCCCTGTGGCAATCTGGAAAAGGCACTTGGGAGATGCTGGATCCTGTCTGGTGGGAATGGCTAGGAGGCCAGTGTATCTGGAGGGTGGGAGGGAATAGGGGAGGAGGGAAAGAGGACTGGAATTGGGGAGGGGGGTGGACTGTTGAGAGGCCTAGGAAATCTGAGAGGAGGAGAGCCTCCCTGGCTGCTATGTGGAAACCACCTACCTCCTGCAGCAACAGGAGCCCAACAGGGGGTGACAGAGCCCCAGAGCAGAGCAGCAGCTCCAAGGGTCAAGGAAGTGACTACAGTCTGCTGTATTCTGAGGTCTAGCTATTCTGGATATAATGAGTGAATGTTATTCTTAATGTACTATGTTATTTCTCATCTCTTTCATCGTCCCTTGGTTATTTTCATATTGTTACAGTATCTTACCTTGTAATCTGGTATATTGTATATACATTTATTTGTTTATTTGAAATAGGAAAAGGAAAGGGGGAAACAAGTGGGGGGAGGAGGGGAGGGGGGAAATGAGGACAAAAACATGAGAAGGGGTTTCAATGTGTATGAAGTAATGCTCCTTCTATCTGAGGAATGTAACTGTAACCCCTCTATTAATTACAATTTTTAAAAAGAAAGATTTCACCAGGAGATCACACTGGCGCTCACACAGACTCACTCTTCTCAGACTACCCAACTCCAAGCTGCTGTTTGCTCATCTGGAAAATGGGCATTGAATAGATACTTGCAAGATTGCTTTTGGCTTGGAAATGCATTCTTTTGGTTTGGGTCACCAGAGGCCTGGATAGTCACATAAGGAAAGCTTTGAGAAAATAGAGTAGATCGTATGCTTAGAAAGGACTTAGACCAGGTATAGCTCAGAAAGGGAGAGACAGAGAGATGGGGGGGAACAAGAAGAGGAAGAGGAGGAGGAAGAGGAGGAGGAGGAGGAGGAGAAGGAGAAGAAGGAGAGGAAGAAGTGGCTTGGCAGCGGGTGGTGAGGCTTGGGAGCAGTAGGCAGGCAGGTGGGGGCCAGGAGTTGCAGGGATTGGGCACCCTTGCTCTTTAACACTCCACCCTTCGGAATAGACCAGCAGGTTCAAGGCCCAAGCATATTTTGTGAACACTGAGGCCCTCAATTTTGAACATTTTCAGACGGACATGCTCAGGCAGGAAGGAACAAGGCCTGGCTCCCAGCCGGGGAGAGTCCACCTCCTGGCCTGGCCTTGCGTAACCGCAGAGTCTGCTGAGTGCAAGGAGACTCTTCTGTGTGGCATCCAGAGTAGCAAGCCTGGTGGCTGTGGGCTCTGGCACCATCCTGCAGTGGAACAAACAGCCCTCCCGTCCCAGATAATGGCCCTCATTGAGCATTGTATCCATGGCCAGCGCCCAGCACCGGGCAGCTCAGCCTGGGTAAGTTTCCTCTCTTGGCAGCTTAGCAAAATATTTACACTGTGCCTTTCTAGTAAGATGGTTCCTAGGAGCCAGTAGGCAGAGAGCTGGAGAAGGCCTGCCATGACAGCCTTGCTCATGGGCTCCCAGCTGAAAGTCATGTGCCATATACCCTGGGTGTGGACCTGGCTCCATCATTGCTCACCAGGGCACTATTGTCAAGGAGGGTGTAGGGATAGAAGGTGCTACAAGGCCCACCAGCTCTAAACTCATTAGGGGTTCCTGAATGAGCCCTTGTACCTAGGGTGTGGTGGAGGTAGAATGGGGCTGCAAGGTATTATCTCCCACATGGGTCTCTTCCTTGAGCAAACATATGTGTGAGATTTGGGGAAGCTGAATCATGCCTTCCCTGAACCTCTCTCTGCTCAGTTGGTGTCAGGAAACATCCCAGCCCTCTAGTGTCTCTGCTATGAGAGGAAGAAACCCACAAAGCAACTCCCACTCAGGATGTCATACTCTGAGAGATCTCTGGACCAGTCCTAGGAAAGCCACAGCACATGTTCAGAGCAATATTGAGGAAAATGGAGAAGTGACCATCTGCCCTCCACTGCCCTAGAGAAAAAGGTGCACAAGTGCGTGCTCTGTGTTCCTTGAGACAGACTGAAAAGCAGAGAGCAAAAAACGGCAATGGGCTCCGTAGCTATTCTAGCTCAGCACAATCTTTGACCCTTGGGACTCCTGGGAGTCTGGCTTATGGGACAATAATGCCAGTCTGTAAAGATATGTGTACAAAGGATGTTGTTGCAAAATTCTAGTCACAAAAAAAAATGTTTTTGAAAATCTCAACAGTAGGACAAGTTCAAAAGTGCTGTGTCCAAATTGTGGTGCTTCATTTGATGATCAGCAAAGATCACACAGACTCTGTGTCTGTTTAGAAAGGCCATGCGGTATGCTGGCTGGGAATCCAGGGTCTGAAATCTGACTGCCACTGTTCTAGAGCCCACCACTTGCACAGCTTCTCGGAGCATCAGTTTCCTCTTCAAAGAAATAGAGATTATGTTTTTCCTATAGATTAGTTAAAGGAAATAATTGAATTGCTGTTATATCCTTATAGCTGGGCTTGGTACATGCTAAAAAAAAAAAAAAAAGATGTGATCCTTTGACCTAGAAAGATTATCTATGAGAAAACCCAGGAGCAGAGAAATGTATTATAGAATATACAGATAAATATATTATAAAATAAGGAAATACCTCTGTGTGTGTGCTTGAACTCAAACTTATCACCTCACACTCTCATTTGGCATATAAGTCTTGTAAACCACAGACTATACTATAAGACATTAAGATTGCCGCGATGGGCCCACAAAGTCACACAGCCTCAAGGTCCAAAGGGATCAAGGGCCCAGACCCAAGCTCCTTACAACAGTCACAAAAACATTAGAAGGGTATCAATGTGTCAGAAATAATGCACCTACATCTTTTTGTAATTCTTGTAAGGAGCTTGGGTCTGGGCCCTTGTTCCCTTTGGACCTTGAGGCTGTGTGACTTTGTGGGCCCATCACGGTAATCTCAATGTCTTATAGAATAGTCTGTGGTTTATAAGACTTATATGCCAAGGTTTATCCTTGGAGAGCAAAGGCATTGGTTGCTGGCCACCTTTACAAAAATGCTCCTTACACTGGAATGGGATTTATCAGCAAGACCACAGGATTCCAGTCAGGGTTTTCCAAGAGTCCCCCAGGCCTCACTTCATCCGTGCAGCCACATCCCCAAGCCCTGTCTGATAGGAACTTCACTGTGGTGGCACAGATCCACCCTTGTATAGCCTAAGCTCTGGGCATAGAAAAGACGGCTGGTAATGCCTCCAGCTAGAGACTAACGGTCATGGAAATCAAAACTACTTTTCCACTTCCTTTTTTTTTTTTAAAGATCAAGATATAATTCACTCCTTACAAGTATATACCTTGAAAATATGTACACTTTAGTGATTTCTAGTATATTCACAAGGTTGTACACTCATCGCTTATTGTCTAATTCCAGAACATTCTTATTCACTTTCCAAAGAAACTCTGCTCCATCTGCCTCCCTCTGCATTCCCTTTCCCGCAACCTCTGGCACTCACTGATTTATCTATTTTCTGTCTCTGAATTTGCCGTCTCTGGACATTTCACATAAATGGAATTATTCAGCCTTTGTGTCTGGCTTCTTTCACTCGGGCATAATGGCATTAGTCATTTGCTTTAAGAACACGAATGTTTTGTGGTATGTCTTACAGTGTCTTGACCCCTGTGGTTCTGAGGTCATAGGCTGTGAGCTCATGAGGGATGGAGCAGCCACTGCAGGCCTTGGGGACAGCATGGGGTCTGGCAGCAGGTAGGTACTGGTCAGATGGCAGAGTGTGGTTATAGCATGGGCAATCTGGGGCCGGCAGCGTGATGACTGTGGCCAGGAAGCAAAGATTCATGGAACTGCATTAAGAGTGTTCACTGGGGGCTGAGACCCTAAGGAATTGACTGCAAACCCAACTTTCAGGTGAGGAAAAGAGGAAGTCAAAGGTTACCAGCTCTGAGTCCTGTCCTATTAGGCTTGAAGGGAGAATCCTGGTTCTCCAATACTCTCAATAGCAGGGCCCCAGGACTTGGTTGGTTCAGATTTAGGAGTGTAGACCACCCAAACAACTCAGCATTCTGAACTTTCCACCTCCTCCTCCTCCTCCTCCTCCTCCTCCTCCTCCTCCTCCTCCTCCTCCTCCTTCCTCTTTTGTGGGTCATAGGGCTTGAATTCAGCCTGGACTTTGTCCTTGAGCTCTTCAGCTCAAGGCTGAAGGGTAGGCTACCACCCTACCCTTGAGCCAAGTCCTACTTCCCATTTTCTAGAGGTTAATTGAAGGTAAGCATCTAAGATCTTTTTGTGCCTGGGCTGGCTTTGAACCTTGATCCTCAGGTCTGAGCCTCCTAAGTAGCTAAGATGACAGGTATGAGCCACCATGTCTGGCATCATTCTGAGCTTTCTAACCCAGGAATCCCTCCAACAGGGAAAACTCTTAACAGGAACAGACTAAAAAGCCAAGACTGCCTTGGTCATGTGATATTGTGCAAGCACTGATTAATTAATTAATTAGTGAATTCTCTTGGTTTTTTGTTTTTTTTTTAAGCTTTAACTAGTTTTATTCCAGAGAAGAGCCTTCAACCCAGGGGAAGCATAAGACCTAAGATCCAGACTAGAGGGAGAGAAGAAGGTAGATAAGTGGACAAGTGAGTCCCACACGGTGGTTTTCATGAGGCCTAGGGTTTAGTGAGCAGCCCCTAACAGAAAGGAAGGCACCCCACTTGCTGCACACTCTCAGTGTCCCTACCAGAGAGACCAGCTTCTAAAAACCATCAAAGCTCTTCTTTCACTGAACTCACTCTGTTTGCTCACGGCTGGCACTCTAACACTTAAGGCATGCCTCTAGCTTGACTTTTTCCTGGTTAATTGGAGATGGAGTTTTGCAGACTTTTCTGTCTAGGCTGGCTTCAAACCTCTGTCCTCCGATCTCAATCTTCTGAGTAGCTGGGATTGTTAAGTGTGAGCCAGTGGTGCCTGGCAACAAAGCTTTCCTTCTGAAGTAAAATTCTCTCTTGCCGTGTTAAGCAGCAAAGTGTTCATCCATCATCCTCCGCATCCCTCAATAACTTCTGGGCTTTGGTATGGCAGTTGTGGGATTGACATTCAGCTCTCTCAGGGATAAGGCAAGCCCTATAGGCCTGCTCTTAGGTCACTATCAACATTGTGCTTTTTCAGAAATGTATACCCTCCTACCACATGATTGTGTATTGAATACTTTAATTCATACTGATTTCAATTGCGTTGGCTTAAATATAGCCTTATACTAAGCAGTGAGGATCTCAAGGTCTCTCTGCCAATTCTGTATTTTCATTGTATGAAGTAAAGTACTATTTAAAAAAGACTCTTGGGCCGGGTGTGGTGGCTCATGCCTGTAATCCTAGCTACTCCAGAGGCTGAGAACTGAGGATCAAGGTTCAAAGCCAGCCCTGGCACAAAAGGACCTGAGACTCTTATCTCCAATTAACCTCTAGAAAATGGGAGTGGGACTTCGCTCCAGGGTAGGGTGGTAGCCTTGAGCTGAAGAGCTCAGGGACAGAACCCAGGCCAAGTTCAAGCCCCATGACCCTCCCCCCCCCAAAAAAAAAAGATTCTTGAGACCAGGAGTTTGGCCTAGTGGTAGAGTGATTGCTTAGCATACGCAAAACCTGGTTTCAATTCCTGGGTATCACATACACAAAAAAAGCCAGAAGTGGTGCTGTGGCTCAAGTCGCTGAGAAACTTCAAGGACAGTGCCCAGGCCCTGAGTTTAAGCCCCAGAACTGGCACACACACACACACACACACACACACACACACACACACACACACACACCTTTCCCTAAAATCACGCTATGTCTTCCTAATGGCTTTTAGCCTGTGCTTGAGAAATCATCCCTCAAAGACCCTGAGAGGAGGGCTGGTCCCCACCTCTGGCACCTGGCCAGTCCTACTCACCCCTCATAATGGTTGAGACAAGGCCCTTGGCATGGTCCAGGTTAAAGCCCACATCTTCCAGATGATGCTATGACGCAGAGAGGAAAAGGGCCTTGCTCAGAACAAGGCTAGCGACAGGGCAGGTTCTGGGATCACCACATTGTTGCCCTCATCTATAACAGGTGGACAGTTAGATGGGACACAAAATAGAACTCGCTGAAGGATTTTAGTAGGAAGGAGCTGTTGGTCCAGCAGGTTTGGGTCCTCTCCCACCCCCCTACACACACCCAGTAAGTTCTGTGAAGTAGAAGTAGGTGTCAAAAAACACCTACGAAGTGGTAACTCCAAGTTCAGGACCACAGCTTCTTCTGTGAAAGGAGGAGGAGCCATGATTATGGAGCACTGAGCCGGGGCTTCCAACATCCTTGATATGTCTTTTTAAAAGCAGGGCCGGGGTTGAGGTCTCTAGTGTTCATTTTATTTATTTTTATTTTGTTGTCATTGTTGATCATGGGGCTTGAACTCTGGGCCTAGACACTCTCCTTGAACTCCTCAGCTCAAGGCTAGTGCTCTACCACTTTGAGCCACAGCACCACTTCCTGTTTTCTAGTGGGTAACTAGAGATCAGAGTGTCATGGACTTTCATGCCTAGGCTGGCTTTGAACTGTGATCATCAGATCTCAGGCTCCTGAGTAACTAGGATTATAGGCCTGAGCCAACAGCACCTGGCTTCTGGTGTTCTTTATATTATCATCTATTTTTGTTGTTGGGCTGAAATGCTTTAAACAATTGTATATATGCGTTAAATGCAAACATAGCTCTAGGATCCTTTTCATCAGTGTGTTTTCCTCTGCTAATCTTTAACACCTTGGACTCTATCTCAAGTGGCTTGAAATAATACCTGTGCTTGTGTATGTATGTGTGTATGTATGTATGTATACACACATGCCAACTAAACATAAAAGAAAATTTAGATTAAACAAAACAGGTAAGAATTAGAAGGTATCAATTGTTGACAGGCAAGAAAGAAGGTGTAATCCTGTTTGGGAAAGCCCCAAACCTATAGGAAAACCTATGCAGAGGAATGAGGCATGATGGGGAGGTCTGAAGAGCTGGAGAAGGGAAGGGGCAAGTCCCTGCAGGTGAGTAGCAGGGCTGGGCCCCTCATGGCTCAGAAGGATTGGTGTACATTTGCTGGTGTACATTCGCTGACTCAGTGCCTAACCCTTACCACTCCCTCCCCAGGGCATCCCTGTGTTCTTCTGTCCAAGTGATTCCCTGGGCCACTTCCTGGGAGAGTTTCTGCTTTAACCCTGCCAGCCTGGCTTGGATGGCAACCAGTGTGGCAAACGTGAAACAGGATTTCTGGTTTTCTTGTAGCTCTGAGTGAAGGAAAAAGGCCCTGGGATTTCATGGTACCCCAGAGCCCAGCTCTGCCCAGCTCTGCCGTCTGGTGGTAAAGGGAAGGGGCTGGTACTCTGCGGGAAGGCCCAGATGAGGATGAGGATGCAGGGCTCGATAGGTCATTTTTCACACTGCATTTGTCCAAGCTGGGGATGGGTGAGGACTGCAGAGATGAGTGAGACCCTGGGCAGAACCCAGGCAGCATGGGACGTCCTTAGGAAGTACAGAATTGAGAACCCAAAACAACAGGCGGTCTAACTGTTGATCTAGCTTGGCTGGTCCTGCCTTGCCACACCTCTGTGCCCTCAATTGCACAAAGGGTGACAAGACTCTTCTAGAGGGCTGTTCTGAGGCCCTCCTCACTGGTGAAAAGGATTGCCAGACAAAGTGCAGGGGGAGTCAGAATAACCAGATTCAGTCTGCAGGGGTGAACTTCTTTGGAAATAAACGAGAAGGAATTAAAATAGTGTTGGAAGCTAAAACCACAGTATGCACACAAGGTGGCATTATCCCCATTGTTATCAGTGTTGTCTGAAATGGAGCTGGAAGCCCACATACAGTGAAGGAGGGCCATTTGGGGCAGTGGACACCAAGAGGAGACGTCAGCAGTAGAACCAAGTAGGATTTATCTGACAAAGGAAGGAGGGAAGAAAGAGAGTGGGCAGTGCCAGGGGAGGAGCTTGAAACTGGGTTGGCCAGCTGGACAGAAAGGGGAGGGTACAGGGGCAAAAGGGAGAGGATCAGGCAGTCGGATAGGAAGATAAGATGCAGTCAGATTGTGTAAATAGAGCCTGGCATGTCAAAAAGGGGTTTCCCACATCCCCATAAATCTAACCAGTTCAGTCCAGACCAGAATGAGGCCTGCTGTGATGAGCAGGCCTCCGTGGCTGGTCTGGCTGTGCTTTGGCCTGGCTGTGCCCTGGCCTGCAGGATCCTCTGCTGTATGGATACTCTACTGGCAGAGCTGAGGTGACTGCCCCATCAGTGTCCTTATCCAAGGAGGGTACCATGTGCCTGGTTTTCAGGAGCTGAGCATCCTGACCTTCTGTGGTCTCTCCCAGTAGGATACCTTTCATCCTCTAACCAAGGAGACTCCCTTATGCCATCAGCTATGTTCTCAAAGACTTTCCCCCTACCCCCTTCGGTAAACACTAACTTTCTATATGCCTGCCTGCCACTGCTTGGTGCTAAAGACATCATGGTGAATGAGGCCTGTTAGCCTTGGAGAACCTTCATCCCTTAGGCAGGCTAGTGGAGCAACATGCCCAGGATGCAGGCATCTGGAGGGATCAGGGGACACTCACTCAACAGAGAAAACAGTGGTATAGCAGCCAGAGTTCTCCAGAGAGACAGAACTAACAAGAGATAGCTGCATACAGATACAAGTACACACAGATAGGTAAAACCATGTTAGACAGTGGCAAAGGAACTGGAGGCTTAAGGAAAGTAAAATGCAGCTCTGACAAAGAGAAACTAGAATGACCAAGGTCCTGACATTTTTGAGGCGGGCACTGTGCTCTTAAACCAGTTCTAGAAAGGAGAGAGGAAGAGGGGGAAAGATTGACTTTCAGGAACTGGCCTAAGCACTAGCAATTATAGAGGTGTGGCAAGTCCAGACTCTGCAAGATAGGCCAGCTCCTCTGGGGTCTAAAGACTCTAAAGCAAGTTGGCTAGCAGAATTACCTTCTTCTCTAAAGAAGCCAGTCATTTTCTATTAAAGCTATCATCTGATTGGATGAAGGCTACTTACATTATACAGGGTGTTATTTGTTTGTTTTGGCGGCACTGTATTTTGAACTCAAAGGTTTATATTTCCTATGCAGGTACTCTTGCTTCTGCCATGCCTCCAGCTCTTTTTGCTTTGGTTATTTTTGAGCTATGCCTGGCCTAGACAAGAATCCTCCTACTTACACTTCCCACCATAGCTTGACAACTATCACATGCTATTATACTCAAATTCTTGTTTGTTTTTATGCCAGTCCTGGGACTTGAACTCAGGAGCTGGTGCTACTCCTAACCTCTTTTTTATAAAAGCTAGTGCTCTACCACTTGAGCCATAGCTCCACTTTCAGGCTTTTTGGTAGTTAATTGGAGGTAAGAGTCACATGAACTTCTTCTTGGACTGACTTTGAACCACAATTCTCAGATCTCAGCCTCCTAAGTAGCTAGGATTAGCTAGGATTACATGCATGATCTACCTGTGTCCAGAAACCTCCCCAGCCTTTTTGTTTTGTTTTGTTTTGGTCATGGGTCTTGAATTTCTGGGCCTGGGGGCTGTCCCTAAGCTCTTCAGCTCAAGGGTAACACACTACCACTTGAGCCACAGTGTCATGTTCAGTTTTCTGGTGGTTAATTGGAGATAAGAGTCTCGTGAACTTTAATGCCCAGACAGGCTTTGAACTGGGATCCTCAGATCTCAGCCTCCTGAGTAGCTAGGGTTACAGGCAGGAGCCACCAGTGTTCCGTTCTTATCCAGACGTTTTATAATGAGATGAAATCTTATGATCCTTCCCCCACCATAGGCTGGCCTGGAACCTCAGTCTTTTCAAACTCTACCTCCTATGCAGCCACAATTACAGGCATGAGCCGTTGATGCCCTGTTGAAAGGAATTATAATCTATGCAAGGTCTATGGATTTAAATGATTATGTTCATCTTTAAGGAAAGAAAAGTCTTCGTCAAACCTTCTAGAATAGTTTTTGACCAAATGTCTGGGTTAAGTTAACACATAAGATTAACCACCACACATTTTACTGAAGAGCTCAGGGACAGCGCTCAGGCCCAGAGTTCAAGCCCTGTGACCCACAAAAAAAAAAAAAAAGGCATCTCTTTGGGGGTGGGAGTTTGGCCTAGTGGTAGAGTGTTTGCCTAGCATGCACGAAGAAAACCTGGGTTCAATTCCTTGGTACCACATACATAGAAAAAAGTCAGAAGTGGTTCTGTGGCTCAAATGGTAGAGCTATAGCCTTGAGAAAGCCCAAAGACAGTGCTCAGGCCCTGAGCTCAAGCCCAGGACTGGCAAAAAAAAAAAAAAAAAAAAAAAAAGAAAAGAAAAGAAAGAAAAGATTAACCACCACAGGTGGGTTTGAAGGGTGTTGAAGAGTTTGCCACATGTGTGGATGACAATAGGCATGTAGGGCAAGGAGAATGGCTGGCTTATCTTCAGAGAATTCTACAGCTCCCATAGACCAGCACGGACTAAAGAATCAGGCAGGAGGCTGTGGAGGAGGTCTGGGGAGCCTTGCCATGGGGTTTGTGCTAGCGGGGAACCTGGAGAGTCTTCAGCATGGCAGCCACTATGGATTGAGGGTATCCGTGGAAAGCTTCTACAGAATCCCATCTGTCCGGCACACTCAGTGCAGACAGCATGCTCTGCTCCTGTGACTGGCAGGGGCCAGAGGGCTAGCTAATTGGCTCTTTCCAAAGACCCTCCCCAGGGGTCTGCGGGAGACACAGCTGCCCATGCAGAGTTTGAGCATTCTGGTTGCTGATGCTCTGTGTGGACCACTAGGATACCCAGGAGAGCAGGGCCAACTGCTGCTGCCTTGGGGGCCAGGGCGAGTGAGGAGTTACTTCCCACTCCTGAACCCCACAGACCTGACTCTACCCGCCTTCCTCACACTCAGAGGCCTCCAACATCCTCCATCTTGTCCATATTATCCCCCTTTCTGCTTGGAGCAACCCCACTTGTTCTTCAGATCCCAGTGTGCATGTCTCTAAAGCTACCTAATGAGTCTCTCCTGATCCCAGTATTCAGTTTCCCCACCTATATTTGGAACCCAGGTCCAGGGTAGCCTCTTCTACAGCTATTATCCCATTTTTGTTTGTGTATCTCTCTTCAGAGGCCTTGTATCTTTCCAGTATAAAGTCTCTATCTTCTTTAAAATTGGCACACACCAGACTTACACTTAGGTACTTTTATACATGTATGTATGTGAACATTTAGTAAACTCCCACTTGCCCCTCAGGACCTAACTACTGTTCTGGATTCTAAGGTAGTAAGATAGGATTTGCATATACATTAACCAATTAAATGGATTCAACTTAGCACAGGGTCGATTGGATCTGAATTCCTTTGCATATTATTGTATCTGTAAGGCCTATTTTTTTTAAATCTGAAACATTCCTCCTTTGTCCATTTTTATTACTATGTAAAGATTATTATAGAAAGCCAGGTGAGTGTCAGTAGCTCTCCCCTGTAATCCTAGCTACTCAGGAGGCTGAGATCTGAGAATCTCTGTTCAAAGCCAGCCTAGGCACTGAAGAATGTAAGACTCTCATCTCCAATTAGTCATTAGAAAATGGGGCTGTGGCTCAGGGGTAGGGCAGTAGCCTTGAGCTAAAGAGCTCAGGGAGAGCACCCAGGCCCAGAGTTCAAGCCCCATGACCCACCAAAAAGAAAAAAAAAAGATTCTTATAGAACCATACCACATTCTATTTGTTGTAGGCACTCATTTGTTTCTAGCTTTTTTGTTATTGTGAAGAAGTCTACTGTATACACTCTCATTAGCATAATTTGGCAGACAAATGCATTACTGTAGTGTATATTCTTAGGATAGATGTTCTGGGTCAGGAATAGATATATGTTTGGTATTAGATTTTGTCAGTGAAATGGCCCCAAATGAGTATGTCCTTTTATCTTCTAATTAACAATGCAGAAAAAGAGTTCCAGTTGCTCTACAGCCTTGCCATCTTTGGTGACATTTTGTTTGCTTGGTGTTAGCTATTCTGGTGAATGTGTTCTGGGTTTTGTTTATGGCTCCTTAGTGAGTAGTCAGATTGAGCATCTCTTTATATACTTTAGTACTCCATGTTCACTTGTTTTCTTTTTGAAAAATATTTTTGTGGGCCGGGAGTTTCGTCAAATGGTAGCGTGCTTGCCTACCATGCATGAAGACCTGGGTTCAATTCCTCAGTACCATATACACAGAAAAAGGCAGAAGAGGTGCCGTGGCTCAAGTGGAGCTCTAGCCTTGAGAAAGTGCTCAGGCCCTGAGTTCAAGCCAGGACCAGCAAATACACACACACACACACACACACACACCCTCCCCACATACACACACACCCTCCCCACACATACACATCACACACACACACACACACCCTCCCCACATACACACACACCCTCCCCACACATACATATCACACACACACACACACACACCCTCCCCACATACACACACACCCTCCCCACACATACACATCACACACACACCCTCCCCACACATATACACACCACACACACACACACACACACACACACACACACACTTGTAAATGTGAAATGTGATGTGTAGAGAGTTTGCGTTTACATAAGTAAGATAATGAGTACATTTCTTTTTGAACAGTGTTCTTCCCTCCCTCATTTTCTCCTTACCCCTGACTTCTCTTCCCTCCAAATTGTAAAGTTCATTTCCAACATAGCAGCATCTAGTGAGTATCACTGTTGCATTGGTTTACCCTTTTGCCCAGTGTTTCTGTGCTTTTCTCCTCCTCCTCCACCTCCCTCTCTCCTTCCCTCTTTCCCTCCCTTCCTTGTACTTACTTATTTTTGCTTTATTTTTAGGAAACATTTTTGCTTTTTATTGTACAAAATAATAGGTTTAACATGACATTTACATATTTGTGTATAATGTAATAGTGGATAGAATCAGCAGATAAGCGATCTGTAGAAAATAATTTAAGTGGCACTGTCAGTCCAATAGTCCTGACTATAAAACACTCCACCCAGAGTCCATTCATTCTGTCTTCTTTGTGACAGATCACATGTAAGATTACAATATAAGGCTTAACAAATTTAAGAAGAGTCATATTATACAAAACTTCTTTTTGACCACAGCAGAAGGAAACTAGACACCAATACCAGCAGGAAAACTGGAAAATTCACAAAATGAAAACAAATTCAGTACTAATTCAAAGAAGTCAGAAAGGGAACTAGAAAATACCTCAAGACCAGTGAAACACAACATAACATACCTTAGGGGATTCAACAAGGGCCGTGCCAAAAGGGAAACTCAGTAACAAATTCCTGCACTAAAAAGAAGAAAGATCTTAAATAACCTAACTCTATACCTGAAGGAGCTAGAAAATGAACAAACTAAACCAAATGCCAACAGAAAGGAGAAAATAACAACTGTTATAAAAAGAAATAGAATAGAAAAAATAGTTGGAAAAAGAAAATTGAGTTGATTTTTTTAAGATAGAAGTAACAAAACCCTTAGAGAAATCAACTAACAACAAAAGAATAAGATTCAAATAATTAAAATTGGAAATGAAAGAAGAGCCATTACAAATGGTGATATAATTTTTTGAAGATTAATATTATATGTTATAGTCCTACTATGAAGGAAAAATCTTACTTTTTTGTTTTTTTATTCTGATTCCACTATGAACAATTAGATGATAATGAAATAGATAACTTTAAAAAAAAACCAGATATCCAGGAGCTAATGGCTCACATCTATAATCCTAGCTACTTAGGAGACTGAGATCTGATATCATGGTTCAAAGCTGCCTGGGCAGGAAATTCTGTGATATTTTTATCTTGTCTTCAGTGGTAGAGTACTAGCCTTGACACAAAAGCTCAAAGACTGCTCAGGTGCAGAATTCAAGCCCCAAGACTCACAAAAAAGAAAAGAAAAAAAAGGAAAAGAGATGGATAAACTCCTGGAAAATAAAAAGCAACCTTCCCTGACTAAATCACACAGAAATAAGTCTGAAGACACTAACATAGAGCTAAAATCAGGAATCAAAAACTTTGCCAGTAAAGAGTACATGACCAAGTAAATTTCATTAAATATTTTTAGAAGAATTAACATCAGTTTTTCTGGATCTTTTCCAAAAACTTGAAAAAGAGGGACTATTTCCAAACTTATTTTAAAATCCATTCTGGGGGGGGGAGGAAAATGGGTACCAAGACATGTGAAAGGGTATCAATGTATGTGAATTAATGCACCTTCTATCTGGCAAATATCATGTAACCCTTTTGCTAATTACAATAAAAAAATAAAAAGAAAAAGAAAAAAAAATAAAATCCATTCTAAACCTTTTTTTCTGCCTTTTTTAATGTCCAAACTCATTTTATGAGACCATCTGATACATAAACCAAGCAAAATTCTCTTCCTCTTCCTTTCCCTCTCCTTCTCTCTCCTTCCCCTTCTTCTTCTCTTTCTCCACCTCCCGCTCTTCATTTCCTTCTCTATTTTACACATACATACACACACACACACACACCACACAAACACATATCAATAATCCTCATGAATATAGATGCAAAAATTCTCAGTGAACCAATAACAAACCAAATCCAACAACATATTAAAAGAATCATATCATGATCAAATAATCTTTATCCCTGGATGGAAAGATAGTTTAATATATTAAAACCAATAAATATTGTTCTACTACATTAACAGAATAAAGACTAACCATCACATAGTCATTTCCACCGATACAAGAAAAACACTTGACAAACATCAACACCCTTTGATGACTTAAAGGAAAACATATCTTAGCTGGCTTTAGTAGCATGCACCTATAATCCTAGCACTCAGGAGTTAGGGACCGGAGAAGATCACAAATTTGAGCCTGACTTAGAGTACGTAACATAACCCTACTCAAAAAAACAAGGGCTGTAGCACAGTGGTAGACCACTTGCCTAGCATGAACAAGACCCTCGGTTCAATCCCCCAGGACTAGAAGAAAAGTACTTGAACCAAGTAAAGGCTGAATGTCATATACTATGATAGAAAACAGAATTTCTGAGATTAGGAGCTAGGCAGGGTTGCCCGCCACTCCTGTACTTTGATTAAACTTATTTAAAGTCATAGCCAGAACAATTAGACAAGGAGAAATACTTGAAAACCAAATTGCAAATAAGGACACAAAATTGTTCCTGTTTGAAGACAATATGCTGCTGTATGGAGAAAACCCTAAAGGCTCTGTTAAACAGTAGAACTGGTAGACAAAGTTCATAAAGTTGCAAAATCAAATCAATATACAATTGCATTACTCTAAACAGAGCAATGAACTATCCAAAATGCAAATAAGTGAGGCCTTATACAAAAAAGAACTATATACATATATATATAAGCTTATATATATATATATATAAACTTAAGTAAGGAGATAAAAGAAAACTAAGGAGTAAGGAGGTATAGGAAAACTATGAAATGCTGAGGAAAGAAATTAAGAGAGCACCAATTGAAAAAGATATCCTGTGTTCAGAGTTGGGAAGGACTAAGGTTAAAATATCAGAATTCTTTGCATTTTGCGAAACTGAAATTTTGTTCCCATTAAGTAACAATTCCTGGTCCTCTCTCCCCATAGGCCCTGGCAACCTCCATTCCCCTTCCAGTCTCTGGATTTGACTGATCTAGGCCCTTCTCATAAGGACAGCATTATTCCTTTCCTGACTTGACTTATTTCATTTAGCACAGAGTTCTCATCCATATTGTGGCATGTATCCAAGATTCTTTCCTTTTTAAGGCTAAATAATATATATATATATATACACACATACATATATATGTATGTATAAACATATACTGGATTTTTTTGCCAGTCCTGGGCCTTGAACTTAGGGCCTGGGCACTGTCCTTGGGCTTTCTCAAGGCGAGAACTCTACCACTGGAGCCACAGCACCATTTCTGGCTTTTTTTCTATGTATGTGGTACCGAGGAATCGAACCCGGGTCCTCGTGCATGCTAGGCAAACACTCTACCACTAGGCTAAGCTCCCGGCCCCAAGTATTTTATTTATTTATCAATTGATGGATACCTAACTTGCTTCTACCTTTTGGCTTTTTTGAATAATATTGTTATCAACATGAGTATTCAAGTATCTCTTTGATTCCTATAATCCTTGCTACTCAGAAAGCTGACATCTGAGACTTGTAGATTAAAGTGAGCCATGGCTGGAAAGTTTATGAGACTCCATCTTCAGTTAACCAAAAAACCAAGAGTGGCAATGTGGCTCAAATGATAGAGCATTAGCTTGAACAAGGAAGTAAGGGACAGAACTCTATCCTGAGTTCAAGCTCAGTACACTGTTTACCCCCCAAAAAATCTTTTTGAGACTTTTCTTTTGAGAGTACGCCCATGAATGGAATTATTGAATCATCAGGTGATTCTAGTTTTATTTTGAAATCTTTGAGAAACCACTGCATTTTTTTAAAATTGTCAGGGTTATGTATAGAGGGGTTACAGTTACATTCATCAGATAGTGGGTGCATTACTTCTCACACACTGATACCCCTTCTTATGTTTTTGTCCCCATTTCACACTCCCAACCCCTCCCAATCATCTTGTTTTCTCCCTTCCCTTCCCTATTTCAAATAAATAAATAAACATGTACACAATATACTAGGTAACAAAGTGAGATACAGTAACCCCATGAGATTAACCATAAGGGGAAAAAAAGAAAAAAAGAAATAACATGGTACATTAAGAACAACAATCACAAAGATAAACCTCTTGTTTCCATGTCCTAGAGTTGCTTTCATTTAGTCTCATCCTATATGACCATATGTACATAGCTTTTGAGCTGTTGTGATCTTCTGCTAGGAGAGTCCTAGGTGGAAACCATGGAGCCTATGTTTCTTTGGTTCTGGCTTACTTCACTTAATATGATTTTCTCCAAGTCTTTCCATTTCCTTACGAATGGAGTGATGTCATTCTCTCCATTGTGGAACCACCACATTGTTTTCCATGGAGTCCAAAACATTTTAGATTCCTACCAGTAGTGCACAAGAATTGATAAATTCCTCTACATCGTTGCCAGCACTTCTTTTCTTTCCTTTCATGATGCTAGTCCTCCATGCACTTGTGCATGCGTGCATGCATGCGTGCATGTGTGTAGTTTTATTGTATAATGGTTTTAATCTTTTTTCCTAATAGTTTTGCGTACTTTATTTTGTTTTGGTCATGGTGCTTGAACTCAGGGCCTGGGCACTGTCCCTGGGCTCTTCTGCTCAAGGCTAGCACTCTACCACTTTAGTCACAGTTCCAATTTCCAGGTTTCTGGTCAATAGAGATAAAAATCTCATGGACTTTCCTGCTGGCTTTCAATAATGATTCCCTGATCTATTTGGATATTTTTGTGTGATTTTTTTGGCTCTTTGAGGGTCTTCAGATAACTGTTCATTCATGCCCCTTGCTCATTTTACATTTTGGCTGCTTTGTGTTGTTATTGAATTATAGGAGTTCTTTATGTATCCTGGATATTTAATTTTTATCAGACTTATTATTTGCAAATATTTTCTCTCATTCTTTTTCTTTTTTGCCCATCCTGCTGGGATTTGAACTCAGGGCCTTGGTACTGTCCTTGGGCTTTCACAAGGCTAGTGCTCTTCTACTTGAGCCACAGCGCCATTTCTGGCTTTTTCTGTTTATGTGGTACAGCGGATCAAACCCTGGGCTTCATTCATGCTCCTGGCCAGTAGGCCACACTCCCAGCTATTTTCTCTCATTCTATGGGCTGCTTTTTCACTTCACATAGAAGTTACTGGTTTTGATGTGGTCCAGTTTATGTTATTTCTTACACTTGTTGCTTATGCTTTTAGTATCCTTTCTAAGAGATCACAACTAAGTCTGATGTCATGAAGCTTTTCCTATAAGTTTTCTTCTAAGAGTTTTACCATTTTAGCTCTTTTTATGCTTAGTTGTCTGATCCATTTTGAGTAAAATGTGGCTATTCACATCCAGATTGTCTATCATTTTTATCTATTTCCAAATGGCAGGCCTAGTATTAAGAAGGCCCACTGGAATACTTGCAGACTGAAATAGAGAAAAGAGATGCAAAATGATACTTATAATGGCCCTGTCATTATTGGTACAGTTATATCTTTCCTGTTATATGAGCAAGAGCTATGGAGACCATAGGTCATCCTTGGGTCCACTGCCAGAATACACAGACTAGCTTACCCATGCATCTGATCATTGTCCTTCTATAGTTTATTTTATGAAGTGTGTGTGTGTGTGTGTGTGTGTGTGTGTGTGTGTGTGTGTGTGTGTGAGACCATGTGTTTTATATATTACCCTTCATAATAGACAGAAGGTCCTAACTATCCAGGAAGCCTGTCAGCAGGTAGATCTTTTGTACTGTTGCTTATATGGAAGCAAAGATCCATCAAAGGAACAGCCTGCTGGATCCTGACAAGCCAGCAGGCCACTGTAGAATCCAGGTCTTCCTTTGCAACAATGATGAAACACTGGCAGAACACAAGTGCTCAGAAGCCAGATGCCTGACCTAGCCAACTCTCATTCAAGCTCTGTTCTTTCCTAAGCTCTTTTACCCACAAGCACTTCCTGTACTGCCGAAGATAAATCAGGTCAACGTAAGGTCAAAGATGCCCACCACGTTCTCATGGGAGGTCAGAAGCCTCTTTTAATCCTTATGGGGAAGGCAGATATAAATAAATGACTCTCTAGGCAGTGGGGGCAGATAACTAGGTATACAGTAATAGATTCCTCAGTAGATGAATTAAGCCCTTGCATCCAGGCTTCTCCAGGACCCTGTTGAGAAGAGGCTCATGGTCCCGATCTCACTTTATATTCAGTCTCACTGGGAGCAAGACTTAAATGTTACAGATAGTTTCTCCAAATAGAAGGAGAAACTCTTCTTGCCAGGTCAGTCCATGTGACGGGAAGGAAGGCTACTGGGAGCAGTGTTTAGTTATCCACAGAGTCCTGTCTGTGAGGTTGGCATTGTGTCCCAACCTCCTGAGTATCTCTACTGCCAGTCACCTGGTGGCCTGAGCTTAGGCACTGGCTCTGCTGCTTCCAAGCTTGATTATTTTGTGCCTCAGCTTCCTGTAAAATGAAGATGACCTGATGGTACCTGCCTAAAGTTGTTGACGTAAGGAATAAATGGTGAGCTGCTTTATACAAGAATGTCCCTTACATGGAATGTAGCAAGAGTTCAGTGTTTCATTTTGACTTTATTTTCATTTTGCCTTACCCCACCATTGTCTGAGCTATCACAAGAACAGTATCTTCTGCAAGTTGTGCAGAGGAGAATTCTGGTGTGTCATTGATTGGCCCTGACTATGGAATGTGTTCCTCCTCTCCCCCACAGCTGCTTCCTCCCTGGTGGTGGCCCCTCGTCTCTCCAACAGGAAGACAGACACTACATAGAACACCTAGGATTTCCTAGGTTTCTCTTTGTAGAAACAGAATGTGCTTTTTGACCAGTCTATACAAGTCCTGCGCTAGATTCTTAGGGCTAGGTAGGAGGTGAAGAGGAAGGATAGGAAAACAAAGGTCAATCATTCAAAAAAAACACATTATTTAAGAGTCTTCAAGACAGTGACTAACCTTTGGATTCATTGTTTTAAAGATTTAAGTACCTGTTCCATTGGCTCCATAGCTGTGGTGATGCTTTTCTTCTTGGCGGAAGTGTGTGCTGAAGTAAGCCACTCTTCTGAAGGCTGAGAAGAAAAGATAGCAAAAGAAATTTAGGACTCATAGTTCCCCATGAGGGCATATCCTCAATGAACCAACTTCCGAGTAGACCACTACTTTGCAATAGTGCCCCAAGCAAGGACCTTTAGCATATGAGCCCTTAGTAGACATTCAGGGACCAACCTTCAGCCATTACCATGGTTACACAGTGATTGACATATGGAGAGCACATCTAGTGTCAGATGGCTATACCACAGAAGCTCCCCTAAAGGAGCAAGGAGACAGAATGCACCAGGACTGCTCTAACCAATTTGAGCACCGCAGGAGATTCCTAGGTGTGGGCCTACACCTCCAGTCTTATCTGCTCTGAAGAAGTAAACTTCAGTCCCCACATCTGTAAAAAGAACCAGTATGCCAATGTGGAGCGCACTTAAGGCCCATGGTAGATTCTTGGTCAAATATTTAAGAAATACTCTAATAGTTTTCTTAGTACTGACCACATACCATGGTTATACAAAGAAGAATAAGGCACAAGCTGTGCCCAGTCCAGGGGAGACAAGTTCCCAGGAAGATGCTGATAACCTGATTAAGTGCAGGCCTGACCCAGGGCAGATCATCTTGGCTGCTCCAGAAAGCCATGCTGTCTAGCCTTTGAGTGGGAAAGTGTGTTGTCCCATACAAGGCAGCCATGCACTTCAGGTTGGTCCTGTTTGTCATGACTGAATGAAGGGGCAGTCACCCCCAAAGTCCAATCTAGCCCAACAATGTGACCCTCTTCCTACCCCTAGGGTCAAGGTAGGGTCTTTCCTGCTATCTGAAGGTAGGTTGCCAACCTTAGCTGTTAAAGAATCTGCTTGACATGACTGAGTCTTCATAGATTGGAGCTGAGAGGGCCTGAGTAGAGTTCCACCCCAGTGTAGCGTGGCAGCCCCACCTAAATACTCTGGAGACCTTAAAGTTCCCACTCCCCATGCTTTGCACATAGACTCCAGCCTAGACTGAAGTCACATTCTTTCAAATCTAACTTTCAATGTGTTTGTCCTCATTCAAAGCCTTACTCGAGTATTCACCCCAAAGTCTTTCATCCAATTAGGTTGTTTTGGAGCAGGGGTATTGTGGAGAGGATGAAAGATGGGTGGGCCCAGTGATTGGCCAACTATCTCTGCAGTGAGAGAGAATTCTTTACAAAGGAAAAGCTAGACAAAATGAATCACACACACACAAAAAAACATTTAAATGGCATGCTAGAGCATAAACTTGGCCATTAAACGTATAGTTATAAAAAGGAAGAATGGTAGTCCATTTGAAAGAAAAATCATTCTGTACAACCAATATGCTAATGATAGATAGCAAGAAAATATTGGTAGCCAAGACATAAAATATTGATATACCTAATATAAAAGTTTACATAAGGCAATATGAAAATTTTAATCCATTGGAAATATAAACAAAATTTATTTTAAAAAATAACTCCCCGAATGAAATGATTGTTTAATACATTTATAAGGAACTGATAAGGTTTACTAGAAATCAAGAAATAAAGATTTTAGCCAGGTGCAGTGGCTCACACCTGCAATCACAGCTACATGACACAGAGATGAAAGGATTATGGTTTGAGGCTAGCCCAGGCAAAAGGTTAGCAAGACACTCGCTTATTAACAAATGAGCTAACAAATTTATTAACAAACTTAGTGGTTCTCACATGTAATCCACGCTATTCTGGCAGTGGAGGTTGGAGAATCCAGCTCCAGGAAAAAGCACAAGACACCACATAACAATGAAATAAGGGCTGAGACAGTTGCTTAGGTGGGACACTTAGTTCAAATGCCAGTACAAGTGTGTGTATGGGAGGCAGTAATAACCAAGTTGACTGTCGAACCATTTTCAGTCTTCCAGGAATGACAGTCACACTCATAGCCCCCAGTGTGAACTGGTATATTTGTTCTTCTGTTTCAAAAGAGGCTAATAAACTGTGGCTTCACCAGTAGCCAGTATATTTCTCTCCTGATGACAGGAGTCTTTGCTTCAATCACACTATCATCTGATCTTTTCTCACTATGTAGCCTGTGGCCTTGAGTCCTATGCCCCCAGACACTGAATCTGGAAACAAGTTTGCTTCCTCGGCATTTTGAGATCCATGTTTTATTGCAGTCAGTCAATATTTTTACTAGCTTTGGGTTATTGGGGCATATGTATAAGTACATGAATTACAAGCCAAGAATTGTGTTAAGTCCCACAAATCTGGGGTTACTGTGACCTAGCAGCAACCTGTGCACAGCACTTCTTTCCCCATCTTGTCTTGGCCTTATCTCACTTGGCTGGTAGCCCAGGCTCCTCAGCCTGGAATCTGAGGCTGATTGCAGCTGGCCACCTGCCAGGACTAGTGGCATTGCCTGCCCAATAAAAGCCTGCTCCCATTTTCCCCAGGACTGTCCTCTGGGTGTCTGCTTTTCGGCTCTGGCCATGGGGTCCCAATCTTGGAAACAGAAGGTGCTTTGCTGATTTTGTTTATGATTATCTTAAATTCTTTGTGAACCCTGATTTACAAAAAAAGGAATAAATTTATAAGGTATAATCTTTAGCTGAAAGATGGAATTGTCTTTTTCTCCATGGAGTATCACGAGGTCTGAGATCCTGCCCTTTGACTCTTTCAGACTTGTTCATTTTCTCAGACCCTAGAAATGAGCAAACTGAAAACCATTGAAAAGCAAGGACAAAGACAGAAATGAAGCCAGGGGTCCAAATGTCAAGAAAAGGACACACAGAAGAGGAAGGCCCAGAAACATTGGCCAGGTCCTTCAGAAGCTCACCTGGGGTGGAAAAGACCCTGGAGAAGGAGCTGAGAGACAGACTAGCTTAGAGGCTTGGGTCGGGGAGGTCACTTTCTATCTGGAGGCCTGAGTTTTTTAAAGTAAGAAAATAGCCATAGTGACCTCCAACTTTGAATTTTGACCTTGGCCCTAGGAAAAAAGACCCTGAAAAAAGCCACCCAAAGCAGATGCAGTGGATGCATCTGCAGGGTCCACTCTAACAAGCAGACAAGCTTTGTTCCCACGCTTGGAAAGGTGCAATCTCCTGAGCACCTTCCAGGGCCTCTTTGGGGAACTAAAGAAACAAGAAAAGGCTGCAACAAAATCATTCTGTACAGCCAATATGCTAATGATATAGTAAGAAAATATTAGTAGCCTAGACATAAAATATTGATATATCTAATATGAAAAGTTTATGTAAGACAATATGAAAATTTTAATCTATTGGAAATGTAAACAAAATTTATAAAAAATAACTGTGAAGGAAGTGATTGTTTAATATACGTGTAAGGTTTACTAGAAGAACCCTCCAGAAGGCTCTTCCTCAGGAACTGTTGGATCAGCGTGATGGTCACAAGCATGTTGGAGTGTGCATCCTCCTGAGCTATGGCACGTTTGTAGCTTTCCCTGAAATACAAGCTGAGGTCTGAGTTAGCAAGGGAAACACAAGATGAACCATGTTCCCCATGGGCACTTTGAAATCCACGGTCCATGAGAAAGGTCAATGCAGAATAATATATCCCTTGAGCTCACCCTGAATCCTCACAGACACTTCCTCTGCTCCAGACCAGACCAACTGTACTTCATCCACCGACACCCACATTCATTACCTTATCCAAACCCAATGTAGCACCCAAGTGCAGGCATGGCTAACGTTGCCATTATTCATTTTACAGGCTAAGTAGTAAGGGCTAGGTGAGCTGGGGCTCCCACAGAATGGGTAACAGAGTAGGAAGGAGGGCCTAGATCTCCTGACCAGATTGTCCTGCAGTCCCAAAAAGCCTGCACTGCCTCCAGCTCCCAAAACAACATAGAACCAGTGTCAGAAACACAAGCACTGGCCAGGCACCTGTGGCTCATACTTGTAATCCATACTGAGGATAGTAGTTCAAAACTAGCCAGGGCAGAAAAATCCATGAGACTCTTGTCTGCAGGTAACTACCAGAAAGCCAGATATGGAAGTATGGCTCAAGTGGTAGAGCACTAGCCTTGAACAAAAAAGCTCAAGGCCATCATCCAGGTCCTGAGTTCAAACACACACACACACACACACACACACACACACACACACACACACACAAGTACTTGCTGCGGGGAGGGTGTGGGCAGAATGGGCAGTGCTTGGGCATGGGGACTTAGGGACATCACAGCTTTCTCTTCATAACCATTTTTATTTGGGGGGGGCAGGGAAGGTAGTTCCTCATCCAACTTTGAGTCCCAGCTGACTGACTATGGATGATGTGTCATAGTAACTGATCTATCTTTCTTGTGCGTATGTGTTGTTGTGTATGTTTTTGTCTTACAGAAGAGTGTGATTTCTCCTTCTGGACCATTTGTCGATCTATAACACAGAACTAAAAGAAAAGAGGCCAGAACGGAGCCTCCACCAGCATCCAGTGTGATATCTCCTGGGCTGGGCCAAGGGATGCCTGGGCCAAGGACACAGAGGTCCCCAACCTTCAGCCGTCTGCATAATACACAGGGGACTCGTGGGGTCCACTTGTCACTGCCAAACGACACAATACAATGGCACTATTGACATCCTTCGTGCTGTTTTCATGACAGACATCTGGGCAGGAAGCACTGCCGTGCTTTCTGTCTGTGAAGTCGAGGGCCATGCCTCACTGATTACAAATGGCTTGGGCGGATGACCTGCTCTGAATCCACTTTCAGTCAGTGATACTTGCAAAAAAAAAAAAAAAATCCAAAAGCCGTCTTAGGGTCGGCTTCCACAGCTCTTGACCCATGTGGTCAAAGCTGGACAGCTCCTTGGGACACTCAGATTCTTCATAAATGCAGCCTGCCCCCTCCCACCCTAGGTAGCTTCCGAAGTCTCCAGGAAGGTCATGGATCCTGAACAAAGTGTCAAGGGTACCAAGAAGGCTGAGGGAAGTCCCCGGAAGCGGCTGACCAAAGCAGAGACCGTTCAGACCAGTGTCTCCTCCAGCACCCCGTACGCAGGCAGTGGCACAGCTGCCACCCAAGAGAGTACCTCCCAGGAGCTCCTAGCCCCACATCCCTTTCCGGGCCCCTCATCAGTCCTTAGGGAAGGCTCTCAGGAGAAAACAGGCCAACAGCAAAAGCCCCCCAGGAGACCCTCCATCGAGGCCTCCGTCCACATCTCACAGCTTCCGCAGCACCCCCTGACACCAGCATTCATGTCACCCGGCAAACCTGAGCGTCTCCTGGAGGGCTCCACGTGGCAGCTGGTTGACCCCATGAGACCTGGACCTTCAGGTTCCTTTGTGGCCTCGGGGCTCCATCCACAAAGCCAACTCCTCCCTTCCCATGCTTCCATCCTTCCCCCTGAGGAATTACCTGGCATCCCCAAGGTCTTTGTGCCTCGACCTTCCCAAGTCACCCTGAAGACCACAGAAGAGGCCCACAAGAAAGAGAGGAAACCCCAGAAACCAGGCAAATACATCTGCCAATACTGCAGCCGGCCCTGTGCTAAGCCCAGCGTGCTACAGAAACACATCCGCTCGCACACAGGCGAGAGGCCCTATCCCTGCGGCCCCTGTGGCTTCTCCTTCAAGACCAAGAGCAACCTCTACAAGCACAGGAAGTCTCATGCCCACCGCATCAAAGCAGGCCTGGCCTCAGGTACTGGCAGTGAGCTGTATCCCCCAGGGTTGGAGATGGAGAGGATCCCTGGGGATGAATTTGAGGAACCCACCGAGGGAGAAAGCACAGACTCTGATGAAGAAACTGCCACTACATCTGGCCCCCCAACAGAGGCTCCCCCCAGACCTAAGCACCCCCTTCTATCTAGCAGCTTGTACAGCTCTGGGAGCCACAGTTCCAGTCACGAACGCTACTCCCTGTCCCAGTCCAGCACGGCAACATCATTGGAGGACCCCAGCCCATTTGTGGAACCTTCGTCCGAGCAACCCCTGAGCCAGAAACCTGAAGACACCCACACCATTAAGCAGAAGCTGGCCCTCCGCCTGAGCGAAAGAAAAAAGGTCATCGATGAGCAGGCATTTCTAAGCCCGGGCAGCAAAGGCAGTACTGAATCTGGGTACTTCTCCCGCTCTGAGAGTGCTGAACAACAGGTCAGTCCCCCAAATACCAATGCTAAGTCCTACGCGGAGATCATTTTTGGCAAGTGTGGGAGGATCGGGCAGCGAACCTCCATGCTGACGGCCACTTCCACCCAGCCCCTGCTGCCCCTGTCTGCAGAAGACAAGCCCAGCCTGGTGCCTTTGTCTGTGCCCCGGACCCAGGTGATTGAGCACATCACCAAACTCATCACCATCAACGAGGCCGTGGTGGACACCAGCGAGATCGATAGTGTGAAGCCCAGGAGAAGCTCACTCACCAGGCGCAGTAGTATGGAGTCCCCCAAGTCAAGTCTCTACCGGGACCCCCTGTCATCCCACGGTGAGAAGACAAAGCCAGAACAATCACTGCTAAGCCTCCAGCACCCGCCCAGCACTACCCCTCCTGTGCCTCTGCTTAGAAGCCACTCAATGCCTTCTGCTGCCTGCACCATCAGCACCTCCCATCACACCTTCCGAGGTAGCTACTCCTTCGATGACCACATCACCGATTCCCAGGCCCCAAGCCGTGGCAGTGCGGGGTTTACCTCCCATCCCCGGATGCTGAAGCGCCAGCCCGCCATTGAACTACCTTTGGGAGGTGAATACAGTTCAGAAGAGCCAGGACCAAGCAGTAAAGATGCAGCCTCCAAGCCCTCAGAGGAACCAGAACCCAAGGAAAGTGAACTGACCAAAAAGACCAAGAAGGGATCAAAGCCGAAAGGGATGACCTATGAATGCACCATCTGTGGTGCTCGGTACAAGAAGAAGGACAATTACGAAGCCCATAAAAAGTACTACTGCTCGGAGCTCCAGATCACCAAGCCTCTCTCTGCAGGTGCCCGTGCCTCTCCAGAAACTGAAAAGGGTCAGGCAGAGCATGAGCCGTGGTCCCAGATGATGCATTATAAACTGGGGGCCACCTTGGAACTCACCCCATTGAGGAAGAGAAGGAAAGAGAAGAGCCTTGGGGATGAGGAAGAGCCACCTGCCTTTGAGCTGACCAAAAGTCAGTATAGCAGCACAGGACCATCTGACACTGCTCGGAACCTTCCCCTGGAGTCCACCAAGTCACCAGCAGAACCAAGTAAATCACTGGAGGGAACGACGAGCTTCCAACCAAGGACTCCCAAGCTGGGATCTGGGTCAGAAGCAGGGAAGGAAAGGAGAACAACATCCAAAGAAATTTCTGTCATCCAGCATACCAGCTCCTTTGAGAAATCCGACCCTCTTGAGCAGTCCAGTGGCCTAGAAGGGGAAGACAAACCCCCAGCCCCATTCTCTACCCTGCCACCTGCCCCACAAGGGCGCTCTGCTCATTCCCTGCAGCCTCGGTTGGTCCGCCAGCCCAATATTCAAGTCCCTGAGATCCTAGTGAGTGAGGAGCCTGACCGACCAGACACAGAGCCTGAGCCGCCCCCAAAGGAAACGGAGAAGACAGAGGAGTTCCAGTGGCCTCAGCGCAGCCAGACGCTCGCCCAGCTCCCTGCCGAGAAGCTGCCCCCCAAAAAGAAGAGGCTGCGCCTGGCCGAGATGGCCCAGTCTTCAGGGGAGTCCAGCTTTGAGTCATCTGTGCCATTGTCTCGCAGTCCCAGCCAGGAAAGCAGTATCTCACTGAGTGGCTCCAGCCGCTCAGCCTCATTTGACAGGGACGACCAT
The DNA here is from genome assembly GCF_031878675.1 of Megascapheus bottae. NCBI lineage: Eukaryota > Metazoa > Chordata > Mammalia > Rodentia > Geomyidae > Megascapheus > Megascapheus bottae. The sequence continues at coordinate 58,084,336 of NC_143514.1, forward strand.
GGGAAAGTTGAGGTCCCTGGGCCCTCATCGGAAGTCCGCTCCAAACCCTCAGGCACACACATGCTGACTGTCCCCAGCCACCACCCGCATGCCCGAGAGATGCGGAGGTCAGCCTCAGAGCAGAGCCCCAACCTGTCCCATTCTACCCAAATGTCTGAGACGCGCAGCAAATCTTTTGACTACGGCAGCTTGTCTTTGGCAGGCCCGGCTGCAGCAGTGCCAGCTGCTCCACCTGCCACAGCAGCCCCACCAGAGAGAAGAAAATGCTTTTTGGTGAGACAGGCTTCTCTGAGCCGGCCTCCAGAAGCTGAGCCAGAGGCCACCCCCAAGGGAAGGCAGGACAGTGAGGAGCCACCGCCCTCTTCCTCCAAACCTTTGGCCAAAAGCTCAGCACCCCAGATCTCCTTGGCAGCCACCTCTCACAGTGGGCATGCGGGAGGCAAGAGCCAGGTACAGGACAGGCCCCCGCTGGGGTCCACCCCCCCCTACACAGAAGCCCTGCCCGTGTTCCACCCCCCTGCCGCCCAGCTGCCCCTGCAGGAGAAGCCATACCTGCCCCCACCTGTCTCCCTCTTCTCCTTCCAGCATCTCTTGCAGCACGAACCAGGACAGTCTTCAGACTTCATGGCCACCCATGCCATGGCCGGCCTCCTCTCCTCCCCATACTCCATGCCCCCACTCCCTCCCTCCCTATTTCAAGCCCCACCACTTCCTCTTCAACCTACCGTCCTGCACCCAAGCCAGCTCCATCTCCCCCAGCTCCTGCCTCACCCTGCCAATATCCCCTTCCGCCAGCCCCCCTCATTCCTCCCCATGCCACACCCCGCTTCCTCGGCACTCTCTTCCGGGTTTTACCTGCCTGTGCAATCTCAGTTTGCACTGCAGCTCCCTGGCGATGTGGAAAGCCATCTGCCCCCAGCCAAAACTAGCCTGCCCCCACTGGCAACAGGACCTCCTGGCCCCTCCAGCAGCACCGAGTTCAGCAGCGACATCCGGCTGCCCCCCGTGGCTCCTCTGGCCAGCTCCCCAGAGCCCACCTCAGCCCTTCCACCGGCTCTGCCTGCTTGTGCAGACACCATGGCATCCCTGGTGGTGCCTGTCCGAATCCAGACCAACACACCGTCCTACGGGAGTGCGATGTACACCACTCTATCTCAGACCTTAGTGACCCAGTCCCCAGGCAGCTTAGTAAGTGTGGGTCTTCCCAGGGGTGAGGACCTGCCAGCCGCAGGGACGGTTGTGTGCGGAGCAGATGTATATGACACCAGGCTTGGATCGTCTGGGCTAAGTGAAGAGCAAAGCAGAAGTTTCCAGACTCCATACCTGAGAGTGCCTGCAGCATTCCCTGAAAGGAAAGGCACCTCCTTGTCCTCAGAGGGACTCTCGAGCCTGGAGGGAGGTTCATCAACAGCTGGGGGAAGCAAGCGGGTTCTCTCCCCAGCTGGCAGCCTTGAGCTCACCATGGAAACCCAGCAGCAGAAAAGGGTAAAGGAAGAAGAGGCTTCTAAGGTCCATGAGAAACTGGAACTGGTGAAGCCCTGCAGTGTGGCGCAGACTGGCACTGAGGATGGCGGGAGGACAGAGAAATCCCACCAAGGCAGCCAGGGACGGGGAAGGAGGGAGCCAGAGATGTCCAGCCTATCCTCTGATCCATGCAGCCCAGAGGATGTTCCTCCTCTCTCTCATCATCCCCCATTGCCCCACGGGACAGCCTCCAGCTCAGAAGCTTTGAAGGACTGTGCCCAGCCATCTGGCAAACCTCATGGAAGAGGGCTTTGCCCACTAAGCGTGAAGAAAGAAGATTCCAAGGAACAGCCCGACCTCACACCCCTGGCACCTCCCAGCTCTCTGTCTCTATCAGAAACATCCCCCAGAACAGCCCAGTCTCAAGAAGGTATGGACTCAAAGAAGGTACTTCAGTTCCCCAGCCTCCACACGACCACTAATGTCAGTTGGTGCTATCTAAACTATATTAAGCCAAATCACATCCAGCATGCAGATAGGAGGTCCTCTGTTTACGCTGGTTGGTGCATAAGTTTGTACAACCCCAACCTTCCGGGGGTTTCCACTAAAGCTGCTTTGTCCCTCCTGAGGTCTAAGCAGAAGGTGAGCAAAGAGACATACACCATGGCCACAGCCCCACATCTTGAGTCAGGAAGGCTTGTGCCAGCCAGCTCCTGCAAGCCACGCATGACAGAGGTGAGTTCAGCTTTATTCTTCTCTTCACTGAGTGCCAAAGCCCTCGATGAGCTATTAAGGCCACATGGTCTAAAGGTTACATTTGTAGAGGGGGACATATTTTCTCCCTGACAACTGTGACTGGTGGTCTTGCAAGGAAACATGTTTTGGGGATTTCTCTACCCTTTGATTTATTGTCCTTTGATTTATTGAAATAGATAACATTGCAGTTGTGGCCAGTAAAGGGATGGTTTATAATGCTACTTTTGTAAAAATGAGCTAAAATCTGCAAACTTTATCACACCTACTTAATGTATTAAGCATTAATTTAACTTCATGGTCAACAAGTTGAGGCCCTTCAGTTATACTTTCTCAGGCCTCTGCTTGCATATCTCCAGTTCCAGAGTACTTATCACCTTCAAACCCATCTTTTACACAGGGCTGGCAGTTGTCATTCTATGGCTTCCATTCTTTGTTAGTTGTTCTGAGAACATCCTTTAGGTAATCTATCAACATCAAAGCTTTTGCTAACCATCTTCTTGCAGGTCTAGGCCACCCAAGCACATATGAGTTTGATTTTAATACTTTTTTCTGTGTCTAAGTCCTTGGAAGAACCCAAGTTTGTGTTAAGAGTCCATTTTACTGCCACATGCTCCTTTTTTTTCTCTTGGTTCATTTTGACAACCCCAGAACTCTCACAAGGAAATTATAAATGAGTACTCTGGCATCAAGTTGCCACAGCTTAAATCCCACTAGCCCACTTACTAGCTGTGTGACCTGGGACCAGTTACTTCATCTCAATGCTGGGGTTTCTCCACTTTAAAATAGGTATGTCTGAGGATCATAGTTTGAAGCCAGGCCAAGCATGAAAGTCCATGAGACTCTTATCTCCGATTAGATACCACAAAAAGCCAAAAGTGGGACTGTGGCTCAAGTGGTAGAGTGCTAGCCTAAGATTGGCATGCGTGTACACATGCAGCAGTGTGTGTGCATGCACACACACACACACACACACACACACACACACACACACACATAGACACAGATAGTAATACCACAGGACTATGTTGGATAATTAAAATATACAAAACATAAAGCAGTAAATGACTGCATTGATGTCCAGTTAATGTTTTTACCTGTACTAATTCAGATTACCATTAAAAGCTAAAATGAAACTAGGCACTGGTGATTCCCTCCTGTAATCTTCGATTCTCATGAAAATGAAATCTGAGGATGAGACTGGTGATTAGAAAGACAGGCTAATTAAGCAAGAAAGTCCATGAGACCCTTATCTTCAGGTAACCAGCAAAAAGCTAGAAGTGGATCTGTGGTAGAATACCTCTTGAACAAACAAGCCAAGGGACAGCACCTAGACCCTAAATTTAAATCCCAGTACCAACACACACACACACACACACACACACACACACACACACGCACGCACACACATGCATGCATGAACACATGCATGTATGCACACACGCATCTATTCACGCATGCACACAAAGCTAAAGTGGATCCCAGGTCCCCTACTCAATGCTAACACTGTTTCCTGGTAACGTGGACAGTGCCACTGAAACCAACGTGCTTACTCTTGGCTCAGGCATCACCACAGCTTATAAAGGTGCAATTCCCCCTAGTCTCTCATGAATCACAGGCCAAAAGAGAAATAGAAACTATGTGCCTGGAAACCCACAGGTCCTGTTCTGCCAAAGCAGCAGTGCAGATTTGTGCTAGGACACAGATTCCCTGATTGCCAGCCAGATATTTTTTGCCCAGCCCTCAGCACAGCACCTGTGCTCCCTACATGTGTGGTGGGTTCAAAGGATGATGGCATGTTCTTGAAATAACGGAAGATCTGGAGAAAGCACATGGTCAATGCAATCCCTCCTTATAGAGCCAAATCTCACTCAGACTCAATACACAGAGCAGCCACCCAGAACTTCCATTGCTTCTGTGGCCTGTGGTCTTCAGTCTTAATTCAGGAGGGTCAGGATCCTGAAAAGGCTGGAGTCTGCTCCCAGCTCTATCCTTAACCAGCCATGTGGCTTTGGCTTTCTTATCTATTAATGAAATCTGGACTCATTATTTCCAAAGACAGAATCTAGTCTTTATTTGTTCAATATCCTTTAGGCCTCTTCTTTGAGGTGGACCTGTTTTGGGTGCTGAGGTATTTGAGAACAGGATAAGGATAAAAACCTGTTCCCAGGAGCTCCCAAATTCCTACAAAAGACTGAGAAAAACAGTCCCCTTAAGAACATTAACCAAGAGTCTGGGATAAAGGGGAAGCTGCAGCTCAGTGGGTCAGTTCTTTGATTCTGTTAAGTATTTAGTATTGCGCCAGCAGCTAGGGAGAGGATCGGGGAAATCTGTACATGTGTTCAATGCCATGCAAGTTAGTGTATTGGGACACTCTCAGCCCAGAGTACAAATTTAACCAGCAATGATCTGTTGTTCCTGTGATGGGCAGGTGCACCTCCCGTCACTGGTTTCCCCGGAAGGCCAGAAAGATGTAGCTAGAATGGAGAAAGAAGAGGAAAAGCGAGGGAAGCCAGAAGAGGAAGCTCCTGCCTCCAAGAGAGGGGAGCCAGCGAGGATCAAAATCTTTGAAGGAGGGTAAGACACTCACTGGGATTTCAGTCTGTTTCCTGTGTGTATAAATAACAGGCCACGCTGCCCATTCAGGGCAATGCCCCCCCCCTCGCCCTCCCTGGTACCCATGATTCCTGCAGTGCCTCTCTGCATTGTGGGACCCACAGGCCGCCCATTTGAGAACATTCCGGGGGGCGGGGAGGGTCCTTGCAGCAATGTGTGCTGCTGGGTATTTGCTGAGGACCTGAGAATCCAGTCTTTCTTCATCCTTGAATCCTTAGCTCCTGGCCAGTTTCTCGCCATTGGCCTGGGAGGGGCAGGGGGAGAGGAGATGGTGTGCCTCGTGGCTGCTGCCTTGACTACCCTTTCCTTTGGAATGTATTTCTCAGAAGTCACTTCTGTCTGCTCAGGTCATCCCCCATGCCCAGTTTTCCATGGGTACTCAAGCCCTAGCCATGAGGCTGTCACCCTTTCTGACTGGCCAGGTTTGAGGCTCACTGATTGTAGCCCCGGTTATTAACCTTCTGTGCTCACCTTTGGAAACCTGATGAGCTATGTGTTTCAGAGCTCACCACTCTGGGGACCTTCTGGGCTCTAGAAGTGCACCTCACTTTAGATGTGCTTTGTGAAAGTTCCTCGTGCCAGCTGTGTTCTGTGCGGCCACGCGTCTGCTCCCAGGGTGTGGTGTCTGTTGAGTAGGTGCCTTGCTGTTTGTCTCAGGGTCTGTGTCTGTGTCCCTTTGTGATTGAGGTGGTTGGCCCCAGTCGTACATGGTCTGGAGGGACAATAGCGTGGAGGAAAGCCTCCCTCCAAACCTTGGCCAACTTAAGCTGTCACTGGGGCCCTGTGGTGCTCCAGTGCCTATGACTGACAGATCAAAATAATAGGTGCCTCAAGTGACTGGCACAAAAGCCCCCTAGAAAGTTGGAAAAGAAAAAAGCAAACTGTCACACTCCTTCCCCAAGATCCTCTGCTGGCACTAGCCAAAGGGTCTCTCGGGGAGGAGTAGGGGGACTGGTTATCCTAATGATGAGGACAAGGTCAAAGGGGACAAATATCTCTCAAGCACGATACCCTAATAGCCATCCTGGTTCCGTGGAGAAGCACAGAACCAAAGGTGTTTCAAATGCTGACCCTTGATTGGGGACTGTGGTTCTCTGCTCATGCCATTTGATTAGAGCGCCCTCTTGTGTCTCTGGGTTCTCCTACCACTGAGTCCTTAGGATCCATGCTTCAGGTCATTGAGAGGTCGCCCTCTGGGGCTCTTGAGAGGCAGCCTGGTGATGTTTGCAGGCCAGGAGCAGATGACATTTGTGCCAATGGCCTTCCAAGTAGAGACTCAGTTCCCAAGCCCCAGCTGCCCGTGTTCCTGAGGAAGGCTGAGCCTCTGGACCAGGAGCTAGCTGGGTTCTCGCTCCAAACAGCTCTCTGCCACACCCTTGACTTGAGTCTGCTGCTCTCCTCCATGTCCCACGCAAGTGGTCACAAGTCCCATCTGCTATTCAGAAGCTCTTTGGAAAAGAGGACCATCACCAGTGCCAACAAGCAGTGGTCCCAACCATTCCTGTGCAACCGCGCCATCCCTGCCTCTCCAATTCTGTGATCTTACCTCTGAAGGTGACAGTAACACTCTCGTGGTATGAAGGTTCCCAGGAGGCCTGTGGGAAGGGTAAGGCTCACAGGAGCCGAGCACATGGATGGACATGACGGATCCAGCCCCACTGTGCCCCGTTTCTTAAATCCACCTCACTCCCAGTCTGCTGTGGGAAATGTCATCCTCACTCTCACAGCTTGGGTTTTTTGAAGTTGATGGCACCCTCAGGAGTATTCTCAAGTGTTGGGGAGAACAGAACGCACACCTGGAGTCTCATAAATGGGACCAGGAACATAGACTATTTGACTAACCTACAAACGACTAATGGAATCCCATCCCAGAACAACCCAGAATGTATCTTTGGGCCCTCCATTGGTATGCCACTGGAACAGTGCTTGAAATGGGTTCTTCTTTCTTTGTTTTCTTTCTTCTCTCTCTCTCTCCTTTTTTAAAATACAATGCGCATCTGTTTTTCATTTAGAGAAGGATTTATAAATTGGGGACTGTTCACTGAGTCCACCAAGGGATTTAGGCCAGCAGAGGCGCTCAAAAAAGGAAACAAAGAGTGATCTACTGGGGCCAGGAGTTTGGCCTAGTGGTTAAAGTGCTTGCCCAGCATGCACGAAGACCCGGGTTCGATTCCTTGGTACCACATACATAGACAAAAGCCGGAAATGGTGCTGAGGCTCAAGTGGTAGAGTGCTAGCCTTGAGAAAGTCCAAGGACAGCGCTCAGGCCCTGAGCTCTAGCCCAGGACTGGCAAAAAAAAGAGTGATCTACTGTGTGCTGGTTTTAAACTCTTCCTCTTCTGGAAGGTTAAAGTCTTTGTTCCTCTCCATTTGATCAAAGTCACGTGGCCTTGCCAAGGCCCTGGAAGTGGGGTCATACATCTCTACCTGTGCTTGGAAGAAACATTCCATAGCTAGTGCTGGTAATAACACGAATCTGTTTGCCACATATGTGTGACTGGTTAGTTTTTCACAGGTGTTTCTAAATGTGAGAGAGAGCTAATAAACTAGGCATGGAAGAGCAGATGCTAGGTGTGCAGTATCTTCAAGTTGTTCCATGCTAGCCAGCCTCTCCTTGACCTCCAGTCTAGCAGTGGATCAATGAATCAGTCCTCTGAACCTTGAAGTGTTTGGGGACCCAACCAAAGTGACAACACAAAGCCCTATGCTGAGGTGGGAGCAGTGGGGGCTGAGAAGTTCATGGTGGGAAGACTGCCTTGGGGTTGGATCAGCTAGGAGGGTGTGGGACCAGGCCTAGCAGGTGGGAAGAGCAAACAGCTGGGTAGTGATGGAGCCCGTTCAGCAGTGTGGGAGTGATGGAGGCCTGCATGGCTGGCTAGTGGGACTCATTTCTTCTTGTCCTCAGTGTCTCTCTTGCCAACCATCTCCTTCCTTGTCTTCAAACCCCAGCGCAGGGCTGAGCCCACATTCCTGAATTGTAGACCCTTGCTTTGGATATCTCTTGCCCTTTTTGCTTGGGTGGTCGACAGTTCTTCCCAGTCAGCCTGTGTCAATCAAACCCTGCACCTCCCACCCACATCTCTGTCTGCATCCAGACTGCGGGTGACATACCTGACTCTCTCATTCAGTGTCACCTTAAACTCCTCTCTGCCCCTTCCAATTAGTCCCTAAATTCTTTTCTTTTTTGCAGTGTTGGAGTTTGAACTCAGAGCCTCCTACTTGCTGAGTGAGCACTTGAGCCACCCTTTCCTTTTTTCCTTTTTCTGTTTTGTTTTCCTTTTCAAATAGAATCTTACCAACTTTGTCTAGAGTGACCTTGGACCACAATTCTCCACCTCCCAAATAGTTGGTACCACAAACATGAACCACCATGTCCAGCTTCAATTGGTCCCCAAAGTCCAGTGTCTACACAAAGCAGTCAAGAGCTTAGTGTAGCTTCTTTTCTCCCTCTCTCACTGCTCTAGCCAGCCATTCTATCAGCAGCCAATGTTGGTATCCTTGGACACTATTTGGTGTGGTTTTGCCTGTGCTGTGCCTGTGTTCCAGAGTTTTCTGTGGCTGCGTCACCTCTGGCCCCACCATTGAGCCTGCTCTTTTATAGTTCACCTCCTTATAGTTCTACTGCCTACCTGGCTCTGCCCATAAGCAAATCCTCCTGGCCCTCATAGACTAGTGCTACCCACCTCTGGCAGACCTCTCAGACCCCTCCACAAACCATAGTTCTTTGTGTTACTTCTGTCCTCACGTTAAAACTCCATCCGTCTCTCTCAAGTCCCTTCTTGACTTGTTCCTAGGACAATGTTTTGTCCACACTGTGCGTCAGCCCCTATTTAGTTGTCCTGGTTTCCTGGGATAGGGTCCTCTCTCTGCACTCTCGGTCCTCTCTCGGTCACTTTCATACCTGAACAAAGCCTGTGTTTTTCAGACAGCTTTCTGGGAGTGGCATGGGGAATGTGCTGGCCCTCTCCCAGTCTGGTCATGTCGAAGGACTCTTCTGAGAAGCAGTAATTTCACTCATACAAAGTTACATTGTTCATGGAGGGTGATGATTGTCCTGACGTTGTCCTGACTCAACTTCTCTTGATGCAAGGAGCCCAGCCCAGCCAGCCAATCTAAAAGAGGAAGCACCTGAGATTGATATGCAATACCTGACTGCCAGCAGTGGCAGCCAGGATGAGCCATTGGCAGTAGGGTCTGACGGGAGTGATGAAGTCAGCTAGTGAGACCCAGGAAGGCCAGGGCCAGCTGGGGTGGGGCCCTCAGGAAGCAGATCATGATGGCTGGCTTGGGTTTGTGGAAAGTGGGGGCCAGTGCGGGCTCAGAGCTGTTGTGCTGGGCAGTGATGTGCCAGCTGGCCTGGGAGCTTCGTGGGGAAAGCTCAAGTGTGCTCCCGTGGGGCCGCCTGGGTCCCATCCCTCCTAACTCACTCACCCCTTGCTACTTCCAAATGAACACTCCCAAAGTGAAGCGTCCGCCTTACACAGTTCTTTGACCTTGGAGTGTCAATCACAGACCCCATTGTTCCTGCTCTGTGCCTTCTGAAGCCTGCGGGTGGCCCCAGCTCCTCCCTGACCTGAACTTACCACTCTTTCCCCCAACTCCCCAGTTCCCCCACCCCCTGCTCCCGGTGCTTCCTCCTCATAGACTGCTGCCTCAGGGACTTTGTACTTGCTCTGCCCTCTGCCTTAAGAGCTTTTTTCCCCAGAGTGGATCCCTACCCCCTTAAGCCACCCTTCAGTCACAAATTCCCAGACCACCTTCCTCTGGTGTGTATTACCCCTCCCCTTCCCTTGCTTTATTTTCTCCATCCATTTATTCCTGTTTGTGTCTCCTTCACTGCAACTGGTGAGTGAAAGTGCGAGAAGACAGAATCAAGGATGGCTACCACACTTCTGGCTCACATGGAGAAGAGCACAAGAAGCAAGCTGGGAGATGGGAGATCAGAGCCTGGTGGGCATCTAACTACAAGAGCCAGCGATCAGAGTGAGGATGTTCAGTGGGCTGTCTATTGATTAGTATGTACGCGGGGCTGGCCTTCAGGAATGGGAGATGTCGATATGCAGATGTAATTTGAGACTCTGGAACTAGGTGGTGTCATCTGAGGTGATGGAGAAGAAAGAAAAGCCAAGGGCATTCAGCACCAAGCTCAGGAGTGCCAGCATGTAAAGGGCAGGTGGAGACACAGCTGCTAGGTGCTTAAAAAGGAGCCAAGAGAAAAGCAAGAGGACACCCAGCCAAGGGTAAAGCTCTAGAAACCAAGAGCAGGGTGTGAGAGGTGGGGCTAAGCTGAGCTGTGAGTTGTTTGGGGGCCTTGGACCATGGGAACAATTGTCTGTTGGATAGGGCAGTGCTGGGGTTGCTGATGGCCTTGATGGGAGTGGTTTCCATGGTGATGGACTCCTTATAGCCCAGGCTGAAGTGCAGTTGAAGCGGTATGTGCACCCTGTCCTAAGAGGCCGGCTGTGGAGGAAAGCAGTAAAGATGGGGAGGGGCTGCGTGGAAGAAGAGTCAGGCTGTGGGAAGTTCGCCCTGCCGGCTTGTTCTCTTTGTTCCACACAAAGCTGCCAGATTTTCTGTAGCTTGGTATTTTTGCCACACTCTGGGTATGGCTTCCCACTGTGTCTTCCAACTACTCTGTTGGGGTTTTCATTTCTTCTTTTATCATTTGTAGTTTTCAAGAGCATTTTCCCTGTCCCAGAAAAAAAATATATATATTTTCTTTGTTTTTCGTTGGTTGGTTGGTTGCACTAGAATTTGAACTCAGGCTCATGTTTGCTAAGCGGGTGCTATCCTACTAAACTAAACGTTTGCTTTACTAGTATCCTGTTCACATTTAATAACAATCTAGTAATTCTCAGCCTTGGGTCTGTGCCACTACCCTGAGCTCCCAGACTTAGAGGACACATGGGGAATAGCCAATCATCTGGAAAGCCATTCAGTTCTAATCCCCCTCAAAACTCATTAATACACAGGAGATGCTCAGCAAAAGTGGCCCTTCCCTCCCACTTGCTTGTTCCTTTCTTCCCTCCTCTTCCTATCTTCCTTACCTCCCTCCCTCCCCCTCTCCCTTCCTCCCTCTCTCCCTCCCTCTCTTCCTCCCTCCCTCTACCATCCTGGTTTCACTTTCTAGGCTTAGCCCATCTTTCTGCCCAGCATGGAGCTATGAGGACCAGAAGCCCAGGCCTGTGTTTAGTGGCACTGTAGGTACCGCCCACCAGCAAGGAGAGAAAATTCAGCTCCAGTTCTGTGGCTGTGTTAATATAAACAAATAAGAAAAGTGACAAGTGGGTTGTTGGACAGATGGAGTGTCTGGCAGAAGGGTTAGCATGGGTCCCCTTGGATTTCTTAGCCTCAATCACAGGAAACATTTGCTTTTCCCATTATTGGGCCTTGTTTGAAATGAGGTCTTCTCCAGGGAGGGAGGCCTGAGCTGTGGTCTGTGGACTTGAGGCCTCTCAGCTAGCCTTGTCCTCAGTCTGGGTCTCAGTTTCCCTGAGTTTGTAATTGGAAATATGTAGAAGAAGGGCTTAGGCTCTGGAGTCTGGGGACCAGAGTTTGAACCCTTTGTGCCATCACTGGCTCTGTGCTCTTCAGCTGCACCTTGGCTCTTGGGTGCCTCTCTTTTCCCAGGGAACCACAAGCAAAGCCACATGGTTTGGATTAAACCATTTCTAGCAACCACAGTGTGATATGTGTGACCTTTCCAGCTGCCTCAGCATTGAGAACCAGAGTTCAGCGCTGAATACTGACAGGCGCTCAGAAAGAGCCTGCAGGAATGGCCATTTCCAGCTCTGATCTCCCTGTGGAGCAACTGGCCTTCTGCAAAGGTCAGAGAATCCAACAGGAACTCCTCTGTGGGCATTCCTTCCTGGGCAGGAGCCTTCGGCAGTGCATCCCAGCCTGAGATAAGGCACCCTGCGAGTATTGGGGTCCTGTTAGAGACTGGTATAGATACTGGTTGTCTTGAGCGCACACAGCCAGAGGGAGGAAGAAGGCAAAGGGGAGCCTGACCTCAAAGGCATGGGAAAATGAAGAAGTGGCGCTCTGTCTACGGTTGGAGTCTCTTGGAGGAGGGCCCCCTGCTGGAGGTATGATGATGAATGAACTTCTTGAAGCAACACAGGGTAGAGGCCAGAACAAGTTGTTCAGAAGGGAAACCTGTCCCCAGTGACTATCCAACCACAGGTTTCTGGAGCCTCCTACCACAGCAGATGTAGGGCCACACAGCTACCCTGGTGCAACCCACAAACCCCAGCAGAGATTGTGCTATGAAGCGGGCAGTCCTTTAAATGTGAACTGGATGCAAGGCAGGCCTTCCCTCCGGGCCTCTTGCCTACCAACCCATATGTCTTCTGTTCCATTTCACTGACCAGTTTTCTATCCATGACTTGGGTTTCCCAGGGAAACAGCCAGCTTTCACTCTCTTCTTTTTCTTCTTCTTTGAGACAATATCTCACAATCTAGTTCAAACTGGCCTAAAACCTGTGATCACCCCAGACTTCACGAGTGCCGGAGTGACAACCATGTACCACCATGCTTGGCTCATGGCTGGAATGTGTGTCCCCTGGGAGAGCCTCTTAGGAATCAGAAGAAAGGTTGCAGACCCAGCCTAACTCCACCAATGTGCTGATGTTTTTATGTTGAAGATCGTCTTTACAAAGCTCCTACTTAGCAGTAGGACACACACACACACACAGACACACACACACACACACACACACACACACACACACACGGAAGAATTTGGATGATGAAATATTGTTTACATTGTTTACAGTCAGTTCAGGAGAAAACAATCTGCATACAGGCCACTTTCAGCCTTCACTCTATACTTTGATTCTTTCAGAATAAAATTTTAAAAGGAGAAAGAACAGTCCAGCTAGGTAGAGAGGGGGTGAGGGAGCTGGGAATCAAGAGAAGAATTTAAAGGGGTCAGAGATTGTAAGGAGCTCCGGGCAGATTTCTGAACAAGTTCAGCCAGTCAAGCCAAGAAGGAAGTTCAAGGCATCAGAACAAAGCAGGAAACAGGACCTGAGCTCCAAGCAGAATTTTGGCTCTGTGCTGTGAACAGATATTATCTGTCACCATGGGTAGTTTGCAACAGAAGTTGTACAGACCACAGTGGCTGGAAGGCTGGGGAGTGTATGCTGGGACACAGCTATCAGCAGACAAGCTGAGTTTGGAGTAGGCTGGCAGAGAACAGCTGTACTGGGCACACAGGTTCCTAAGAAGACAAGGTGGCAGCTGACATGATACATCCAAGAGCCTACAGGATCCTAAGGCCACCAGGGAGAAACCAGGCTGTGTTCAAAGCCCTTTTGACTATTGGTTAGTGTAGCTGAGAGACTGGGGCTAGCAGATAGCCCACCAAGGCAGAGATAGATTTCTAGAGACAGAGCTGAGGCAGCAATGGCATGCAGGTTCCCCACCCCTCCCCCACCCAGGAAAGACAGAGCTGTCGGGCCTAGACGGTGAAGGAGATATGTCTGCAGTGCTAGGTTGGCCTCAAACTGAGATCCTCACATCTTAACCTCCTGAGAAACTAGGATTCTAGGCAAGAGCCTTGATTAGCTAGCATTGATCAACAAGACAATAAAAGGTCTGTGGAGCCAGGCACCCATGACTCACACCTGTAATCCTAGCTACTCTGGAGGCTGAGATCCAAGGAGCACAGTTCGAAGCCAGCCCAGGCAGAATAATCACTGTGAGACTCTCATCTCCAATTAGCTACTCAAAAACTGGAAGTGACTCTGTGGCTCAAGCCTTGAATACATAGAGGCTCAGGGATAGTTCCCAGACCCTGAATTCAAGCCTACTACTGAGAGAGGCAGAGAGGGAGGGAGGGAGAAGAAAGGGAGCAAGGGAAGAAGGAAGGATGGAAGGAAGGAAGGAAGGGGAGGAAGGGCTGTGGTAGCTTGTATGGTTGGTGGCTCCAAGGTGGGCCCTTGTTGCTAGAATGAGCCAAAGTAAGAAGGGTCCTGAGATGAAGGCTAGGAAGGTACCCGAGAGGACAGAGCATGAGGGAGCAAGGCCAGAGATGGGGCCGTGGTATGAGGCTGGACCGTGGTATAAGCTGCCGTCCCTAGTAGACTAAAGGACTTTCTACTTCCCCCACATTTAAAAGCTTTCTCTAGGATTGGTATGGTGGCACATGCTGTCCATGTCTGGGTCATAGTCACACCCACTGTGATTGGGAAGATAGGAAGTGACCCTCTCACTGGCCACTCATCTTGTCGTCTCTGACAAGGTGAAATGGAAATGGCATTTCTGAAGGACGGCCTAGCCCACAGCAGCAGCTCTCCCAGCTGATCTTGAGACAGGAGCTCTCCAAGTTCCTGGAAGCTCGACTTCCTCACCTTCCTATCTTTCCTTTCCCTCTGTGAAAACCAGCCTCCCCGTGTCGTGCCAAGAACTGGCCAAAGCCTGGAGCTCAGCAAGCGAAAATTCTGGCGGGAGCTTAGTATATCAGTATATTAGTGATCACTCGCGCTGGGAGCTGAGCTGGACCTCTGCCACAGTGTTCCGCTTGTGCCTGGGCTATTACACATCTCAGCCTCTCACCCAACCCATGACTTCTCAGGGGAGCTTGTGGCATGCCTTTCATATGGGCACTGTCAAATCCCTTTCTTCACACTGGAACTCCTGAAGCCATCGCCCATTTGTTGCCTCTGACATCCTGAGACAAATCTAAGGGAAGAGAACCTTGCTGAGGTTTTTATTGTCCCTGCATATTTAAAAAAAAAAACTGGGCTTTGATCCTTTCTTCTACTGACCTCCATTTCAAAAGTGTAAGAGTGGGTGGCACAGGCTGTGTGGTAAGGTGGTTTGGGTCAAGTGTCAGGGTGGGGGGCGGGGGGAGCCACTGAAGCTCTAGAGCTTTGTTTCCGGTTCTGTGCCATGATCTGGATGCTGAAGTACCTGATGCTCTGTCTTCATGGCTGGGATTTGCTCTCAACTTTTTCCTCTCCTGCTCTAATGCCACCCTCCTCCCCATCCTCCTCCTCCTCCTCCTGCTCCTCCTCTTTCTTCTCCTCCTCCTCCTCTTCCTCCTGCTCCTCCCTCTTCCATCTTCAGCTGCCTCTGTGCCATTATCACCATCGCTTCCTTCTTCCTCCTCTCCTCTCGAATGCAATGACCTGGGGGACAAGGTCCTGTTAGGGAGATGGGGACAAAGAATCTGCTCTGTAAGGCGCCTCCTTCTTGGATAGGACTCAGCATGGTGTTCCTGGGGTGGGAAGGAGTCCTGAGGAGTCCCAGTCCCCTTGGCCATGACCTTGGAGGATGTCCCCCTCCGCATGTTGTAGTTCCTCTGACAAGCTAGGCTATGGCTAGAGAAGAAGAAATGATAGAGAATCCCTGCCCCTAATCCTATTTGTCCTAATCTATTAGCTCAGTATATAGGGCTAGACTGTGAACCTACCTCTTACCACAAAGCCAAAGATTCCCTTTTTAGTTAGATGACAAGACATCTCCACTCAATGTGGATGTACTTTTCGACCTGTCAAAAACTGGGGGTCAGCCAGGTTCCAGGAACTCACACCTGTAATCTTACACACTCAGGAGTCTGAGACCTGGAAGGTAAAGGTTCATAGCCTGACAGACAGAAAACTCCATGAAGCCCTGGTAAAATGCCCATTTAGAGACATGGCTTAAGTGATAGAGCACCGGCTGTGAACAACAACAACAACAAAAATCCTTGAGTTTAAGTCCCAGCACTAACACACACACACACACACACACACACACACACACACACACACACACACACACACGGAAAGGGCTTGGTTTTCCTGTCACAATTAGAAACCAAATTTTGAAAATAAATAAATAACTAGACTTGCATGTGGCTCAGATGTTAGAGTGCTTGCCTGGAAGCTCAGGAACCTGGCTCTATGCCTACTTTGGATGGAAGGGAAGGAAAAACCAGCCTGGGGGCAGGGGGTGATGACCGGGAGACACTGAGAAGACGGGGAAGACCCCGTGACACTTGAGCACTGAGCCTTATGCAGTCTCCGGGGAAGGCATGGCTTTTGCAGACTTAAATCTCAGTCTATAGTTGGATCCCAGGCTGAGAGTTAAAGGCCCCTCCCAGGAGAGTCAGAAGCCACATAGGGACACTGTGAGTCCCCAGATGCTGGAGACATATATACCGGGGAAGATGCGGGCTAGGGGGCCTGAATATGGCCAGATCTGAGGATAAAGGGCTCCTCAGCCTCAGAGAGGAAAACCACTTCCAAACCCAAATGCTGTCTCTCCCAGTAATTATCAAATCACCTTTATATTTTCAGGTTCTTTTCTTACAAAGTTCAGCTCACACAGCCACCCACTCTGAGAAACAACTAGATATGGAGCTGTAAGAGTTAGGGGACCCCAGAACCCTATTTCCCCCTCTCTGTACCCCCACCCCCTATCCTCACTCCTATGGCTCCTGAGGAGTTGAGAAGTCACCCTTCTAGAACTCACTACAAGCTAGGGTGGCTACAGTCTGGGTCCACTGTGAAGAGTTCACCCCTCTCTCTGGAAGTTTCACTTCTCTGAACCCCGCTCCTCCACTTCTGGCTGCCTGCCTGCCTTCCCTCCCCAATGTCACTGTCTGGGCAGAAATAGTGGCTCTGGCTTCTGGCCAGGTCGGTGCTAGCCTGGTGGTTCCTAATTGAACTTGGTCATTGTGAAGTTACTCGCCTGGCATCTCCAATTCCCTGCCCAGTTCTGGGGCATAATGGGCTCTGTCTTCCTCATAACTGAGGCTGAGAACTGGTACCCTAAGATGAAATCAGGAATGGTGAGCACCCTACTGTTAGGTTTAAGTCCAGGCAGACAAGGGCTTGCTCCTGAGGTGAGAATCCTCCTACAGATGTTAAACATGTCCTTGAGCTGACCTCTCCTTGGTCTCTATCCCTGTTTCTCCTATCCTCACCTGCTCTGCGGGTCCTCGGCTGCCTAGCCTCCCACCCACTGTTGTCCTGTACACTGCACCCAGACCCAGGCTTATGGGTCACAAGTATCAGGGTTAGCCCCTTGTTTCCTGAGATCTGACACACCAACCACAGCCCCCATGTTCATCATCTGTACCGCCGTTCCTTTTATGTTCTTATAGGCGTCCATTGGCCACTCACCAGACCAACATCAGAGTCAGAGTTATATTTTGGCTTGGCCTTAGTCCAGGCTCAGAGCAGGTTTGAAAGTGGTGTTGAATAAATCCAGAGAAGTCTACTATGGCTCCCACTGCCATGCAGAATCAGCTCCACTGTTGGGCTCTGGGCCTATACATGTAAGTCCTGGCCCAGCAGGCCTCAGCCTAAATGGTGCCCTCCCTCCCTGCTGGATAGGATACCGTTTCTATAGAACCCTGACCATAGGAAAATCTGAGGTGTGCTCAGAGCTCAATGTGAACTTCCACAGACCCTTCCAGTTCAACCTCCAGGCTTTGTGTCTCCTACTTTTGCAGCTGACTAGTTCTAGAAGGTACACAGGTCAAACTTGAAGAGCCTGACCCTGAACCTCCCACACAGGCCACAGGCTACCTTATAATGACAGTGTGGGCACCCCTAATCATGTCTTCATCTCAATTTGTTTGATTGTACCCAAGTTTCATGCCCAGGGGTGAAGAGGCATACTTGGCAAGAAGATCATAATAAAATCACAATGTTGACAAGCTTTTAAAATATCCTAATTTGGAGGAGAGGCGAGAGTTTTATGATTCAATATTAAGAACATGTTGAAAAAGTCAATAGGGCAAATGCAGATTTGCCTCTTAGATTCATAGATTAGAAAGGTAACTTGGAGGCCATTGAGTTCATACTTGCTTTTAAGGAAACAATGCAGCTTGATGGAGAGAAAAGTCACAAACTTGAAGGTCAGACATGCTCTTACCTTCTTAGCTGTGTGACCTTGGAGAATTACCTTGAGTTGGATGTTAGCCCTGGGCTAAAATAGATATGCTTCTCCTTCTATATTTGTGTGTGTGTGTGTGTGTGTGTGTGTGTGTGTGTGTGTGTTTAGATGTTTAGAGAATTGCACGGAAGTTAAGCACCTGACCTGGCTAGGCAAGTAGCCTGGGTTCAAGTTCTAAATCCATTAAATAATTGGCTGTGTGACCTTGGGTAAGCTATTTAACTCCTTTGTGACTGTTTCCTCCTGTGCCCTTCCCATAGTGCAGTCATGTGATTTGAATGAGGCCTTGTTTGGGGAGCACTTAAAATAGTCTTTGGCACTCAGTGCAAGTATTTACTAATATGCTCAGTATAAAAGAAATCTGGATTTGGTTTTTCTAGAAGAAACCTGGAAGATGTGATAATCCATGCCACAATGGGCTTCAACCCTCCAGAGGGGTTGTGCACCCAGACCTTCAGTTCCTCTCAGCCCCCCCACCTTCTCCCCACCCCACTGCCATCCCCTCCCAGAGCCTCCTCTTCTTTGTCTCCTTTCTGAACCCTCTCTGTGTCTCAGGAGTAAATGGAGATGGAATGAGGTATGCATATCCACTCACAACGCTGCCCCAGAAGTTGATGCACTCATCACTGTAGCCCCTTCCATCAACCTCATGCCCAGTGCTCTGTGGTCCCCAGCCCTCAGCTAGAGGACCTCTCCTGCTTGGGGCCCCTCAGGGGACAAGCTTTGCTACCTTCCAGCTTTGTTCCTGGGACTCAGATGTATCCAGAGCCTGGAAACAACACCTCACTCAGCACTTTGTCTGAAATGTCACTTGATGGCCACCATACTCCCTGGGTGGAGCAGAGTTATGCGTGCCACCCTGGGACTTTGTGCCAAGTTCCCAGCCACTTGGAGGAAGCTGCTACTCTCAGGCCTGCCTCCAAAGAGTCCAGAGCCACAACCCTAGTGTCGTGCGCTGATTCCAGCAGACAATCACAGGCAGGAAGGGGCCCCAGACCAAGGCCTACCAGTCACCCAACAGAGCGCTGGAGTTTCCATGCCACTTCACACTCTTCAGCTGCCCACTAACTTTGGACAGGACACTTGCCCTCTTGTTTTTGTGTGCAGAGTTCCATCAGATAGTAAGTCCCTCCTGACTAGGAGCTGCTTAAGAGGCCTTTTCCTTCGAGTTGTCTCCATACTACTGCAGCTCATGGAGAACACGAGCAGGAAGGGCTGCATCTGCACACCCTGCTCTGCTGCCTCATTGTCTGCCCAGCCAGGTAGCAAAGACAAAGCTGCTTCTGGGAGGCCTGAGGGACCCAGGAGTTGCAGCCATGGACCCCCCTGCTCTGAGGATGGACTCCCTGCTGCATCTCCCTATTTAGTCAGAATGTCTGATCTCAAGTCCCTCCCACTAAGACAGTTCAATCCAGAGAGTGGATTCTCTTCCTTTCAGAGCAACTGGACTGGCTGATGGCTCTGCTTGTCAGGGTAACAGAAGGCAGGCAAGGCGGTGGGACGGGGAGACTGAATGAGCAAAGAAGACCTTGCTTGACTTTCCAGTGGGCAGCTTATTGATTGAGCACTTGCTGCTTCCAGGCACAGGTTGGGACAGGTTTGGGGCTCCCTTCTGCTTCCTGTCAGGTCTCTGCCCGTAGCACTGTTTATGCTCAGAGAGTTTTTCGGCCTCTTGTGTGATCAGCTTCCTCTGACAAATCCGCAGAGCAATTCTATGACCCCAGCAGTGTGCTAAACACGTCTTCACATCCTTCTCACCTGCATCTCACTCACACTCAGTAGCTAAAAGGAGAGTCTCCATTGCCTCCCACCCTGGCCAGGTGAGCGAGCCAGGGCGAATCAACTTGAACCGTCCACATGGCCCCAGGGCCGTGGAAATCTGAGGATTACACAGAGGCCTCTGAATCTCTATCCTGGGGCCTCACAGCAGCAGGGGGTGTCCACCCTGGGAGATTTTGTGCTGATCTGTAAGATTGCCTGGAGCAAGTCTAGACTCAAGGTGGCATTCAAGGCCCATGATGAGCCATCCTGACCTACCTGGCCCTGTCTGCTCTCACCTGTCACATTCCAAGCTGTTTGACACTCCTGCCATTTTTCCTGGGGTTCCTACGAGGCATCTCCCCACTTTTCTGCCTCACCATCTCCACCCCACCATGCCATACCTAACACAGATGCCCCTGTGCTCCCAGTGTGGGCTCACAACTTTTACGTCCTGTGGTAGTCACAAAAGCCATGCATGGTTCTGTGTATGCCCCATTCAAGTGCCACTCCTGAGGGATTAGAGCTGTCTTTTCCCATCCCCCACAAAAGACCCTGTATAGATTAAGTTCACTGTGGAGGGGAGTGCAGGGCTTTGAGGGCAGAGAGATGGACATAGAGCCTAGAGCCTGGCTGAGCAGAGCAAAGTCCACATCCATGGTCAATGTGGCTGTGGCCTCTGGTGCACACTGGGGGCCATGTCTAAGGATAAGATGGCACTTGGCAGTTGGAGAGACACATGTCATAGACTCACCAAACAGGGCCCTGTGGAGGTTTCCAGGTGGCATTGGAGCTTCCAACAAGAGCCATTCTGACTCTCCTTCCAGCCTGGAAAGAGTGCCTGCCTCAGTCTACTTTTCCTTAAGGCTGGGTACCCAGGGCATAGAGGGAAGCAGAAATTGGGCCCAAGAGGCTCTCCCTGAATGTGAAGCTCTGTCACATTTCTCCCACTGCCCCTCCCCCAGGTTTGCAGTTCTTCCACTTGAAGGTAAGATGGCACCTGCTCTAGCTCATGCATCAAGTTGCCCAAAGCCACCTGAGGTCAGTGCCCAATACAGGCAGGTCAGAGACTGTATAGGTGAAGACAGTATGTTTTAGACTGTGTATGAGAATTGTGGGGGGGAGGGGGAGTGTGTGTGTGTGTGTGTGTGTGTGTGTGTGTGATGCAGGGGAGCAGATGTATATGAGGAGTGTGATAGTAGGTGTTTGAATGTGGGAATTAGAGTATGACTGTACTGTAAATATGAACTGTGTGTTTGTGGGGGTGACTGTAAGGATGTGGAGGTAACATGACTAGAATGTATTTATGAGTGTGGGAGGGGCATGGGTATGAAAATACTTGTGATTATTGGGTGAGAATGTAATGGTCAGGTGTGTGATTATTAGAGATGTATGTGGTGTAAGGTGTGTGAGTAGATGATAGCATGGGGTGTTCGTGTGTGACTGAGTGTGAGCGGTGTGTGGGTGTGAGTTTGTGTGATTGATTGCAGGTATGAGGGTTTGTGAGAGTGAGTAGGTAACTGAGTGGGAGGGTTTGTGATTCTGGTTGTGAGAGTGGGGTGTGAGGTTATGTGGTGTGAAAGGTGTGGATGTGGTATGGTGCACTGCTGCCTGACCTCCACTCCAAGAGCCTCTTCTGCGCCCACCATGTGACCTCAGTGGACCCAGAACTGCTGTCCTGCCAGTAAGCTAGAGTCCTTGCTCCTGTCATCTCCGGCCACCCTCCTGCACCTGCCCACCTCTTGCCCTGGCCTTGGCTGGCTTCAGAGTCTAATGATCAATGCTTCCTCCTGGACTGGTCAGGCCTCCTTCTGAACTGTGGTCTACAATCTCTGCACCCTGGCTGCAGGTATGTCTGTGGCTAGTGGTATGCTGAGGGGCCTGAGGAATTTGAAGGAGCAGTTCATTCCAGTGCAGGGTCTGGGCTGCTCATGAGGCCTCGAGAGCAGGTGGCACTGCCTGGTCCACCTGAAAATGTGGGTTCCTCCATAGCAAGACCTTGGAGAGCAATGACTGCACTTCCTGCCTCCCTCTCAGGACTGGTCTCCTGGGCAGGCTGCCTTTGCATTAGTTGCTCCTTGTAGGAGATGGACAAGCTCAGGGCAAAATGGTTCAGTTCCAAGTTCTGTAAGTTCTGTTCCTTTCGGGCTGTGGGATCATTTGTGAATGTCTCTCAACCACTCTGAGCCTCAGGCTTGTACAAGTTCTTGTGAGATGGTGGTTATTTCATTCAGGTGGAGTACCCCAGGTCGGCATGTGTACTTGGTAAATGGTAGCTGCTAAGGCCCTCGCTATTATTTGAAGGCATTTTCATTCTGTGTGACTTTGGTGGCCCACAGTGGCTGTTCTTCGTGGCAGTGCTATGGACAGAGTGGGCTGCGGAATGGAGACCATCTGGGAAGTTGTGGCTTTGCTTCTCTAGAGGAAGTGCCAGCATCTGGGGTGCTGAAAAGAAAGGAAGGTACTCCTCCAGCTCCATGCAAGGGCTGGGCTGCAGGGGTTTCTGGTGAATCCCTGGGGCAGCTTAACTCCTTCCAGGCCCTGTCATGGCCCTCTCTGATTCTGCATCTTCCTCTCCCAGGCTGGAGACAACTAGGAAGCGTGCACATCTTCCCAAGTGAGAAGCTGCCTCTTCTCCTTTTTTTTTTCCTTTACATGACACCTGTTGCTCATAGGTACAAATCAAACGAAGAGTATGTTTATGTGCGAGGCCGTGGCCGAGGGAAATATGTTTGTGAGGAGTGTGGAATTCGCTGCAAGAAGCCCAGCATGCTGAAGAAACACATCCGCACCCACACTGACGTCCGGCCCTATGTGTGCAAGCACTGTCACTTTGCTTTTAAAACCAAAGGTAAGAGACAGTTGGCTGGGGCACCACCCAGCCCACCGGAGCGCTCTCCTCTGGGAGCCCCGGCTCACACCTCTTTACCTGGGACCTGGCACACACCCATATCCTGGGCTCCCACCCCACCTAGTGCCTGTGGCAGAGCCCACCAGTTCAAGACTGGGCAGTAGCACCCTGTGGCTGCCCCAGCCCTCCCCACACCTGCAGCTTCCTACCTGGTCCTCTCCTGGTATCACCAGCCCACACTTCTGGGTCTATTTATCTCATCCCCCCTTCCTTTTGCATGTCCCCAGAGCTGTTTATCCACTGACTGATGACCTCCAACATTCACACTGTAACATTGAGCGAACCATTCCACTCAGAGTCACTTAACACAGTCGCATGCCTCATTCCTAGAGCTGCCCCCCCACCTCCGCCTCCACCCTCCTCCCCCTTGCTTCTCTGCAGCTCCAAAATTCAGGGTCCAGCCATGCTTTCCAGATCCAGACTAGCAAGGTGCTATCCCTTATCCAGCCACACCCACACCAGGGTCAGGAAGGCTCTGCAGTTGCCCATGAGAGGAGGAAGGAGCTGTTGAGAACTTGTGTCTCAGGAAACCGTGACAGACAACCTGTGGCCGGGCCTCCAGCCTTCAGGTTGATGGTGCAGTGCTTTGGATGGCGTCTTTCCCAGCAGGCCTCATAGGAAGGTTTTAACTGAGCTCATTCACTGTACTTGGAAGCGGGCACAATGGGGTGCTTCTGTAGGAGGCCAAGGTCTTGGCGGCTTTGGTGGGTTCAACCTCTTGAGGGATTTTCACATCGCTGGATCCAGGTGTGGGCACATGAGGGCTGCCTTCTGTGAGCAAGTTTGGTGACTCCATGATAGTCACATGGGGCCCAGGTAGTTCCTCGGGACATGGTATTGTACAGTGCATTGTGCTTTCTGATTTCTTTTTTGTCCTTCCTTTCTGTTGATGAAGCTGTTCCCAGTGAAATAGGCTGGGTAGCCACAAAAAGGGGGAGCCAGTGGAACTCCCCACCCAAGGTCACCTCTGTTCTTCCAGTAGTAGCCAAGAGGCCAGGGTGTACTTTTTTTTTCACATTCTGTGGCTCAGCCACCTCCTCTCTGGCCGGGTCCCGGTTTCTGATCTCCTGACCCTGTTAGGTGACCCCTGTCCTGTGTCCTCTCTCCATCATCTTCAAGCTGAGCTTAAATTTCACCACCAAGATTTGGGGTTGGATTGAGAGTGTCCCCTCACCTGCCTCCTTTCCCTGCTCTTCTTCTCTCTCAGTGTGCCATAGGGCAGGCAGGTCTGCAGCCCTCTCGGCCTAGTGAGGTTTGGGAGAAGAAAGACAAGGGGATCGCTGGGGGACTGCTTAGATAACAGTCATCAATTCTACATGTGGATATTCTCATGTCCAAGCCTCCTGAAGGTGAAGAAACCAGAAATCAGAAGTGGCCATGCATGGGGAGCCCTTGCCCCAAGGGCACCAGTGCCCTTATCTTCCTCTTCAGAGGGAGCACAACACTGCCAGGTGGTGACTTCTGAGTGGCTCACAAGTGCTGCTCCAGTGGGGTGGGGAGCAGGGGACCCCACTGAAGAGCGCCAAGGGAACCTCCTTGTTCTACCCAGTTCTGAGGAGCATTCCCTCTGCCTTGTGTCACAGGGAAGCCCTTTGTCCTCTAAGATTGTAGCCAATCCCTCTGCCAAGGTGGAGAGTGGCTGTGGCCTTCAGGAGCCTCCACTGCCTAAGATGCCTTCCTTGGAAGCCACACCCAGCTGCCTGCTCAGTCTCTGCTCAGGGTCTGGGTCTCTCTGAGTCACCACAGAACTGAGGGGATCTAGAGTACAGAATCTGAACACAGAGGGGCTTGGCAGGGAGCAGGGGTGGGGGGAACTGTCTCTACATTTCCAGGAAGGTGGGGGGGGTGGATTCTCCTGAAGATAAAGGAGCTGTGCTCTTGGCCAGTGAGCAGGAGCAAGCTGACGTCAGCCTCCACTGTGCCACTCGAGCCTGCTAGAAGAACACATGAACCAGTGGAATCTCACTCTGTGCCCAGCACTGAAGGGGCTGGTCAGTGGCAGCAGATAGAAGCAGAGAAAAGCCCCTCTGGTGAAGCAGGGGGCAGGACCTGGAGCCCTTGGCTATAGCTCTCAGGGCTGTATTTTATTGCCAGCCCTGGGTCCTGTCAGCCACCAGCTCTGATAAGAAGCCCCCTCCTCTCCTCCTGGGAGCTGTCTGCCTATCCTTCAGGTCATCTCCACCTATTTCTCCTCTCATCCTTAAGTTCTGGCCTGGGCCAGGCTGTGTGAGCTCTGAGACTGAGCCTGGTTGGACCTGGGGCCTTTCCTGTCCGTCTCTGTCTGCTTGTCTGTGTCTCGTCTCTGTCAGATGTGGACGTGGCAACTCAGGTTCTGGGAGCTACCTGAGGAGGTTCTCAGAGAGTGATGGGTGGGGATGGGGGACATGTGGCAGCCAGCCCGCAGAGCATCCATTTCCTCTTCTCAGGTAGTTCCCAGAGCTCATGCGATGGCTATGCCTTGTTCAGGCTCTTGTATGGTCACCTTGGAGGGCAAAGATGGCATCTGTGAACAAACACATCCATCAGGCTGGGGGCGGGGAGGAGGCAGTGAGGACACCCAAGGAGACATGGTCCTTGACTGGTGCCCTTCACAGCATCCACTTTCCTCCAGAGACACTTACATCCTCTCTTCTCCCACCTCAGGGCTGCCTGGCTTTCAGTGAGGGGTAGGGGTGATGGGAAGAAGTGCTTGGTAAGTGGCAGGAGAACCTTGGCCAGGTTGCACTATTGTGGCTATTTGCTGTGCTTCTCCCAGTCTACAGAGGAGACACGCTGGGGAGGGGAAGGCTTGGAGGAAACAGGCATCATTCAGGGCTGTTTGCCTGGTGTCTACTGCTGCTGTGGCATGCAGAGCCATCTCCAAGTCTGCCCCCTTTCCACTGCCCCCTAGAAGGTCATTCAGGGGAGGGCAGACCTTCAGGAGGGGGGTTCCCTCCTGCCTTCTTCTGAGGCCCACACTAAAAAGTGAAGCCACTCCATCTGGGCATCTCTCTTCTCCATACCAGCATAACACACAATATGTGGCAGAGTCCCGTAAGTGCTGACAGGGTTGGGGGAATCTACTCTGTGCCAGCCACATACTGCTCCAAATATGTTCATATCTTCAGATCTTCCCATGTCCCCATAAGGTGAGTATGATTTATACTTCTGGAAACTGGGGCTCAGTAGGGTGAGAAACTTGTTCACAAGTATCCAACTGGTGGTAGCTAAGCCCAGACTACACTGAGGCCATTTGGCCTCTGAACCATCCTGTGCCATCTTTCCATCACCTGAAGGACTCAGGCCCTGAGGTTCTGAGGTTCTGGGTCTAAATGGCGATTCTCCATGATGGCTAACAGGATGTCTGCCCGTATCTAGGACAGCCAAGGGTCTTGTCCAAGAGTCGTCAGCCCCTGGGCCCAGAGTTAGGGCAACAGAAGACACATGCCTTGGTGTAGGGGGGATGGAATAACATATTTGCCAAGGTTCCCCAATTCTTTCTTCCATAATGGCATTTCCCCCAGGGCTACCATTCACCCTCTGTATGTATTTAATATGATTGAGTAGAGACCCAGGTAAAAATGTGTGGAGGAAGTGAAGCAACCTCCAGAATGAGCAGCGTGCATGTCCCCTGTGGCCTACGGTAGCCCAGAACCCCTTCCATTTCCTGCTCCTCAGAAGACCCCAGCTGTCTTCCCCCACCTCCTGGCTGTGCTGGATCAGGCTTTACCTGATCAGTGGGGATAGAGAGCCACAAGGCTGGAAAAGGGACCACTCCTCCTGGCCAGGCACAGAACAGCAGGTTTCTGTCTAGTTGCAGGAGGAAGACCAAGTCAAGGACAGTCGTGGATTAGGAGCTTTGGAGAGAGGAATGGAGATAGCTTATCCCTCATCCTCACAGCCATAGGGAATCCCAGCTTATGCTCCCCATCAGTCTCTCAAGTGATTGTCAGAATGATGGAAGAAGCACCCTGTGGTACAGCCATGGGCTCCGCCTCTCTTCCCTGCTCACCATCCTTCCTCTCCATCATCCACTCCTCCCACCTTTCATATAGCCATCTTCCCAGTCATTTCTCTTTCTGTTGATTCTCTCAGCCTGTCTGTTCCTCTTCTGGTCTCCACTTGTCCTTCCACTTATCCATCCTCCCCTGCAGCCTCTCATTTTGTTATCCTCCTGTCTTGTCTCCATGCATTATATAAATATATATATTTATATATATGAAGGCATCCATTCCCATTCATCCGTTCAACCAGCCATTCTACTCATTCAGCGCCTCATCCCCTATGTATACTGACGTATTTTCCATCCTTCCCTCCACTAATTTTCTTACCTATTCATCTACCTCATTGGCTTATTCATCTGCTTTTCTACTTACCTAGTGCCATCAATCTCTTTCCTGTTCTTTCACTTCACATTTCCCCTATTCACTGACTCATTCCTCCATCTACTAATCTGTCTATACATCCAGTCCAGGAGCCTTTTCTTCTCTCCATTCTTTCCTCCTCCATTCATCCGTTCAAACTTCCCAATTAGTTAGACTCGTGAGACAAAGCCTCTGACTCAGAGAATTTATGGCTGATTATGTGATTGATAGTATGGAAAGACATCAGTCTTCAGAGCTCAGTGTGGGAGTGCCTACTGGGCCCAAAGGAGCATCCTGAATCTGAATCCTTTCCTTGCATTCTTCCTGGGACAGATTGTGGACCTTGTAAAGGCAGTGCCTTTTACAGGGTGATGCAGCCTGTGAAATACCACACCTGTGGGGAGAATTGGTGTTGTTTCTGTTGTCTGGTCCCATAGAGCTGTGGCCTGAACTCCAAGCCTATGAGCTGAACCTACAAGTAGAGCTGGAGCAAGCCTTTCTTGAGGGCTTCATAGACACGGTGCCGGGCAGAGTTTCCCCAGGCCTTCCCTCAAACCTCTGTGTGCCTGTATCTGCCCTGGACATTGGCCTGGGAAAACTGAGACCCAGGAAGGGCACTTTTCTGAGGAGAGTGGACTTGAGCCTCAGACTCTGGCTTCTGTGTATGTCCAGCTTCTTTCACTTACCCTCATTCCTAAGAGTGGGTCTGCCCTGGGTCTTCTTCCAGACCCTAAGGTTCAGCTTTATGAGCTACTTAGAAGTAGCCTCAGCTGGGCAAGAGTGGCCCATGTCTGTAATCCTAGCTACTAAGAAAGCTGAAATCTGAGGATCCTGGTTTGAAGCCAGCCTTGGAAGGAAATTCTGTGAAACTCTTATCTCCAATTAACTACTAAAGAGGTAGAAGCAGAGCTATGGCTCAAGTTGTAGATAGCCAGACTTTAACAAAAACAAAACAAAACAAACTAAGGGACAGTGCCCCAGCCCTGAGTTTCCTCCACCTAAAGAAACAGCCACAGCCAGATGGTCACTTAGTCCCCACCTGCCCTATTGCTCAGTGAGAACTTGGTGTCACACCAGCAATCTTACTGGAATCAGAATCGGCCCAGACTTAAGTCAGAAGCAGGAAATCATTTTTTTTTACTTTCCTTTTTGTTTGCTTTTTAACCAGCATCTCATGTCCTTGTCGTACCTCCTGTCCTCTCACAGCCACACCCTCTCCACCCCAACTCCTGCCTTCCACTTTGATCCACACCTCTGGCTACAAGTCCTGGCCTGATCAGGGTGGTAGAGGGGAATCTGGCCTCAGCCCAGCCCCTGCAGGTGGCAGGGGCAGGACTGGTCTGAGAAGTCAGGGCTTGCCATCCCAGTGCTGCCTCCATGAGCTCTCACTTTCCCTCACTGGTTCTCAGCCCTCTAACTGAGCCTGAGTCTCTTCTTATTCCCTTCCAGGGAATCTGACTAAGCACATGAAGTCGAAAGCCCACAGCAAAAAGTGCCAAGAGACAGGGGTGCTGGAGGAGCTGGAAGCCGAAGAAGGTAAGAAATTATGGGCCTCCTCAACCTATCTTCGTCCCTTTCGCCTCCTTTCCTCCTCATTTACCAGGTCACTCTGCCTTTCTCCCTTATCCTTCTCCTTTCCTGTGCCATCCTCTTGATTGCTGCTCCCCTTCTCTCCATTTGCCCCTCCAACTTTCCCAGTCACTGGGAGACAAAGGTTAAACTCCCAGAATTCCCCCATGCTGCGCAGGATGGCTGTTGCACACTACAGTCTACCATGCCAGAGCAACACAGGTGCCCCCCCCACCAGGTGCTCAGAGAAAGAATACTGAATGAACCCATGAGTAATTGCAGCTAACATGTAGTACCCACTGTGTGTCAGACTCTGTGGGTCCCCTGCTCTGGCATGGGCCTCACCTCATTTTGGAGGTGGGAGAGTTCCAAGAAAGCCAAAACCAGATCCCACAGCCCCATCGCAGCACTGGAAGCAGATTAGAGCCAGTCTCAAAACAGGCAAACTATGGGGGAAAGCTGCAGTGTCTGGCTGGGCACTGCCCATCCTCAGCATGGTTTGTCATACTTGTCGAAAACAAACATCAGGCCATTTACAGACCCTGTCATATAATAGGTTGCCCTGTTTCAAGCAGAGGAAAGTGACACCTAAGCTGTGAGAGGTAAGGGCAGATTTGGCTGTCCACACACATGAGGCCAGCAGCACAGGTGACATCCTCTGATGTCCAGGACTCTGTCAATGAACAGGGAACAGCCTGCGGAGGTGAGGGAGACAGTAGTCCAGGCCCTGCACATGTCTGTGTAGATGCAGACCAAGTGGGCACAGTGCAGGTAAGAAATCAGCAGATTCTAGGTGCATGCCAAAGCAGCACCCACACACATCATAGAGGGGAGAAGGGGTGAGTGGGAAAGGAGCCAAGGACAATCTGAGATATATGGCCTAAAAGACTAGAAGCATGGAGTTGACACTTCTCACTGAGGCAGATTCAAAGGGTGGGTGATGGCGAGAACACCAAGATATCCCCCCTACATGTACACCCCACCAGTCCTACCCAGGCAGAGATGAGGTTGCACGCCAGTGCCACCATGTGGCAAGTCCCAGAAATGGCACCTAGCCATGCTTCCTTCTGTGGTTCTCCATCCTGGTCCTACTTCCTTGAATTTGCTAGTTGAGCATTGGCCTTGATCTCAGCAATGGCCTGGAATGTTCCCTCTGGGGCATCGGGAAGGAGAAATGGCTAAACAGGCAGGGGAATCCCTTGGAGTCCACTGGGGATCTTGGAATGGGGTGGGGGGGAGGTGGAAGGATCTGATGAAGCACGCGCTAGCCTGGGGACCCTTGGCGGCTCATTCATACACTGGATGTCCAGGACAGACAGCCACCCCATCTACAGCTTTCTTATCAGTAAAGAGGGATTTTAATGGCTGGTGAATATCTGGTGGTGCTGGTCCTACCGTTCCTCACCAGTCTGCAAGAAGCTCAGTGCCACCCACAACTACCTGCCTGTGGGCTGGGGAGGGGGTAGCTGGAGATAATGATAGCTAGGACTTCCTACCGCTCTCCGTTTACAGAGAAGGGGAGCACAAAACAAAAGGGAGTTAGCATTAGGAGAAGGGCTTCAACCCAGACTGTTTTCCGCTTCTAGAATCATCGAAATCATTTTTATCTGTCTGTGTAATAAGACAAGAAGTTGTGAAACTTAGTTCTGAGTTAGGCAAGGGCTTGCTGGGTAATCTCGATCCTTGTCTGTACCAGGGTTTCACAATATGTGAGTGAGGGTAGGGTTAGGTGACTGCTGGGGGCTACATCAGACATACTTCAGCCAAAGTCCAGGCCAGAGAATTAAATGCCTGTGACCAGACTATAAAATTTTGCCCCTGGGCTTCTAGGAGACCCTACCCTGGGCCTTGTAGCCTTCTCCCTTTGCCCACCAGCCCCTGTGCCACCTCATCATTTTTTGACCATTTTAGGCATCATACTGTTGCGTGTGATTATTCTAAGCAAGCACCGATGCTGGCCCGGGGCAGCTGAATGTGATGGGGAGGCTTGGGTACACCAGATGCTTGGGTTTGGCGGTGCTGCTCTGTAGTGTGGATGTATGTACTCTATGTGGCTGACTGATAGCTCCACCCACAGTCCAGTCACCAGCCCACGGTCTACAGGCATCCCATGACACATGGTATCCCAGCAATCTCACGATGTGCTAGCCAAACCCTTTAGAGTCTGCCAGGTGGGCCAGACACTAGCAGAACACTCCCCAATATCCAAAAATGTTACCCATCTCAGAAATGAGACTGGCAAAAGTGACCCAGCCGGTAGTAGCCACCCCGTGAAATGCCAGAAAGCTGGCATTTCAGAGCTTTTCCCTCCTAGCTGGGAGTATCCCAGGCTTTTAAAAGGCAGTGACTCCTTAGGGTAATAGTACAACAAGGGTGGCACCCTGCCCTGTAGCCTGAAGCCAGCTTTGCCATGCCACCCACAGAAGCTAGACTCTGCCACCCACCAAATGCTGTTGTACCAGTCACCAGTGGCAACCTGGTCACCATGACAGCCGTGTGTTTAGGCTGACCACAGTTCTTTCTGCAGGACTGGCCAGCAGGCTGTGTCCCAGAATAATAGATGCCAGCCTTAATGGATCTATAACAATTATAATTATTTGGGCCCTTACTATGTGCAGACCTGCATTTTCTCCTCCTAGCATATGAAATGTTACTCTCCCAGCTGTGTGAGTGATGACTCTCATTCATTTGGCAAAATGGGAGACTGAGGCACAGGAAGACATTCTAGCTGGCTCACATCATGAGCTTCTGGTGAAAACAAGAAAGCTGTCTTTCTCGGGCCTGAATTCCAAACTTCATGCCTGTGCTTGGCTTTTTTTTTTCTCTCAAAACTGGCACTCTACCATTTAAGCCATACCTCCACTCTGACTTTTGCTCATCAATTGAATATAGGAATCTTATAGATTTATGTGCCCAGGCTGACTTTGAACTGCGATCCTCAGATCTCAACCTCCTAAGTAGCTAGGATTACAAGGCATAAGACACCAGCCATGGGCCTTAGAAGGCTGCCTTACTTGCTATGTTTTGGTCCCAGATGTATGAGTAACCTACATAAACAAGTTAGTTTGTTTGTCTTACCTCTTTTGCACATTTATTCTGTAAAGATAAGAACATAACCAACTTCCCGAGATCCCTTGGGTTCTGTGTGGATTAATAGCTGAAAAGCCCCTACACATTTATGATAGAAGGTAATCATCGCTCACCATTATTTGCAAAATGTTCTGTCTCTTGTGTCACTTGGTCATCTGCCATCACTGTGGCATTTTGCCTCGTTAGTAGACAAGGAAACTGGCAGTCTGGGGTCAGGGTGGCCCCACAAGGACGGACCGTGACCTTGGGTGTCCTGCATTCTCCCCCCAGGAACTAGTGACGACATGTTCCAGGACTCAGAAGGGCGAGAGGGCTCCGAGGCTGTGGAGGAGCACCAGTTTTCAGACCTGGAAGACTCAGACTTGGACTCCGATGCCGATCTGGATGAAGATGAAGAGGAGGAGGAGGAGGAAGAGAGTGAAGAGGAGTCATCCAGGCCATCCTCAGAGGCTCCCCCATCGGGCCTGCCAGCCACACTGCAGGAAGATTCCTCGCCTGCTCAGGGCCCTCCCGCCTCCCATGCCACCTCTGATAATGAGGCTACCCGAGGCAGCTCAGTCTCAGAAGCTGAGAACTTGACAGCCAGCAGTTGCTCCACATCTAGCCAGGGCACCCCAGGCCTTCCTCAGCTGGGATTAGCCCCACTGGGCCCTGTGGAAAAGGACACAGGCTCAGCTTTGAGTTCCAAGACCGTGTCCCCTCGAAGGCCGTGGTCCCCAAGCAAAGAAGCAGGCAGCCACCCACCACTCATTCGCAAACACTCACTCACCAAAATTGACTCATCTCCCCAGCGACGTTCACCAGAACTGCAGACTTCAGTTACAAGCACGCCTGGGCCCCCACTGGGCTCTGGAAGGGACATGGGCCCTCCTCCTTGTGGGTCCCCAAGACTGGATTTGTCTCCTCGCACTCCACGCCCCCCTTTCCTTCGAGCACATCTGCCCCCCAGACTCGAGGGTGCCATAGACCCAGGCACCCCCAGATGCTCACCCACCAGGAGGTGGTCTCCAGATCAGGCTGGGTCACCACCACGGTCAGCGCTGCCAGAGAAGTGGGCCCTGTCTGGGCCGAGCAGCCCCTCAGCCAGCAGGCATGACCCAGGCTTGGGGCCAGCTCCGCGGGCTCTCTTCCAGCCTGCACTCCTACCTCACAAGCTTCTCGGCAGAAGCCCTGAGACCTGCGTCTCCACGTGGGTGAGTTCTGTCCTGACCCTCATGGGCTGGGGAAGAGCCTGCGGGTTCTTCCAACGGCTTCACATCTCAAGCTGGGGAACTCTGCCAGCTTAGGGGTCACTGATCCACTAGCAAGCATTTTTGGGGGACCCTACTGTGCAAGGCTCCGTGCCCTGTGCTGTAAGCCAGCTTTTTTTGATTTTTGTTTTGTTTTGTTAATATCAATACCAAGGCTTGGACTAAGGGCCTCACGTTTGCTCAGCCTGCTTGCTCATTTTGTACTCTACTACTCAAGCCACGTCTCCAGACTGGGCATTTTGCCAATGAATGGGAGATGGAGTCCCACAGACTTTTCTGCCCATGCTGGCTTTGAACCACAATCCTCCAGTCTCAGCTTCCTGAGTAGTTAGGATTACCAACATGAGGCACAGGCACCTGGCTGAGATTTTGTTTTATTGCCACCCCTGAAAGCAACAGGAATGGTCTCTGAAGTTCATAATTTGGGGCCCTTACCCCCTAACAAGTAATGTAGCTTTGGCTGTGGGCAGAAATATTCAAGCAGTTCCTATTGATTCTGTCCCCATCCAACATACAGTGTTTGAGCAGATGACAGAGCCTAAGCAAAGTCGTCTGTCTCAAACACCACTGTCCCGTAGGGACACCACAGCCATGCCACCCCTGTCAGTCATGAGCACAGATAACATGGCTAGCATTTATGCCTTCACCATGGCATGCCGGCACCTTCTGCCGTTGTCTGTCAGCATCACGGGTAGTGTACCATACACAGTACTCACCCTGATGACGTGTTATCTCTGTGCTGTCACCATGGCTGGCATGTGTGACCTAAGGCTAACAGCACTCTCATTGACACTATTGCTACGGCCCCCACATCAGTCTACAAGTGATTTATTATTTCCCTCATGGTAGTCCTTGTGTTTGAACTCAGGGCCTCGCGCTTGTTAGGCAGGAGCTCTACCACTGAGCCATGCTTTCATCCCTTCTGCACACTGGTTAATTCTGAGGTAGAGTCTCACTTCCTACCCAGGTACCTCCCTGTTCTACAGTCTACCTACTTTTGTCTTCTTACTGTATCGAGCTGACAGGCACCCACAACCACACTCAGCATCTTTCAATTGAGATGGAGTCTCATGGATTTTTCTGCCCAGGCTGGCCTGGAATCCCCATCCTTCTGGTGGGCTTTAGTTTTCCAAGTAGCTAGGATTACAGGGATGAGCCGTTGGCACACAGCGTCAAGGAGTACTTCCTGACAGTTGATATGGGATCAGATTAACATCCTTGGTGAGGAAGTTGGGAGCCTTGGATGACAGGGAACTCGTGTACAAGGGTAAGGGGGGTCCAGATCATTTTAGTCACAGGAAAGGCAGCAGATTAAAGACAAAGGGCCAGGCCAGGGCCAGAACCCTTCCTGTAGATGTTCTGGCCGGAGTCACGGAGCCAGTGGGACTGGAGTGTACTCATGGTCATCAGACAGCCAGAGATGGCCACTGGGCAGTACTGTGTACACAGAGGTGAGATGTCCAATTCTGGCCCATCTCCAGCGGCCTCACTCAGTGATCTCTGACTAGTCCATCCTCGGGGCCTCTAGACTTTGCTTCTCCTCCTGGTCGTCGTGTAACACTCCTTTTCTGTCTTGTTGTTGTTTTTTTTTTTTTTTTTTTTTTGACCCTAGCAGAAGGCTGAGTCTCCAAGTCCATCCTGCTCTCCTGGTCCTGCTCATCCTTTCTCCTCCCGACCCTTCTCACTCCCCCATGACTTCCACAGCCACAGCCCAGCTCGGACAGAGAACATCTTCAGCCACCTGCCTCTGCACTCCCAGCGCCTGTCCCGTGCCCCGTGCCCCTTGATTCCTATTGGTGGGATCCAGATGGTGCAGGCCCGCCCAGGGGTCCATCCTACCCTGATGCCAGGGCCTTCCACAGCCTGGGTCAGTGGTTTCTCAGGAGCTGGCAGTGACCTGACAGGGGCCCGGGAGGCCCAGGAGCGAGGACGCTGGAGCCCCACCGGAAGCTCATCAGCCTCCGTGTCCCCTGTGGCAAAGGTCTCCAAGTTCACCCTCTCCTCCGAGCTGGAGGGCAGAGATGACCCCAAAGAGAAGGAGAAGAAGGGCAGAGGCCCCGGAAGACCTTCTGACTGGGAGCCCCGTAGGGCTGAAGCACCTTCAGAGCCTGTGCCCAAACACAGCCCCTGTACCCCACAGCTACCCCAGAGCCACCAAGTGGCCCAATCTTGGAGTCCCTGCTTGGAGTCACCCTATATACTGGCCAACCCCGCAGACTCTGCCTCTCCACCATTGGACCGCAGCAGCTCCATGGGCTGCCTGGCAGATGCCTCTGCTCGCTTCACAGCCCGGAGGAGGAACCTCTCTGGGGAACCCAGGACCAGGCAAGATTCTCCTGAGCCCCCAGGTAATAGGGGGGCCAAGGTACCTCCACCTCCACCAGAGGACAGAGGTCCTGTGAGCGCTTAGCCTCTCTCCAGCCGCTTCCAGTGCTTGGCAACAGACGTTTTCCATCCAACCACCTCGAATCATCTTGCTCCCATGGGCTCCCTCCCCATCTGTCCATCCATCTCTGTGGCTTCTGCTCAGCCGCCCCCCACCCCGCCCAATCTGTTATATCTTCCATGTATGCAGTTACCTGTGCCTTTTTCTAGACCTTTTGTTGCTTGAAAAGAAAAAAATCACACACATACATTTAAGGGAGAGAGAGAGAGAGAGAGAGAGAGAGAGAGAGAGAGAGAGAGAGAGAGAGAGAGAGAGAGAGAGAGAGAGAGAGAGTCCCATGAAGATTTTGATGTTGTGAGGCATTTGTCCTTTGGGGAAAGGCTGTGGGGACTTCCTTATAGTCCCCACTGCAGCTGGCAGCCAGCAGCCCACCCTTACCCCCACCCCACCGAAAGGCTGGCAAAAAGTAGCTGTTTGCTTAGGGTGAAGAATAAAAAAAGAAACTTTCAAAATATATACAGTGAAATGCAAAAGTAACAGTCCTATACATGGGGATGTCTAGTTCTTATGTATACCGTTGCCCCGGCCCCTGGCTAGGTGGTCACTTCTCCCTGATCAGCACAGAGGCCAATGAACTAAGGCAGGGGGACACAACTGCCAATCCCCCAAATTACCTTCTCTGTTTCTATTATTCTTTGCAAGAAAAAGAACCAATACATTTCTTTTGCTGGGGTTTCAAGTACAAACATAATAGGAGCAGGCAGAAGGTAATCACTGGTTGATTTGTCCAAGCGTCCATGCCTGGGTAGTGTGAGTTATGAGTCCAACCCCGCATGGGACAGGCAAGCAAGCCACCCTAACTGTGGGTCCTCCCTTCTACTCTCCACCTGCCCTTTGGGCTAGAAAAGGGACCTGACCTCTGTCTCCTGGTCCCCATACACCTGACCTTCACCTCTCTCTTCTGGCCCTGTCCACAGGCCACTCTGTACACTCCAGCTATCTACAAGGCTGAAGTGGCTGAGCCTGAGGTTTGAGAGTTGCTTCACCATTGCCCCTGGAGTACAGAGACATCGTATTTCTTTCCTGGTTAGATTACATTGCGTGTGTGTGTGTGTGTGTGTGTGTGTGTGTGTGTGTGTGTGTGTGTGTGTACAGATAGATATGTATCACAAATCTAAACACATAATATGATATTTGGTTGTTTTTCTAGCCTCCTCAGATACACTTAGAGGATGTGTAGCCTGTCCAAAGTCATTTGAACTTTTCTATGTTCTGGATCAAAAACTTGCTTTGTAAGAAAAGTAATATGACCAGAAACTTAAATTCCTAGTTGATTTGACCTCTGGCACATTAGCCTATATAATTAAATGCAAAAGCAGGCACTACTGTGTACTGATGTTCTACCTAGGAGATGAGTTCTCCCTTCCGCCCCACAACAGCCTTCCAGCCCTTTCCGTAAGGGGAAGAAAGTGCAGGACCTGTGGTCATGTGTCACCCAGGCTGGATCCAGAGCAGGGACCTCTCTGGCTTCTCCTGGACCTCAGCCAGGCCATGTGAAGAGAAGGCCCATCAGAGGGTTTCTGAGCTGCCGCTCAGGGAAGAGTCAGATACCTTGAGCTCCTTGTGCTAGTTTAGAGCCTTTTCCCTGCTTGGGTCCTATGGAGTATGTACCCAAGCCCCATCAAGCCTCCAACAGACCACCTAGTTCACTTCTTGTCTTGCTCCCATCTAAGGTATTGATTGCATGGTCAGTTGGACAAGGCCTCTCTGGGAGTCCACTGTGCTTCTAGGTGCTGGCTGAGGGCAGAGAGGAGGGAGGCTAGCTATGAGCTCCTAATGGTTGACTCATTATAAGGACTCCTGCATACCTAGGAGAAGCTAGGGAGCCCAGCCTAGATCAGACTGGCTCATTTGGGGCCTGGCAGGAAGTGGCAAGAGCCTGGGTCCCAGTCATAGGCAGGCCAGAGGCCAAGATTCTCCCCCTGTGACTTTCATTCCTAATCCACAGACTCGATGCATTGGAAATTTTAAACTGAGGCTTGGAAACGGGATACAGAGCATGACTTCCGCCCAGATAGAGTCTTCCAGGGAAAGATCTTCCTGCCTTCGACTACTGGACTAGCCCTGAACCTTCAGGGTGTCCCACAGCTCTCCACCCCATCTTAGCTCTCCTGGATGTCATCCCCCTAATTTTAGCCCCCCCCCCATGCATACACATAGCACCACCACCAAGATCTCCTACCTGGACATCCTAGTGATGATGGCATGGCCATCAGGGAAGACCCATTTCTCCATGACAGGGACAGGAGTCCCAGAGAGCGCTGCTCCACCCAGGTATCCAGAGAGGGCGAATCAATGGCACACCAGGCCATCTCTGCTCCCTTCTGCTGAGGTTTTCTGCCCACAAGGCCCCAGGTCACAGCAAACCTTCCTAGTTTGGAAAAGTTCACTTCACACATGCCACTCCCAATCACTTCCAGTCTGCACCCTGATCCCTGCAGCCTGCTGGCATGTGGGTATAGACCCCAGCTTGGTTTACAAACTGGCATTCCATGGTACAGATGAGCCAGCAGCATTATGCAGCAATTTGCAGAGGCCTCAAGCCAAATCCTGCCCTCTGCTAAAGGTCACAAGCCCCTTCTCCCCAGCTCTACCTTTGAGGTTCCCATCATACTGGATTGCTTCACAGTCACTCCAGGTACCAATCCCCTGCCCCTCTTCTTGTTCCCCACATAATTGGCACGCAGCTCCCAGACATAAGACCTACCAGGGTCCTGACAAACACAACAAACTGCCAGAAGTCCCTCCCAGACTCATACTGTCTGCCTTCCTCCATTGGAAAACTTCAGGACAAAAAAGAAGAATACATTATTCACTTCTAGGTTCCCCTGGGCACCTGCTTTACCCAGCCCTTTGGAAATAGGAATAAACATTATATCTGAGTTGAAGTTCTTTCTAGTCCTTGCTCCAGACAAATCTTTTTGGGCTGATACTGGGGGTTGAATTAGGCTCTCCCTTAGCTTTCTCACTCAAAGCTGTTCTACCACTTGAACCACAGCTCCACTTCTGGCTTCTTGGTAGTTGATGATAAGAATCTCACAGACTTTTCTGCCCCTGGCTGGCTTTGAACCATTATACTCAGATCTCAGCCTCCTGAGTAGTTAGGATTAAGGCGTGAGCCACAAGTACCCTGCCAGACAAATCTTGTTTTGTTTTGTTTTGTTTTATTAAGTAAAAGTCTTGGCTGAGCTGCCCTCCCTCCTTGGAGAAAGACCTGTGTTGCCCAGGAGAGAAAGTTGCCAAAGGCACTGTTTCCATTAAAAACCTGCTTCAGCACTTAGGATCACTTTATAAATCTAGAGTTCAAGGGAAAAGAAAAGGAAGAAAGAAGAAAATGTGTAGGCATTTGTAAGATACATACCCTCTGTAAGATAAATATTTGCCTTTTTTCCTTTCTTAAAAGTTGTATGTATTCTGTATGTGAAATTGTCTGTAGAAAGTTTCTATGTTCCTAAACGGCAATACATTCCAAAAATCCGTACTGTAGATATGTATGTACAGCCATCGCTCTGGGATGGGTAGTTTTGCCTGTAATTTTATTTAAACTCTAGTTCCTGCCCTTGCATCTTGCAATGTTGGTATGGTGTATATCAGTGCAAAAGATAAAAGAAAAAATTCAACAACAACAAAAACAAAAATCCATGCTGGTCTAAAGCACAGAGTCTCATATACAAAAGGTTAAAAAATGCTCAGTATTGATGTGTGTGACCTTTGTTGTAAATTACATCTGTACTGTGAATGAGAGCTTTTTACAAGTATAATAATTGCCTTTATTACAGCTCTGGCTGAGTGTTCAGCCTGAGGATATTTTTTAAAAAAAAAAAAAGAAAGAAAAGAAAAGCACGTTGGAATAAATTTGAAAGTCCCAACAGAGTCATGTCTGCCTGGCTTGTGGTTTTTCTTGAGGATGGTAGTAGGTCAGATTGGGAAGAGAGAGGAGTTTGATCTTTAAATATTCATTTTCCTACAGTGTAATCAGGACCAGAAAGGGGAAGTTACTAGGCCATAGTCACACAGCCTGGATTCTCAACTGCATGCAATTCTAGCCATGTGGCTAGAGCCTACATTCAGTCTCTAGGAGTGCTGTTAGAAACTATCACAAAGTCATACATATAGATTCTGGAGATTATGATAGGACATACACAACTGTAGGATGAAACTTGAGCAGATCACCTAACCACTCTTTTTCCTCACCTGGAAGGGGATTGTGAGGTTTAAATGAGA
Source organism: Megascapheus bottae (assembly GCF_031878675.1). Classification (NCBI taxonomy): domain Eukaryota; kingdom Metazoa; phylum Chordata; class Mammalia; order Rodentia; family Geomyidae; genus Megascapheus; species Megascapheus bottae. Next base: position 58,123,654 of record NC_143514.1, read on the forward strand.
TGTGAATACAGAGAAGCTAACAGAGCCTTCGAAAAATTGTTCCAGCCACTGCTGTCTTGGCATTGAATGCTGTGTTTGCAGGGATGGAGAAAATGCTAGCCCCAGCTTCGGCCTCCACCACTGAGCACCACCTCCACTACAGCAGCGAGCAAAAGACACCGTTCACCTTTGCAGCCTCCTATCCCAGCAGGTCATAGGGTGTCACCCTATTACAGAGGTGTAAATGGTATGGCAGGAGGAAACACTCTAGTCCACATGGATTCAGAGCCACAGGGAACTTCCAGGTCCCCACTTGACCAGGAGGAAGGATATTACAAGAGGACCCCAGTTCAGTGCTAAGGATCTAAAGGTAAGCTGGCCCAGCACTATTCTGGGCTCACCTAGCAGAGCCATGTCTGAATTCAGGAGAAATGGTGGGCAGAGGGTGGTAGCTGAGGATCCAAGGCCTAGGGCACAGGAAGGGTTGCTGGGCAAGCGCTGGAAGGCTGTGACACCTCAGGGAGAAAAGACTGGAGAGCAGAAACTGAGTGTTAAGGCGAGTGTGACCAAAGAGGTGAGATCAATCTCCCCTAGTGGGAGGGAAGTGGGGTGGATAAGTCAGCCTGCCTGATGACAAGAATGCTTCCAGAGATGCAGATAACAATGAGGAGACTAGACAAGACATGAATGAGCAATACGAAGCCCCCAGGAGGTGAGGCAGGCATCCTGTTTAGCACTATGGCTGCAGCCTCCATCAGCTCTGCAGTTTCTCCAGTAGTGTCAGCATCCAGACTACAAGAACTGAGAGGCAGACAGTCAAGTCAGATTCGCCCATAGTGAGGTTCTGCCAGCCCACGGCACAAAGGGACAGTAGGTATGGAATGAGAATATTGCAAATGAAGAGAGGATGCTGAGAATTGCTGCATCCATGGGCTGGGAAGGAAGCACATGGGGTGGTTGAGGTAGAGGAAAGCCTTGATTACAAGGTGAGATGCAGAAAATGCAAGGCTGTGAGCAGTCTTACAAGTAAAACAAGGGGCTGAAAGTTTGGCCTAGTGGTAGAGTGCTTGCCTAGCATTCACAAAGACCCAGGTTCAATTCCTCAGTACTACATGTATAGAAAAAAAGCAGAAACGGTGCTGTGGCTCAAGTGGTAGAGCTCTAGCCTTGAGAAAGTCCAAGGACAATGCTCAGGCCCTGAGTTCAAGGTCCAGGACTGGCAAAAAAAAACCAAAAACAAAAAAAGAAAGACAAGCCAGGTGCTTCTGGTTCACACGTGTAATCTTAACTACTCAAGAGAATGAGATCTGAGGATCAAAGTTGAAAGCTAGCCCAGGGAGGAAAGGTTATGAGACTCATCTCCAATTAACCACCTAAAAGCCAAAAGTGGAACCATCTGTCTTGAAACCAGCCTTAAGCAAAAAAAAAAAAAAAAAAAAAAACTAAGAGATAATACCCAGGCCCTGAATTACACACACACACACACACACACACACACACACACACACACACACGTAAGACAACTGTGAAGGAAGACTGGACTGCAAGAGGTGGATGTCACCAGGAAAGCATCCAAAGTTCTGAGAAGGTCATCAGGTGGCAGGTAAGGTCATCTCCAGTGATGGTAAGGCTCACAGATCTGGCCTTTCAGGACCAGTTCCACTATGCTGCAGAAACAATCAAGCCAGACAATGGGTAGCTGAAGGCCAAGGGAACTTCTTTTTCTCATCTTCCCATCTCAGAAGTGGGAGACCTAAAATGAGAGTGGCTCTATTTCTGTGTTCCCATGACCTCAGAAGCAGAGAAAGACTAGGCACTAAGAATAAGTATCCTTCCATTCACATTTCATCTCCACCCCACCCCAAGTAAGTCACATGGGTAAGTTAATGAAGGAGAAGGGAGAGCGTGGAAACAGCCCCAGTAACAATCATACAAAGTTAGGACTTCTCAGAATTAGGCCAGGATATGAACAGATATCAGATGGCCAGATGATGTCAGCCTCAGAAGGATTAAATTTTTACAGGAGTTGGGGGGGAAATGGCCCTAAGAAAGCCATACAAAAGCTGCAAAGAAGGTAGCCAGCCTTAGAATCATGGGTGTTGACAATGCAGAGTCCCAAATTAATTAGGTGCTAGGGAGCATGACCTAGAGAAAGCCCAAATCTCAAACCAGGCCAGAAGATCAGTGGAGTCACACAGGCACATGTAGAAGAAGAGCATAGGATGTATTTAGGCCCAGAGTCCAAATTTTGTATTCCTTTCCACAGCCCAGCAAGGTGAGCTACTGTCTGTATTGTTCCAGATAGTGAAAGTAAAAGGACTACAACCTGAGGCTGGTTCCACAGCAGCCTTCCAAAGAGCTGAGTTCCAGCCTCACCCTGACTCCAGTATAGCACTGGGTCTCAAATGGTGGAGCTTCTGCATCCGCTGTCCCAGCTGGGGCTCTCTCTGACAAGCCACATTGGGACCCTGTCACTCAGGCCACAGATGCAGGCCTAACCAACAAATGCCAGGATTGGAGAGCATGGGGAAGACGTGTGAATTCTGTCACCTGCCCTTCTTGTCTGTGACCGGCCTAACACCAAGGCCACTTACAGTCACCTGCCTGTCACTGGCCACCAAGTCTCTGCCTATAGAGGTTCTTAAGAGGCTGCAAAACCTTTTCCCTTAAGAAGGAGACCAGAACAGATGTGCATTCCCATTTTACAGATGAAGTAAAAGCCCAAGATCCCACCCTGGCAAAGTGGCAGGATTACAAGCCTATACCATCTGATCTGGCATCTCGTAAGGCATTGGTCAAGCTCTGCTGAGCCCCCACCTAAGGCTACACTCGTTCCACAGAATTGGGATTTTTTTTTTCTGCCTTACTACTAAGCCTGTGTCCTCTCTGGCCTCAGAACTTGAGGAGTGTGCTATGCCCTGGAGAGTTATGGGAACATGTCACTTTAGCTAGCATAGCCTTAGAAAGGTCAGCCAGCTTAAGGTTAGAATGAGTGCGCAGAGCAAAGGAAGGACAGAGCAGAAGGTCAAGGGCCTGAGAAGGCTCCATGTGGGTATTTCTTGGGAGATGCTGGGAGGATGGAGACTTACCACCTCATCACTTTTTACATGAACAGAGAATTATCCCTGTTCCCTGAGATCATCGGAGTGGTCACCTTTAGGAAATTTCTAGCTCTTTGCTACTGAGCAACCTTAGAACCTGAGTTTGGACCAGGAGACCCCAACTTACCTATTTCCCAAGCTTATCCTGGCTTCATCTAATTTGAAGAGACCCCATTGCCAACCCTCCCCTGTTCCTATGACAAAATAACGTCCAGAGCCAGAAAGAGCTTGGCTCAAGGCCCAAAGCTAGGATTTCCAAACCCTCCATGGAGGTACCTATACCACCCCACCCACCTGACCTGTACCCCAGGACCCAGTGCTACTGCCCGTCTTTCCTGCCCAGCTCTGCCTTTTTAGGAAAGGAAAAGAGCAGCCCTGGTGGCGGGCAGGCGGGCGGGCAGGCGGGCATGCTAATCCGCCAGCTCCCGGCAGCTCTGGTTACCCGTGGTTTGGGGCCCAGGCAGCTCTGGCTGGGAGTGTCAGCCCAGCCAATGGGTGCAGCCGCCGAGTTACCCTGGCAGAGCCATACAAGGCCTTGTCACAGCCCAGTCCTGAGCCAGCATAGAGCAACTCCAACACCAGCACCCGCCCCACCCCTCAGCCTGCCAGCCCAGCACGTCCTCGGATTCTGCCTAATCCAACCCAGGGCTACAGTGCACGTGCACCAGGCCCAGGGTTCTCCAAGGTCAGGAAGGTGGCATCGCCAGGGCAGAGGCGAGAGTCAGGGCAGGGGCCTAGACATCCACAGATCGTGATTGGAGTTGGGGTACTGAAGTCCAGGCCCAGTCCAGGCCTCATTATTCCTTGATCATGATAATACTTGTGTGTTGTCTTCCCTTTGGCTTGGGTGGTGACCTGTCCTGCCTCCTGTCTTTGAGAAAGGGTCTTAGCAAAGTTACTAGGGGCCACTACACCTTCTAGGGTCTTCCCAGAGTCCAAATGCCAATGCATTTAATTCACTAGAAATCTAAGACTTCATGTCTCTCTCCGAATTAGGGGTGTCCCATAGCATGCATTTGTTCTAAGAGGCAGGCATCTGTCACCTTGTGTATCTGAGTGTGTATCTGCTGTGGGCCTGAGGCTGGGATGGTAGAAGCAGATGGGGCTGGTGGCCCCTTCTCCACTGAGACCATCCCATCTGTCACTTCCTAAGCTTCCAAGATCTTAAGGAGGTAAGGCACACAGGCCCCCAAACAAGTAGGGAAACCAAGTCACCATTAGTTCTTTACCTACATCAAGGTGTCAGGACTCAACTAGAGCTTGCACCATGCAAATTCCCTCCTTTAACTTTTGGGTCCTAGCCAGGCACTGGTGGCTCATGCCTATAATCCTAGTTACTCAAGGGGCTGAGGTCTGAGGATCGCGGTTCTAACCCAGCCTGAAGCTAAAAGGTGCCTGTGAATCTCCAATTAACCATCAAAAAAAAAAAAAACCAGAAGTGGCCCTGTGGATTAAAGTAGTAGAGCACTAGCCTTGAGCAAAAGAGCTCAGAGACAACATCCAGGCCTTGAGTTCAAAGCCCCATGACCAACAACCAAAAAAAAAAAAAAGGTCCTGGAGAGAGGGGATGTGGTCCTCTTTGGACCAAAGTATAAATACAGGCATGAAAGGCCCCATCCCATTGAAGAAGACCCTTTGTTCCTGGGTGACAAAAGTCCTTTCAAAGCCCCCACTGTACCAGGCCATGGCTGCCACTGTTCACAAGTACAGCTACCAAGTTTGACCTTCCAGGGCCACCACCGACAATTATAGTTGTCACAGAAGCCACTGAGTTTGAATATCATTGTGGGCCAACAGGGCGGCTCTCCATAGGGCCACTGGCAGGTGAGGAAAGGAAGCCAGCAATGGGGGGTGGCGGACCTGTCTGGCACTGGGTTCTGTTTGCGCACCCAAGAAAAGATGAGATAAATATAGACACAGGATTACTCAGACATGGCCTGGGAAAACCGGCTCCTGAGCCACGACTTCAGCTCTGGCCCAGCCTCACTTTCGCCTACCTGCCCATGCCATGCCAGCTGCCAGGCCTGCCCCACCTCCTTTCAGGACTCCCTACTTGGAAACTTCAGGGCAGCCCTTCTGGGGATAGGGCAGAAACTGGTGCATGGAAAGAATGAGCGCTTACAAGTTAGTAGCAGACAAGAGCAGCATGGGACTGAGCCGTAGAAATCACTTCTTTAGGCTCCTGCATGACTCCAGTACAGACTCAGTCTCCCCCTCTGGAAAGGGAGGGTTGAAAAGGGGACTGGGCCTGAATGTAGAATGCAGTTGGAGGGAGACCACCCAACCACAAGGGAGTGAGGTTGAGGGCTCCTGTTCTAGAAGATGAGCCAGCGCAGTTCAGGGTGCGGGGTAGTGGCGGTGAGGGTGGCGGGGGGAGGGGGGGTCTGTACCCTCAGACCCTGGAGCCATGAGACAAGAATTAAAATTTTACCTATGCAGTTTTTTCAGCTGTGGAACTTTGAGAAAGTTGCTTTGCCTATCTGTGCCTCAGTTTCCTCATCTTTACAATGAAAATAATAGCTTATTAATAATAATTGTTATAATTATTAGATATTACTATATAAACATTATATAGTATAATCATAATAGCTTCATAATAGCACAGCCTCCTGGGATATTAAAGAGGCTCTGATGAGTTACTACATGTAAAAGGCACTTACTCCAGGGGCAGACACAGATAAACTGCTATATGCCTGTCTATTACTACCCAGCCCAAGCAGGGGGAGCTGGGGCACAGGTGGCTTGTATAGGTGGCATAGACCCATACCTACAAAGACACTGAATGCCCATCCACACGGTGCTCAGCCCTTACATGTCTCTGCTTCCCAACCCTGACTGGCAGCTTCTAGAGTCAGGTAGATACAGACTTGAACTTGGCTCCACCACTTATAGACCACCATGTGGCCTTGGGCAATGCACTGTTCATCTCTGAGCCAGGAGCAGAAATGTACTCCACTCTTCTCTGTCCTGGAGTGGATATGAGGATTAAATAGGGGAACATGCAGCCAGCAGCCTGTCCAGGTGGGCTAATGGACTCTCCATATTTGATCTCATCCTGGCTCCCTGCTCTCAATTCCTCCAGCTTCTTCTAGTAGCTGTGAGCTCAGGCTGAGAGAGGTCTTACTGGAGAGGTCAAGATCTGGGTACCAGATCTCCACACAAAAGAGCCTTCTGGTATGAGTGTAGAATGCATCAGGCATGAGCACATGTCCATATCTACAGGTTCACGGGACCCCTAGGGATCTATGTCCCCACTTGCATATCAGTCCCCCTTGACTTGTATGCATGCATGCATGCATGCATGCACAAGCACACAGAGGTCTATACCCCATATGTGCAAACCTAGCAGTGCAAACACACACATTCTATGCACCCACAGGGGAACAGCCATACATGGGCACAGAGAGGCAGGTGCCTGCAGGTGTGGCCCGGAACACCCTACCCAGCACACACAGCTGTCCTACCAAAGCCCGGCCCCTTCATGGCAGAGGAATGCAGACAGCGGAGGATGCTCTGCCAGTGGACGTGAGGGAGAGGCTGAGGGGAAACCACACGGGCAGGAATCCAGGCAGGCCTGCCGGGTTGAGGCGGGGCCCTAAGTGCTAGGAATTGTGTAGTGGGGGGGGGGGGGGGGCACGTGCAGGCACATTCCTGTCCCCCCATGTCCTCAGAGATTTGAGGTCTTAGAGGTCCAAGGAGACTCAGACACCATCAGCTTTCACTTGAGACAGATTTCGGGTTCTACCTGTCTGCTGTGCCACATACAAAGACTGATACTCTCTCTTTCCCTCCCCCCGCACCCCGGCCTAAGCTGTGGTGGCCATACCTCACAGTCTTCCTCATAAAAGGATTAGAAATATCTGTGCTCCCACATATCTGCATAAGGGTTTGTGCCATGGGGACAAGACACGGAAGTCAAGGGAGATGATGTTGGAGGGTAAGTCACTGTAGCGCCCCTGGCACAGGCTAGGGGTGTGAGCCAATGCTAACACTTGATTTCTGCATGCCAAAAAGTCTGCATGTGCATACTCTTCAATGCTCATAAAGAGAGCCTGCTCCCCTTTTATGGATGTGAAATCTAAGGTGCAGAGAAGCCCTAGGGCTCTTGGTCCCAGCGGTCTGCATCTAATCCCTGTGCTCTATGGACTCTGTCACTGTGCACTGAGTTTCTAAGTGAACCCCCAGCAATGCTGACAGAAGGAAAGGCATCATCCCAAATTCCAAGACCTCTGGCTTTAAATGGTGATGTCAATCTTGCCCAGGTACACCTGTGCCTTCTGTGAGTAAAAGCACCACACCGGAAGGGCAGGACCAAGAACCAGCCAGGGCTTGGGCCCTCGCTGCCAGTGCCCAGAACGGGGACCAGCCCCCGAGTGAGGGCTTTGTCAAAATATGAGTATAGCCTAGAGGACAGAGTGGGAGGGGAGGAAGAGAAGGAAGAGAAGGAGAAGGAGAGAGAAAGGAAGGGTAAGAAGAGAGGAAGGGAACAGCTAGACATTGTTCATTGTGTTACACACCTGTATCCCAGCGCTCAGGAGACTGAGGAGGAAAGTTGCAAGTCAGCTTGGGCTATATAACAAAAGGAAAAAAAAGAAAAGCTAGGGCGGTCCATGAAGGTAGGAAAAAGGCTGTTTCAAGGTCAGCCCTGGTGCAAAGAGAGGTTATCTCATCTCCTCTGTGTGGCCTAAAAGGACAGAAGTCAACGAGTCCCAGATACACTGAGCGAAGGATGGGCTGAGCAGAAACTCAAGGAGGACCTGCTCAACTATAGAGTCCCTGAGGCCAAGATGGACAAAGATGGCCTCTTAAGGCCAGCTGAGATCCTCATGTTCCAGGCTTGTCTGCTGGATGGCAAAGTGGACTTCCATGTCCTGCCGTCAGGAACCTTGGTGATGAGGGAAGGGAGAAGATGTATGAAAAACTCCTATCCAGAGAACCTTCTATTCAGGGCAGCCAGCTGGCAGGCCTGCCTGCTGCAGGCCTTACCCACAGACATGGCCATCTTTTTCCTGTTCCTCCGACCCCTGCCTCAGGAAGATGGAATTCCCCCATGGACAAGACAGGGCAGTCATGCAAGAACCCAAAAGCAAGCGTTGTGCCCAGGTGCTTCCAGGGGCTGGTCTTTCTCAGAACAGCAGGGAGTGGAACCTGAAGGTTTTCCACTCCATTTGTCATGCTGACCACCTCAACTGCACCTACCTAGAAGTCTGGGGAACCATGGAGATATTCCAACCCAGAGGAGGGTTCACATCCACCTGGAAGAAGGGAGTTGGTCAAGCTGCCCTGGGCTCCTAACTGCTCCGGGAGAGAACGACTGTGGCCTGGGGCGGATGGCTTCTCACCTGGGGCCTCAATTTCCGGGAGCAATAAGCACCCAGGGTTGTTCTGGTCATTGGTCAGCGCTGCAGTTAAGATCAACAGAGGTACACCAGGGCCTTTGGTGTAGCCATGTGTAAAGCAAAACAAACTTCTCAAAGCCCCTACACTCCTTTCCAAAACACCGATAAGCGTAAGACCTCCATCCAGCACAGGGCACATAAAGAACAACAGTGGCCCTGTCACTGGACAGGCCCAGCCTCTGGGGGGGTGGGGGTCAGCATGCAGCCAGAGGCAGGGCTGGCAGGGAGGACTGAGACTGAGCCCAGCTTCAGAGACCCCAGCTCCATAGGACAGCTCAGGGCCTAGCTAGGCCCTTGGAGGCCTCAACACCCGCCTCCCCACCAAGCACCTGCCCTCCTCCCTGGGGAGGTGGGTCCCCGTGCCCCACGTGACCCACCCTGGCCTGGGCAGGCTGGGAGGCTGGGATCACGGCGGGGGAAGGGGGTGTCCCCCGGGAGGGGAGCCAAGCCGGCAGCCGGGAGGGGAGCGGGGCGCACGTGGCCGCGCGGCCGGCCCGGCCCGCAGTGATGTCAGGCCCGCCGCGCCCGGGCCCCAGCACGTTCGTTCTGCAGCCAGCGGGGAACAAAGCGTCCTCCGCATTCCTGCGCGCTGACTCAGCGCGGTCACGTAGCGCTGCCGCCGCCGCCGCCGCCGCTTTGCCCAAAATTGGTCGCGAGGCGAGGGCGGGCCGAGCCGAGCCGGCTGCCTGCGGGGCCGCCACCCACCCGCGCCACCACCCGGCAGCTTAGCTCTGTGCGCACGCGCAAGCGCGCACACACACACTCACACCACACACACATACACACATACACACACTCACACACACATACATACACACATACATACACACATACACACATACATACACACATACACACATACACACATACATACACATACACACACATACATACACACATACACACACATACACACTCACACCACACACACTCATACACACATACACACACATACACACATACACACTCATACACACATACACACATACATACACATACACACACATACACACCACACACACATACACACATACATACACACACTCACACACACACATACATACACACACTCACACTCACCACACACACTCACACACAAACACACATACACACACACATACATACATACACTCACACTCTCACACATACACACATACATACACATGCACACTCACACCACACACACATACACACACTCACACTCACACCACACACACTCACACACATACACACATACACACTCACACACACTCACACCACACACACACCACACACACATACATACACACACTCACACCACACACACATAGATACACACACTCACACCACACACACACATACACACTCACACACATACACTCACACACACATACATATACTCACACTCACACACACATACACACATACATACACATGCACACTCATACCACACACACATACACACACACACTCACACACATACACACATACATACACATACACACTCACACATACATACTCACACACACTCACACCACACACACACTCACACCACACACATACATACACACACACTCACACCACACACACTCACACACACTCACACCACACACACACATACACACATACACATACACACTCACACCACACACATACACACACTCACACACACACTCATACCACACACACTCACACCACACACATACACACACTCACACACACACTCATACCACACACACTCACACTCACACCACACACACACACTCACACACACTCACACACACCACACACTCACACACCACACTCACACACACTGCACACTCACACCGCACACTCACACACACACCACACACACACCACACACACATACACACTCACACCACCCACACATACACACACATACACACTCTCACACTCACACACACTCACACCACACACTCACACATACACACACACCACACACACTCACACATACACACACACATATGCACACTCACACACATACACACTCTCACACACCACACACACACCACACACTCACACACCACACACCACACTCACACACACCACACACACACTCACACACACATACACACACACACACACACACACACACACACACACACACACACACACACACCCTGGCCGAGGCTTCCCAAAATGAGTACAAGGGGGAGAGGGGGTCCCCCCCACTTCCCATGATAGGGGAAGGGCCGGCCCCTCTCTCGGCCTCAGTTTCCCCGTCTGCTGCCTGGTCACCGTGGTAAGGACGAGACCTGATTGGTATACCTTCATCCTCGCTGCTTTCCCAGGAAGGAGATACTTCTGTGGACACTGTACACATGAGGAAGCTGTCAATAGCCAGCTGTGGAAATAGGACTGTAGCCCAGGTTGCAAGGGTTCAACAGTGCTGTGACCCCTAAAACATAAACATGGTTTGCATAGGGGTCTTTTGCCATTTCGGGGAGTTGAAATCCCTGTGCCGCCATGGGAGGGGGGGAGGAAGAAAGGGATGGAAAGAACGGATGGATGGATGGATGGATGGATGGTTGGATGGATCACTGGTTCCTAGCAGCTCCTTTTTTCCCTCCCTTCCTTCCTTTCTGCCTGCCTTCCTTCCTTTCTCTCTGTCTTCTTCCTTCCTTCAGTTTCTCTTCTATTTTCTTCTCCTTCCCTCCTCTTTCCTCCTGCTCCTTCTTTTCTCCCTCCTCTTCCTCCTCTTCCCTCCTTTACCCACAGTGCACGTGGGCAGAAGGGGGACCTCCAGAGGCTGTTGGGGAAATTACAGGTGAGGATATAGGTATCACTGTCTAGTGGGGTGGGGGGGGAGATGGGTCCCCTAACCCACACAGCTATGCAAGGCAATACCCAGGGCAGAGAGGGACTGGGTTAAGTTCATGTCTCCTTCCAGGCAGGAAGGATGTGCTGAGAGGGGCCTCGAGGCAGTCAGGGGATCATGGGGTCCATACTTGTCAGAGCTGGAAAATGAAGGATCCCTTTGCCAATCAGGCCACTCTCCTCCGTGTGGTTGATTGCGGGAGCAAGGAGGTTGTTGGGGCTGAGATTTTCTGGTGGGAGAACCGCTGGCCTGAGCTTGAAGAATGAGGTGACCAACATATATCCCTTCTGCCACAAAGCCCTTCAGATCTTCAGGATTTTTTTTTTTTTGTCTGTCCTTCCTTTTAGCCAACACAGAACCAGCCTAAAATACCCTCTGGTCTTTAGACTCAACCGCAGGGTCTCTTCCCAAATCCCAACCAGAGTAGAGAACTCTAGCCCCCTCCCCAAGTCTGAGCCTCAGTGGGTGCCACATATTTGCTGACTGGCGGCAGAGATACTGCTTGGGGCCCGAGATCCATCTCTTCCATTGCTGGCTGAGTAGCCTTGGGCAGCTGATGCAGCCTCTCTGACCTTCACCCTCCAGGCCCCGCCCTGCCCACTTCCTCAGGCTGTTTGGAGGATCAAATGGATGAAGGCAGGGAGAGTGCTTGGCACGTGGGCACAGCTCCCCACACAGCTGTCATTATCACCAGGGCATTATTACAGAGCTGCCTTGTGCCTGAGGCCTGGGTTTCAAGGCTGGGTGACAGGCGAACAGGCAGGCGATGAACTCAGAGGCAGCGGCAGCCCCTGGCTGACTCAGACTGAGTTGGTCCTGGGAGAAGCCATTGCTTTATGGCCACCTAGGCCCTCTGCTCCCCAGATTCAGCCCTTCCCATCTCTAGAGTTTATCCAAACCAGAGGCCAGAAGGCCTTCAGGAGATAAAAGTCTCTTCCCCTTGGATGAAGGATCCAGTTAGCTGGCTGGTGCTTGGCTTGACCTTGGCAGCCCTCTCTGTGTCAGCCTTGGAGAGGGCTTGGCAGGGGGCAAGCACTGACCACTAAAATATGCCAGATGTATCTTCTGGGAAGGCATGATGGGGGCTTTTCTCACATCCTCTGGCCTGGGAGCAATGAATGGTTCTCTATTTCTTGCTAACACCTGGCCCCCAGTGAGTCACCAGCTCTCTAATCATCCTCTATAGATCCTAGGGTTTTTATTTTTATTTGATGCATTGAGAAAATAAGACATAGAAATCAGAAGGTTCTCATCCATAAAGCCCATAGCCAGGACCCTGGCATGAGCAGCTGCCACCAGAGTAGCAGAGGCCAGTGTGCTCCAGCCTTCCATTCCAGGGGCTTCCTGGCTGATGGTGGCTGTCCCCCCTCTCCTCCCCTCTCCTAGCACCTGCTAGGTGGCAGTTCTTGGCTGACCATCATCCAGGGGCATGTGACATAGGTGTAAAGTAAGCTTCTGTCAGCTCCAGGCCCTCCAATGCTCCTATAACAGCTGCCTTTCCAGCTGGGCAGGGCATGGGAATTCCAGCCACATAAGGCCTCAAGGAGCCTGAAGGGAGATCCTCTAGTCTCACAGGTACTCCGTGACTATGGCAGAGGAGGAACTGTGCCTGTCCCACCATGTTGGGCCCACCAGGCCCGCCTGAGCCTGTGGCTCTTTCCTAGGCCCAGATAAAAGTGTGAGGTCATTGGGCCATCCCAGCACCTTGTCTGGTCCCGCTACTATGACTCAGACCAACATTACCCTCCTCCTAGGGGACCCCAACAATGGCCTGGGCTGCCCCACCACTTGCCACCAGCTCAGGGCCTCCCTCTCTGAGTCACAACTCACCTCAAGTACCCAGGGCAGTGTGAAAACAGTCTCCTCCTCTCCCTCAAGCTCCCAGGGTTCCCACTGCTAAAGCTTAGGAGCCAGGATGAAGCATGGTGGGGATTCTTCTGCTGCCAGATTCAGGGCCTCTGAGGGCAATGTTATCTACTTGCTTTTGAAGACTCACTGGCCTTGGCAGAAAAATCCCAGAGCAGAAATGCTAAAGCCAGGAGTTCCAGATGACTTGGATTCAAATTCCAGCTTCTGCCTTGTTATATATCATAACCTTGGAACAAAATACCTGTCTCCTCACCTCAAAAATATGGGTGATAAGAAGAAGCTGTGAGCCGGGCATGGTAGATCACATCTATAACCTAACTACCCTGGTCAGACAAGTTCATTAAATTCCATCTTCAACATAACCAGCAATAGCCAAGATGGATGTATGGCTCAAATGACAGAGCACCAGCTAAGCAAGCTGGCAGAGCAAGCTCAATCCTGCATTCAAAAGCCCAACACACACACACACATATATATATACACATATGTGCGTGTGCGCTTGCGTGTGTGTGTATGTGTATGTGTGTGCTTTACCCATGAGATGTATGATATACTCCTGTAATCTCACTTACTTTGGTAACGAAAGTAGAAAGACCAGAGACCAGCCCAGGGCAAAATCTTAAAATTTCGGAGGCTGGCCTGGGTTTTAACCTCAACTACTCCAAGGCCGGTATCCAACCTATCAGCATAAAAATGGATGCCTTGTGGCTCAGTTGGTAGAGCACTAGCCAATGAGCAAAAATGTCAGGTACTGAGTCTGAGTCCTGATCGCAGAACTTAAAAAAAAAAGAAACAAAGAAAAAAGAAAAAATGGATGCCTTGATATGCCTTGGAGGGTTGCTATTGTAAGGGCAAAGTGAGAATGAGAAGGTGTGATCACCAACCATGATAGCTACTCAGCCTTGAGGGACTTAGAAATGCAGAGCAATGGCAGGGGGGCACTCACAGGAATCTAGCCCATGGCAGAAGATGACACAACTCCAGTAACACCCCTGACACATACATACAAGCATGCACATTCACACGCACGCAATGCGTACAGCGTACATGTGTACTCCTCCCAGACATGCATCCACACTGAGGCCCGAGCACCCTGCAGCCCCCAGAGAGGACAGAGGTGTGTCATGGAGCCTTCTCACCAAAGCCCACATTGGTTCCACCCCAAAGTGTCTACCAGGTGGGATTATCCTTAGATGCTACTGACAGTTGTGGCCTCTGGCACTCGAGAGAGTTAAATCCTGGTCACGTGACTAGTGAGCAGCAGACTAACAAACCCTGCCCTGCACAACTTCAGGCCTAGTCCAGTGCTGGGTACTTGTCCATAGCAGGCTGGGAGAGTAAGGGACACTCAAACCTGAGTCACAAGGCTTTGAAGCTGGCACATGAACCTGCCCAGCCTCAGAAGTTCCAGGGGTGCGCTGTCCCCTGACTCACCCCCACACCCTGAGCCTGCCCCAGGCAGTGGTTTTTGCTTTGACCACCCTGCCTTCCAGGGCTCAGCTCTGCTCTTCCTAGGGATTCCTAGGAGCTGGGCAGGAAAGCCCAATCAAGGCGGCATCCCAGGCACACGTCTTCCCAGGAATGTCGCTCGGAATCTCAATGGGAACCCCAGCTTTGCCTGCCTGCTGGGCACCAAGTTATGATATAGGCACCAGGCACTTATTTTTAGCTGACACTGAATTCTAGAATGAAGTACTGTACTTTCTGCATAGCCCAGCCTCCTGGTGGCTCACCCCTTCCCAGAGGGGAAAGGCGGCCTCCTGGTGGGGCCCTGGGTGCGTCTTGAAAAACATGGGTTCTAGGCAACACGGTGGGTGTGGCTGTGAGAAATACCAGCTGCATGTCTTGGCTGGTGGTGGTGGGATGGAAAGAAATGTTGGGGTTCCAGCCCCTCCAAATTGTAGGGGCTTAGGCCTCAGAGAGAGGGGGATCCAGACACCCAGGTTTCTAGGTTTTAGCCTGTCCAAGGGCACCTCTGATGGCCACACCTCCTTTCTGGACCTCAGTTTCTTCACCTAGCTATATAACCAAGGGCCTTTCCACTTCTGAATAACTGGTTCTTTTCTTAAAGTCGTTCTCAAGTCTTCAACATTAGAAAGCATTTTAAAGATGGTATCAGAAAGGAAAGGAGGCATTAGATAGGATAGTGAGGATTATCTGGTGAAAACAAAGCCACCTTGTAGCATTTTTCTTCATCCCAGTCTTTGACATAACCTGTGTGCCAGGCCTGAGCTAGAATCTAGAACAAATATTCCAGAGACTACATATCCATGTGCTCATCATCTGATAGGAAGATTTGTAGCATTTTGCTTCATCCCAGCCTTCAACATAAACTGTGTTCCAGGCTTGCACTAGAATCTAGAATGGGGTTTCCAGAGACTACCTATCAATGAGCTCATCATCTGATAAGGAGATGGCTCTCTCCCCAGGAAATTACCAAGTTAAGTGTCAGGAAAAGTATAACCTGCCAGTCCAAGCTTTCCGAATGTCATGGCTTAACTATGAAATGCCTAAATGTGTTACGAGATGGGACTTTGGATCCTCATCAATGGATTCATCCATTAATGGATTCAGTATCTGAATAGACTATTGGGAGGTGATGGAACTTTAGAAGCTGGTGACCTGGCTGGAGAAAAGTGCAGCTTTGAAAAGTGTTATCTTATACTTGGTCCTTTCCTCTGTCTCTTTTTTTTTTCTTTTTTTTTTTTGCTCTGCCATGAGGGGAACAGCTTCATCTTTCACACCGTATCACAGCCATGATACTCTGCCTCACCTCAGGCCCAAAGCAAGAATCCAGTCAACCTCGGACTGAAACCTCTGAAACTGTAACAAAATCCTTCCTCCTTTTAAACTATTCCTCTCTAGTATTTTCCATTGTAACAGAAATTCTGAATAATAAATCCATCAAACCTTGATCCTTCTAAACATGGCCATCTTGTATTTCATGAAGGAGGTAGAGAGATGGGAGACTGATTGGGTAGATATAGAAATGGAAGGTTAGGTGAAAGGTTCACTAATGGGTAGCTGGAGGATGGATGGATGGATGATAAATGGATAGATGAATGAGTGAACAGATGGATGATGGATGGATGATGAACGGATGGATGATGGATGAATGAATGAACAAATGGATACTGGATGGATAGGTGGGTGGATGATGAATTGTTGAATAGCAATGATTGATAATTGCTATGAGCTATCAGTTCTATAGCAGATACAGTACAAGGAAGAAAGTTCTTTCCCTGCCTTTTATTCACTATGTGACCCTGAGTAAGCCATTTCCTCTGGGGCTTCATCTATAGTGAAAACCATGAGCCCAGCCTGACCTCCCACCCCCTACCCCGGGTCTATGTAGGAATTTATTGAACTAAGAATGTACTATTCATGCCCGTGTAATGACTATGACAAGACCTCAGACATTGCCCTCTTGGGTAGGGATTTTGGGAGGAGTTCTGCCTCTTGGGACCCAGGTATGAGACCTGCCTCTGTTCCTGGGCTTCCTGCTTTCCAGGCCTAGCTTTCTACCTGGTAGGAGCTAAGAGATCTCCTTGGAGAATTGCCCATGGAGGGTTCCCCAAAGGCTGGAGAGTGGAGGTTCAGAACAGGGAGTTTAAAGTAACACAGACCTGCTATTTAATCTAACTCTACCAATTCCTAGCAATCTGACATTGGGAAAGTCAGATATCCTCTCTGAGACTGTCACCTCATTTATAAAGTAGGGACTAATTACAATACCTACCCCACAGGTATTTGTTGTGACCATTAATGGAGCTAATGCAGGTAAGTTACAGGGCTTGAAATATATTGTCGTAAATAAATGCTCATTTGCCCTATATCCCTAAAAGGCTAAGTGGGGGAATTAGGTGTTTAGCACTTGGAGGAAACTCAAAAACTTGGAGCCAAGAGATTTCCATCCTAAATACTGAGAGCCTGAGTTGATTTTCCTATTTCAACAAGTCCAGCAGGATTCACACAGCCATTTGGCCAGGGTGCTTTGACTGAACAATATCTGCTTTCAGTTGGAATTCCAGCAGCTCCATGGGCCTCGATGACCCCGTTCTGATTGCTCGCAGATTAATAACAAACAAGGCACATGAATTATTCCTTTAAAAGTACAGTTTATATGGGAGATATAAATCTTCTCAAATGGGCTGGAGTGAAGGGAGGGGGGAAAGCAACAAGGGATTCTCTAAGGAGGCCATGACAGAGGAGCTGGTCCCGCAGGACTGCAGCTGTCCCTGGGGTGACCCAACATGGGTATGATGATGTGGGCAGTGGCAGGTCATGGTGGCTCAGAGTGAACTGGGGTTGATGACAAGAGGCTCTAACCATCCACCAGGAGATCCTGAAACAGAGTAGCCCCAGGCCTGAGTAGGGGCAGGCCACCCAAACTGAAGCCTTGGGGACAAATGGGAAAGGGCAAGGGAACATCCCTGTCCCTGAGACTTCAGCCCAGGCTAGCCCCAGGGCAAGAAAAATGTCTTCTTTCTCCATTCACCATGGCCTGAAGGTTCCTGACATCTGCCCCTGACCAGCCCCCTCCCTAGGGTCTCACTCTTGAATTGCCTACACAGTATGGACCTGCAACCAAGACACTGTGTTCCCACCATCAGGACTGCAAACAGAACCTCCTGAAACCCAATGGGGACAGATAGTAAGGGAAAAATGACTGGGTTTCCAGATGAGAGAAATCAGGAGTCCAAGCTGGGAGTCAAAGCCATGCAGCCATAGTCTTCCCTGGGGGAGATTTAACTCAGCTCAGCTGGATTCTGAAGATCAAGGACAGTCAAAGCTAAGAGCACCTCTCACCATCAGTGGGAAGGCAGGACAACTGAGGCCAGAGCACAGACAAAACATAGCTAGGCCCATTTCTATCTTGAGCCAGTTGCTCCTCCCCTTGGGCCCCAGTTAGCTCATCTGTAGGATGGGAGTAAAGAATGGAGGGGATTTCTACAGGGAAACTCCTAGCATCTCACTCAGAAAGATGCTCCAACCATCCTCCTCATCACTTCCGCTCCCCTTCTCCAACCAGGCTGGTAACAAAACTCATGGAAACAAATTACTTAATTTAGACAGGATGCATGTCAGGGGCCTCTGCCTCCTCTCTCAGCCTTTAGAAATCCAGGCAGGTGTCCAGATAGCAGGGCCAAGTTGGATTGTGAGGAGGGATGCATCAGGGCAGAGCAATGGACTCAGGATGACATGAAGCCAAGCCAGCCAGCAATAGCAAGGACACACAGCCAGGCCACCTAGAAGCAATGGAGACAGCAGAGCCTGGATAGTCACCGGGGGCAAAGGCTGGCTGCCATATGTATCAGGAGTGGCAGAGGTGATTGTCACAGCCTGGGCTAAGAGATCCAGGAGGCTGGAGCTGGCTATTTTTAACTCAGTTTAATTTTCTCTACCTGGAAACCAACTCTAGTGAGTTAGAGTAGTGTTGTTCCCGGAATGGCTTCATCCCCTAAGACCAGGCTCGCTCAGGTTCCTGGGCAGGCCTCTCCATTACAGGGAGTCCTACCTGCCCTGCTGGAGACCCAGCCAAGGAGAGGAGGGGAAAAGAGGGAAACCGAGGAAACTAGAGCCGGCATTGTGGGCAGTTATCCGTGCTGACCCTGCCAGGCAGGCAGTGGCCCTTGCCCTGTCGTCATCTTCCTTTCACACCAGGGAGGGATCCTGTCTCTGTGGCCATTTAATTCTTCTATTATGTTTCTCAGACTCAGAGCCTCTGGTTCCCTATTGTCCCGTGCAGTTTTACATTTGTGGGAAGATTAGACACATTAGAACCATGACTCTGACCCCTGATGGTCTTTCTCTCTTACTTTCTTAAATCCTACTTTTTTTCTCACTCCATGCCATGCTGCTTCCTTGTTTTCTCCCCTCTCCCTACCTGTCTTTATCTGCCTCTTGATTGTTTTCCTCCCCACCCCGACTCCCTTCTTCTCCCTGTGACCTGCTTTTCCCTTCTCTTCATGGCTCAATAGTTTGCATTTTCTCCAACCCCCGCTCTCGCCTAAGTCTTGTCTTCATATTCTTTCAGAGGCTAATAGAAATGACCCACAGAATTGCTCACCTCATGGCAGAAATATTCTTCTAAATTCTTAGAGAGATGTGATATGGGGGCGGGCAGTGAGCCCCATACAAGGAATCAGTTTGGTTGTGGCTTTTTGCTGTTATTGTTGTTTAGATCGAGATCAGGGTACCAATGCCAGCTCTGTCATGTGCCCATTGTGTGGCTGAAAGAAGAGGAGGGAGGCTCTGATCTTCTCTGAGACTCTCTAAGGAGTAAGAAACAGTAGGAAGTGTCCAGCACACATTATAGGTACTCAGAAAAATGGTTGTTGTGCGTCTCCGATGTCTGATCTCAGCTTTGGGAATGGGAAGATTTTTCTAAGAAACTTGCTTTCTATTAGTTCTTCCCAACTCTAAAAGGATCTCCCACACATGTGTGCATCTAGAGCATGGGAGAAAGCAAAATCACCTGTTACTTGAGGTCATCTATTTTCCCTCTGTGGATATGTGTTGAATACAGTTATTAAAAATGCAGATATATGAACAAGTAACTGAGTTCCACAGTTCAAAGCTAGGCCAATCTAAACACATTCCTTCTTTCTCAGAGAACAAGGCTCCTAGGATGTCCCTGGCCACCCACCCTGCCTTCCCTGGGGCTCAGGATGTCAAGCTGGCTAGGGAAATAGGCCTGGTGGCCATGAGCTAGGCAGGCCTGGAGCTTCCAAGAACTGAGAGGGCCTTTCCTGTTTGCCTGGAGTCAAGGTCCCTTCAAATCCCAGGGAGTGGACTCTGAGCCAGGCCTGGGCAGGCACAGAAGGACACTCAGCTCAACAGTAGTACATCATACTCTTGTCTCCAACAAAGCATCTGCATCTGCAAAGGGACCAGGAACAGCATGCCAGTCCCCGACAGCCTTTGTCCTTGCCCTTGCCTTGCCTTGCTTTTCTCTTCTATTTTCTTTTTCATACAATAGCCATAGAGGTGGGCCAAGACATTCTACCATGTCCAGGATGGGAGACCACTGAAGGACAGATGCCTTCAGGAACCTCTTTCTAGAAAGGACTTGGAATCGCCTGCTTAGCCTGAAGAGATTCTGGGCACCAAACAGGTTAAATCACCTGTTTTGGTCTTGCTTCACAAACAAGGAGACTGAGGCCCAGGAGAAATATAACCTTGGCCATGGCTGCTCTGGAAGGTACTAGAATGTTCCATCCAGGCTCTGGGATGGGGGGAAGGGGTGGGTGGCACTTCCTGGGTGAGGAGAGGATGAGGTAGCCCCAGGCTAATTAGCGGTCCAGGATGAGCTGTGTCCTTCACTGAGGTCAGCACAGAGGGGGTTCTGACTCGCCCAAGGCCACACGGACTTGAGTGGGCCTTTTACCTCCCACACAACGGAGGGACATCCTCTGGCTTGTAGGCAGTGGGCAGGCAGGGAGGGTGGATGGCAGAGTCTCTTTCCCTCTCCAGACTTTCAGCTTTGGGTTAAACTTATGGAGTGTCACAGAGGGGGAGGAGGTACAGAGTAGTAAGGCAACTTCATGAAGTCAGATGGACCAGGAGGGTACTGGAGGTTGCCAGGTTGCCGGGAGCCTCAGGACTCCAGAAGTGCTCCAATGGAGGGAGGAGCTCTGATTCCCACCCACCTCCCCCCTCCTTACTGGGAGGCCAGGGCGGGCCAGGCACCCAGGGAGGAGGCGGTGTCCCTGGCTCCCTGCCCAAGGTGCAGCAGGGCGGGGCTGGAGCCGCAGGGGCGGGGCCCTGCCTAGTGTTATAAGAGGCAGCCTGGGCACCGCTGCAATGAGCTCTCTGCTCAGCTTAGCAGTAAGACACTGGCAACAGGCGCTCTCCCTGCTCCATCCAGCTGTCCAGCTGTGCACTCAGCCGCTGCCATGGTCTCCATGCCCACTGCCTGGTACTCCGTGGCTCTGGCTCTGCTCGTGGCCTTCCATGAAGGTGAGCCTGGTCTCACTTGCCGCTGCCTCCCCGGGAGGGTCAGTGTGGCAGGGTCTTCAGCACCACCCCCCATACGGATGCAATGCTTCTCGACATCAACTGGGGGTATACGGCTGGAGCCCATGGCAGCAGCATGGGGGTGCTGTGCAGGTGCAGGCTGCTGCAGCCTGGGACAGTGGCTGGCCCTTCCCATCAGGCTGCTGGGGCTTCCCCCAGGCTGGCCAGGAGCTTCTGAGAAGCTAGAATGCCAACTTCCTTGATTGTGCAAGAGGAGGAGCCTGGCAGGTCCCCTATCCCTGACCACCTCTCTGCCTCTCTCTCTCTTCCCGTCCTGTGCATGCAGGAAAGAGCCAGGCTGCTGACAACCTGGAGCAGCCAGAGCTCGCAGCCCAGGCCCGTGGCGCCCACCTACGGCCTCGACGTTGCTCCTGTAGCTCCTGGCTTGACAAGGAATGTGTCTACTTCTGCCACCTGGACATCATCTGGGTGAACACTGCTGGGTGAGCATCATGGAGACCTAGTGGGATACAAGCGCATGGGAGGGCTTCTGGTATGCTGGGGAGCCTCTGCCGCAGCCTGGCTCTCCTTTGGGCCTCCAGATGGGGGTATAGTGCTAATGCAAACAGTAAGCAGTTTCTGTTTCAACTCCACGTGGATGCCGCCAGAACCTGGTGTGCACAGGGGGGAGGCTCCTGAGCAAGCTCACAACTCCCTGGTAGGAAAGTTGTTCAGCTCCATTTTCCAGATTAAGACATTGAGACTTGGAGAGGTGAGGGGACTTCCCAAAGATCACACAGGAGCGGAGCAACTGGGCTGTAGCTACGCATCCACACTTCCCCAGAGAATAGCATTGTCAATGACAGCCGATGCAGCTTGACTGTGTCAGGCTCTCCACGCAGCTCTATGGGAGCAGTACCATCTCCTGAGCACCCCCAAAGCTCCCCAAAAAGCAGGCACTGCTTTGTCCCTAGATGACAGGCAAGAAACCTGCCTGAGCTCCCTGGCTGAGCACTGGTAGACGCTGGGTGCTGAGGGCTCTGCCTGCGCCCGTGCCGCCTCCAGGCCTCTGCATACCTCAGGTTGGAGTTTCTGTGTGTGTTTGTGATTTTTTTTTATTCCTTCCCTAAATTGCATAAGGCAAGAGAAGCCTGGCACGTAAGCGTGTAGAGCTAATCCGCACCTAAACACTCGCTCAGGGCGGGAACTCTGCCAGTCCCTGCGTGCCGTGTCTACCTGGAGTCATTGCGATTCTGCCACACCATCTAAAATTAGCTCTGTCACCTAAGGGTGCTGGTGTGGCCAGCCTCAGGGGCCCTACCTGACCCGGCCACCTTGGCCAGATAGTCTTTAATCTTTAATCATACACACACACACACACACACACACACACACACACACACACACACACACACACACACACAACATTTTAAGGTAGAACTTTAGGCCCATTTATGACCCTCCCAGGCAGGTAGAGAGGAGGAGATGGGGACATTCTAGCTGTGAGCAGGGTGCTAGGTGCTCTGCGATGGAGAGGTCGCCCTTCCTCCAGGGCCAGCTCTTCTTTGAAAACAGGACCAGCCTCACCCCCTGGGCTCAGGTTCCCCTTGGGAGGGGAGAAGGGCTGGAAGGGCTCCCAGCTCCCAGCTTTGGGTGGGACCACAGATTCCTCTTCCTGAGCAAAGCAGAGCCAGAGCAAAAGAGGCCAAGAGCGAGGAGGAAGCCTGCCCAGGCCTCCCTGGGCACACGGGTAGAACGAGAGTTCAGAGACTAGGCACCTTTCACTGCCATGAATGATGGCATGTGTACAGTGTGGACAATCCCTGCTAGCCAATGACAAAGGCTTACCTAATCTCTCTCTCTCTCTCTCTCTCTCTCTCTCTCTCTCTCTCTCTCTCTCTCTCTCTCTCTCTCTCTCTCTCTCTGTCTCTCTCTCTCTCTCCCTCCCTCCCTCCCTCCCTCCCTCCCTCCCTCCCTCCCTCCTTGTCCCACATCACTACCTTGCTGGCTGTTCGCCCACAGACAGACAGCTCCTTACGGCCTGGGAAATCCGCCAAGGCGCCGGCGCCGTTCTCTGCCAAGGCGCTGTGAGTGCTCCAGTGCCCACGACACTGCCTGTGCCACCTTCTGCCATCGAAGACCCCGGTAGGTAGACACCCAGCTTGCAGGGGTAGAGGTGGCTGCTAGCCTGACCCCTCCCTGACAGCAGGGTATCTAGGAATTAGGCAAAAAAGCTGGCCAGTTAGGAGTACGCCAGATCCTGGGGACCACAGGCAATGTGGGGGGTGGGGCAGCATCCTTTCCCACAGAGAACTAGGTACCTATGAGTCCTGCCTTGGGGGCTTTGTCCTGACTTGGGGGCTTCTGAGAATGCTTGTGTCCCCACCCCTGGGCATGTGGGATGCACCCCAGGAGACAGCTGAGTCAGACTTTGAAGATCCGCTGGACTTTGAATCCAACCTGAGGCTCAGAGCTTGTTTGAAATAAAAATAACATCTGGAGTTGGGAAGCCATGACACAATCCCAGGGTTGTCAGTGAGTTGGTGGGGGGGGGGGCAGAGGAGGAGGAGCTGACACCACGTCCCTCCCTTTCTTGGCTTCAGTTTTCCCATCTGTCAGAGAAGTGGAGAGAGATCGTATTTCTTTTCTCCTCCCCTTGGGAAAGCAGGAACTGGCTTCCTGAATCCAGTGCTCTAGCCACCATCACGGGTTCCAAGAAACTCCTCCTCTGGAGTTCAGCCTGGGGGTGGTGGGGGCAGGGGGAGGACCCTACCTCAGTTTCCCCTGCAGTTCAGGTAGCCAGATTCTGGGAAGCCCAGCCACACAGCTGCCTCATTCTAAGGCATTACACATTCCCAGTAGCTCAGTTTTCCTCAATCCCCACCCTGCCCGGGAAAGGAAGGATGCCAGGTGCACAGAGTGGAAATAGATCTGCTCCCCAGGGCAGGTGGGGTGGGGTGGGGGCTGGGCTGGGCCTGTAGCCAGGTGCCTTCAGGGTGCTGGACAGCCCCTCACATGGGCTCTGTTGCTGTTCCATTCCTTCAGGACTGAAGCTGTGTCCGTACCAAGAAGCCAGCCTTCTGCACAGGTGTCCCAGACTGGCAAGACATGGGCCTCAGCAGAAGAGCTCCTCCAGAGGCTGAGGTGAGGGCACCCAGCCCATTTCTCTGTTTTCCCATGAGAGATGGGAGAACTGAGTCTCAGAGAGGCGAAGCTCCTTGCTCAAAGTTGTAGAGCATCTGCGGCATCTGGCTGAGTCCAGTCTGCTCCTAATCACTGCTCTGTTAGTGCAAGGCCTGAGTGTAGACTTTTTGTCGAGGGTCTGGGGGCTCATGCCTGAGAACCACAGGTATCTGCACGGGCTGTGTCCACGTCAAGTCTCTTCACCCACTGCATGATCCTGAGGGGCTGACTGCCCAGCCTGCTCTGTCCTCACCTCCCCACATGGACACTTGTCCAACCACACTGATTAGAGGACAGAAACTCTTTGTGGGGTCCAAGGGACCCAAGGACAGTGGGCCTGACTGGGACTCCAGCCCTGTTGCAGACATGTTTTGTGACCACACACTTGCCATTCCACTTCTCTGTGATTCCGATTCTGATTTTTAAAATATGGAAATAGCAGTGACCATCTCACAGGATGGCCATGAAATCCTCAGGGTGTTGACATCTGTGATGTGTGTCAATCAGGATTTGACACTCATTCTGCTCTGAGGGTCTTGGCCATGTCTACTCCTGCTTCTGAGGGCTCTGGGAAGCTAGAAGATAGTGTGGCCCATTAGGAATTCCCATTTTTAAAGGGTCAGGCAGGAAGAAAGGAAACAAGGCAAGAAAGTGGGTGGGAATACATTTAAGAACATATATTTATGTCGTGCCTAGGTACAGGTGTCTCACACCTACAGTCCTAGCTACTCAGGAAGTTGAGATCTGAAGATCCAGGTTTAAAGCCAGTCTAAGTAGAAACTCTAATGTCCAATTAACCGTCAGTAAGCCAGAAGTGGAGCTGTGGCCCAAGTGGCAGAGCAATAGCCTTGGGCACAAAGCTAAGCAGGATGAAAATCAGGATGCTTTCACGTGTGTAGAGCACTTTACAGTGTGCACAGAGCTGCTTTTGCTACCTGTGCTCATCCCTGGGCAGACAAGGCCCATTTTGTATTTTATGAGGGTCCCAGCATCCTTGCCAGGACCTCTGCCAGATTCAGAGGGCAACTGGACCAGATTGTTTGGAATGCAGCACCTTGAGCAGCAGTCCTTTAACACATGGTAACATTAGAGAAGATGCAGTTTGGATGAGAGGAAGGTAGAGAGCCATGAAGGAAGGGAGATGCAGAAGAGGAAGAGTAGGCATGGGTGATACCTGGGTCATCTTTTGTCATACCATCCATCACTCTTGCAGAATGTAAAAGTCCCTATGGGCAGAGAAGATTCCAGTCCTAGTCTAGCTTTGACCTTGATGGGTAGGCCCTATTCTCAGGCTGTGACCACCTTCTGCTCCAAAATGTCCATAAGCCAGGATCCAAGTAAGAACTCGAATCTCTTTCTCTCATCTTGGATAGTTTGGATCTCCTGAAATGCTAAGTTGATCCATCTCAATTTCCAGGGACATTTCTGCCTCCAAGATCCACTTGGCCCAACGACAGCAGCAGGTGTTGACAAAGCCCAGGCCTGCGCACTCCAGGTGGAGGAAGAGATAGCGCCATGAGCCCCAGGAAGCTTGAGAAGGAAGCCAGTATGGAGATTGGGCGGCTCAAGGGAGACGCTGACTGTCTCTTGGACCAGGGTCTGGGTGTTTGCCTGTTGGACCCAACTGTTGGAGTTAGTGCGAGCTCTGGTCACCTCACTCTGGTGAGGAAGTCTATCCTGGTTGCATTGCACCCTCCTACCATCAGGGAAGCCCTCAGCCTCTGCAAGGTAGAGCAGCATGCCAGCACTGGCTGCCAGCCATGGCCCTGCTTAAAGGAGCTGTGTGGGGGTGGACATGAACCTGGAGGCCATGTCCTGTCTGTTTGGCCACAATCCAAGAGCATCTGTGCACCAGGGCACAGACATTCCTAAGCAGACTCAGAGGCTGGACAGCCTCAGGGCTGAATTCCTGGCTGGCTCCTATTGTCCTCCCTGACTCCCCATCCCCGAGAGCCTCTGCACCCTTAGTCTCTGGGGACACTGCTGGTGAGAAGACCCCGCTGGGCTTCAGCTATCTGTATATAACTTATTCTGAGAACTTCAAGAATCTCAATTATTTATTTTAATGTATTTTTTAATCTCAATTGTTTACCTGCAAACGTTTTGTTCATAATAAATGATGACATGGTGTTCTGGGATTTCTATTACTTATTTATTTTTGTCTTGGCTGACCAGAGGTGATAAGTCCATCTTAGGAAAGAGAGGTTGGCTGGAACCTCAGTTTCCACTGCCACTCTTGCTGGCCATCTTATGCTGCTAACCTGCCTTCTCTGGGCGTTTGCATCTGTGAGGACAGGATTCTGGAATCCATGTTCCCACCAATTACCCAGAAACCAATTGACAGCAGGCCTTGGCCCAGAGTGCTAGAAGAGTACAGAGGCCTACTTCTGCCCCAGTTGCTCCATCCTGTTCTGCCAGGAGCTGACTACAAGGCCCAGAGCAAAGAAGTTTGACACTTTTCTAATAGAAGAAGGCTCAGACTCTAGCTCAAACCCCATGCCTGCTGAGTCCATGCAGCCCTTCTGGGCCAAGGACACTCCTGCTGGTAGCTAGCTGGATCCACTGCTTCCATTTCTACCAAATCTCCCTTTGAACAGGTGGAGTCCTTTCCCCACAGCTGGGCTGGGCTGGGCTGGGCTGGGTGTGGCAGGCTGTGACCTGAGCCAGCTTTCAGAAAATATTTATAGACTAAGCAATAATCATTTACATAGGGCTCTAACCCTTGTCCACAAAACCAACCTCGACTGCTTCACGGAAGAATAACATGTTGACATGTATTAAGCTCATTCTGTATACTGGCATACAACAGACTTTATCCAGATTAACTCATTTGGGCACCAGAACAACCCTGGGATGCAGGGTAGAGATGAGGAACATGGTACACAAAGAAGGCAAGTAACTCTTTGTGGGTAACAGCATTAAGGGGTGACATCAGTATGGGAACTCCAGCTTGCTAGCTCCAGAATTTGTGTACATATGATTGAATCCATGGACCAGTTCTGAATCATGACCTCCAACAAAACTCTTTCTGAGTCTCAGTTTTTTCATCCAGAAAATGGGAAGTCATGGGCTGTAAATCACAGTGCTGATGCAAGCACAAGACAGGTGCACTCTGGTGCCAGGCTGAGCCTGGAGCCTGAGAAGAAGCAGAGTTTGCTTGTCAGGCTGCCAATGATGATTACATAATGCACAAGCTGGGGGCAGAGCATAAGGAGGACCGGTATGAGGGAGACTGGAGCTGGCTAGGGCAGAGGTGGAGGTCAGAGAAAGGATCTGTATGAAGGTGACACTCCTGTTGCCTCAAAACATGAGCCAGACTCAAATAAGTTGGAGGAAAACAGAGAGAGGATCTAGATGCGGGGAGAGGGGAGAGTGGGGTGTCCCCACCAGAGCCTCACTGGGCTGGAAGGCCAAGCTGGAGAGACCTTGAGGGTCAGGCTAAGAAGTTGGACTTCCTCTTGTGAGCTATGAAATGTCTGTGAGCATTAAGTGACCTGGTCAGGGCTGGGCCCTGAAACTATAGCCCTATCATGGGAGTCACTTGCCTACCTTTTAGGGTCCATGAGGCCTCCAGGCCAGCCTAGTCACATGTCGTCCATTCCTGCCCAATGCACAGCATTTTCTCCTGCTGAAGCTTCACCTGCTACTGACCCAGCATAATAGCTGCCCATTGAAAATGGCCCTACCCCTGAGACACCATAGGCCTGCAGCCCAGAGCTACATTGGGCAGGGGTCTTAGCAGTGGCAGAATGTCCTGGCAGAGGAGTTCTGGGGGAAGCAGATGCTCACTACACTTGACACAGGGTCCTGATCAGGGTTCGAGGTCAGCGACCCAGGTGACTGAGCAATAGTTTGAGGGAGAACAGGAGATCCATTGAGGTAAATGTGGTGCAAGATCTCTCAGATTCTTAGTCCTTGGGCCTTGGGTTTCTGGGGTCCTTGACCTGGCCCTCATCCAATCCCTCTTCTCTCCAAGGGACGAGTACTATGCAAAGCCAGGGAGTGTAGTGGGGAGGGGAGGGTGGGGGTCAATCATGCCCAGAGTCTGTGGGTGCTGCTAAACTGGGCAGCTGGGTCTGGGCAGTGGGTAGGAACCAGCAGGAAACAGAGAACAGATAAGGAGCCGCTATCAGGCCAACCTCTGGGAAGAATTCGGTCTACATTTGAGAAAATTTACATTTTGTGGAACAAAAACGTCTGCTTTCCCTAGTAAACAATAAGATTTTTCTAAAGCTTTCTGAATCAAATTCATGTTACCTTTGGCTGAATCTCTAGAGGCAAAGATAGGCCAGAAGGGGGCCAGGACAAGCCTGACTTATTCTGGTTATATGCACAGGAGAAGCTAAGGTGGGGAACAAATAGGGCTATACTCGAGTTCTGACCTGGCACAGAGCAGGCCAAGGAGGCTACAGGCTGGGCCTCAGTTCACACCACCCACTCACCATCTTGCTACAAACTCAGACTCTCTCTCGCTCTTTGTCTCAAATAGAGTCCAGGATAGGTTCCTATAAGTCATTTGCCTATCATCAGGGCAGTAAATTCCTGGAATATAGCCATCTATTCATTCAATAGTGATGATAATCTGAACTATACAAGCAGAAGCTACACTGCCTCAAAGGCCAAGCCTTAGCATTAGGGTAAATAGAGACTCCTGTTTATCAAGGGCTTACCAGGGCTTTGCACACACTAACTGTGACTCCTCATCACCACCTTAGGCAGCCAGTTCTAGTATTATAAGTAAATAAATAAAAGTTGAGCAAGGCACTGGTGGCTTATACCTGTAATCCTAGCAACTCAGAAGGCTGAGCTCTGAGGATCATGATCGGAGTACCAAAAAAGCTGGAGGTGGAGCTGTAGCTCAAGTGGAAGAATGCTAGCCTTGAGCCAAGGCGGGGGGTGGGGGGAGAGCAGGAGTGTGGCCTAGTGGTAGAGTGCTTGCCTAGCATACATGAAGACCCAGGTTTAATTCCTTGGTGTCATATACATAGAAAAAGCCAGAAGTGGCACTGTAGCTCAAGTGGTAGAGCTCTAGCCTTGAGAAAGCACAAGGACAGTGCTCAGGCCCTAAATTCGAGGCCCAGGACAGGCAAAAAAAAAAAAAAGCTCAGGAACATTACCCAGGCCTTAAGTTCAAGCCCCAGAACGCGCGCGTGCGTGTGTTCACACACACACACACATACACACACAGTTTATAGGTAACTGAGACACAGAGTGGTTCTATAACTTGCCAGTCACACAGCCATGATGTGGCTAAGATGGAATTTAAACTCTAGACTCTTAGCTTCTATAGTCTCCTCTCTCTCTCTCTCTCCTCTAGGAAGGGGGAACCCAAGATGGCTTCCTGGAAAAGGTGACATGTAGGCCAGGATTCACAGGATTCTGGAGATGAGGGTTCCAGGAACTGCACAGGGGAGGGTACCAGCCTTCAGAAGAGAGCTGCCCTCAGCTACAATCTCAGAAGTCAAAGAAAGAGGGCTGTGGGGAAGGCTAGTAGTGCCCTCCTGAGCATATATCAAGACTTGGATTCCTGATATAGGGTGGTGCTGGAGTACACCAGCAGCAACTGTCACCTCCACATTTCCCAGGAGGCGACGACAGACATGTGAAAGGACAAGAGGGGCAATGTGTGAGCATTGTGCAATTAAAGGACAGGTGGGTTTGCACATCCTGGGATGAAGGACAGGGCATTGTAAGGGAGAGGGGGGATGGGCAAACATGTCAGAACATGGTAGAGTCCAGGAAGCAGTAGCCAGCCTGTGTGGCAGGGGCCAGGCTAGGGATAGCATCCAATGCCTGGAATTTGATCTTGAGTGATGAGGGGCTGGTAGAAATGGCTAAGCGAGGGATCACCAGGACAGGAGCTGGCCTTGGGCTGCTGGCTTATCATCAGCCCTTCCTTGGCCAGGGCTTCCAGCACACAGGGGCCTCCCAGGCCCTCTCAGGGGCCAGCATGGTGTGGGCCTTGCCTTGGCCTGCCAGGGATCCCAGCCAAGAGCCCTCAGCAGCTCAGAAGGGGCCGTGTGCAGGCCCGCCAGCAGCCCTGCAAGAGGAATGCAGCCTAATTAATTCTCGCAGCAATCAGGGCCTCGCCTTGTGGGAGCAGCTGCCAGGACAGGCCTGCCAGGACTCCATCAGCCCAGCCTGTCGATCACTCACTGAGGAAGCCAGGGGACTAGGGGCTAGGAGCTTAGAGATGGGGACTCGAGGACTAGTCACTAGCCTCCGGGCACATACATGTGGCCTTAGCTCCTTCACAGCTAATAAAACAGTGAGAGTGACAGCAATAGCAACAGGTCTTGAGGCCCTGCTGGCATCCAGAGTACCATTTTCATCTAATTGTTCTGAGGACAAGGGACAAGAGTCCTGTCACCTCCTTCACTGAGGAGGAAGAGAGTGAGGTAGAGAGAGGCATACTTCCTAGCTCACTGTCACACAGAAAGCAAAAGCAGAGAATCTGGGCAAACCTAGGCAAACTCAGCCCTAACAGCACCTTCATGATAACCACTGTACTGGGCTGGTTCAGCAAGAGAAACTGAGGCCTTAGGCTTGAAGAATGTTTCTCATGGATACTTGGCTAAATGGGAAGGGTTGCCAGGGGGCGGGCCACACCCCCTGGTCTCAGCTGGTATTACATCCTCTGAAGAGGCCCTCATACATACCCGATTACTCCACCCCGGTGAGCACAGGTTCCCGGGGGACCTATGGCTCACCACATCTGGACAAGTTGGGCTATAGAAAGTGATCCAGCCCATGTGTGCCAGCTCTCTGTTGCTGTAACAAAATACCAAACTAATCTCCTTGACTGTGGATCACCGTTTCAGTCCCTGACTGGTTGTCGACAATGTGGTGAGGCGGGACACCACAGCGGGAGCGAGTGTCAGTGTCAGAGAAAGCTGCTCAACTCATGATGGCCAAAAAGCAAGAAAGAGAAGTTCCTTCAAGCTCATGTCCCCAATGCCTAACTTCCTCCGGCTACATCCAATCTCTTAAAGGTTCTGCCTCGTGCCACTAGTGCCAGTGACAGAAGGGGGTCAACATATGGCCTTTGGGCCTATCAGAATCACAGCACTGTCTCTCTGGAGTTTCTACTCCAACTCTGCCACCTAAGTGTGTTCCAGAAACACAATAACAACTCACCAGCTGGGTCATCTGTGTGCTGGGTACACACTCCTGGGGTGTCCTCTCAACCTATAACCCCTCCCCAAGTACAATATAGGTATGATGACTCACAGATGTGTGGGATGGGCTGGAGCAAAGATTCACAAAAGAAATGAAAGCCAAGAAGGGCAATTTACTTCCTGACACCAAGACTCTGCCCTCACCAGACTGCAAGCCAGGAGGAAGGCAATACAATGCTATCTTGTCCCCTCTCTGAGCCTTGGTTTCTCCATCTGCCCCCAGAAGGATGAGAGGTGCAACTCTACAGGGTTGCTCTGGCATCATTAACAGCCGCTGAACCGTGCGAACATAACTGCAGCTTAATATATACTCGGTGCTGTCCTGACCACTTCATGTAAGAATATTTTTCAGTTGTATTCATGATTCTGTAACATTACAAAGCATTCCAATGATGCATATTACTCCATAGGTGTGCATTGAAGTTTGTCCAGTTACCCACAAAAGGCGTTCAGAACAGGCCATCCCAAAATATACCTCTTTCACATGAGGATTGTTTTGAGCTAAAGGTGATTAGGAAAACATGCATAAAGAGCCCTTTGCCCTTCTCCTATCTGCCTCAAAGCAGGACATAAATTTCCCTTTGGAAGGCGTTTCTCTTCTTCTCTTCCATACCAGGAAGAGAACAGCATTAGCCCTCAGAAGTGAGCACTAGTCAGCCGACAAACCTTACTGAACTGACCCCTGGCTTCCATTAGTTCCCAACATGTTTACCTCCCCACAGCCTGCCGCTCCAGAAAAAGACGAAACCCTTTGTCCCCTCTCTACTTTTCTACAAATGAATCTTCTTTGTTTAAGGGGTATGTAAGTCCCTGGGTCTAACTACCTTTTTGGATTTTCGTTTATTTTCTAAGAAGGCGCTTGTGCATTTAAGAATTAAAGGATTACTATAGAATTGAGCCATATATGTATTCTTTTTCCTCCTGCATAGGAAGCATGAACAGGAGGATCACAGCGCTGGCCAGCATAACTTTAAAGGAGGGATGCTATTCAATTAATTCCAAACAAGTGGCTCAACTGGTAGAGCACCTGCCTAGCAAGCAAAAGGCTCTGAGTTGAAACCCTAGTACTGCCAAATAACCACCACCACAACAACCAAGATGTATGGTACATTTGCACATCATGGGTCAAAGCAGAACTACAGTGCTGGCCAGCAATAACCCAGCACAGGGCTGGGGGCAGTTCTTTGCCTCCACTGCTCCTCCATCTAGTAAATGGTGGGATGAGAAATCTTAATTATCAATTTAATTATAGAGGTGATACAGTATATGGATGAAAACTCTCTCTAACATCACTTAAAGAATATAGGAGCGGTATGCTGGTGGCTCGTGTGTATAATCCTAGCTATGCAGGGTATTCTTAACTGAGAATTGGTGTTCGAAGCCTGCCTAGGTAGACAAATCCTTGACAGTCTTATTTCCAAATAACCAGCAAAAAAAAACCACCAAACTGGAAGTGGAAGTATGGCTCAAGCAGTAGAGTATCAGCATGACTTAAAAAACAAAGTGATAGACCTTGAGTTCAAGCCCCAGTACTAGAAAAGAAGGAGGAGGAGGAGGAGGAGGAGGAGGAGGAGGAGGAGGAGGAGGAGGAGGAGGAGGAGGAGGGGAGGGAGGGAGGGAGGGAGGGAGGGAGGGAGGGAGGAAGGAAGGAAGGAAGGAAGGAAGGAAGGAAGGAAGGAAAGGAGGAGTAGGAGGAAAAAGAATTAAAAGGAGGAGAAGGAAGAGATTGGACATAGTGGTACATGCCTGTAATCCTAGCTGGTAAGGAGGTGAAGATCAGCAGAATCATGGCTGAGGTTACCTGGGCAAAAAGTTAAGACTGTAAATAAACTGGTGCGATAGTGTGCACTGATAATTCAGCTACAAAGGAGACAGAAGTAGGAGGATCATAGTCCAAGGCTGACCCCAGGCAAAAATGTGAGTCTACCATAAGGAAAAACATGACTAGGGTATGGCTCAAGTGCCAGAGCATATGCGTAGTAAAAAACAAGATCCTGGGTTTGAACCCCACGACTGTCAAAAAAGTTGACATAGAAACATCTAGAAAAAAAATAAGTCTCCCACCCCTTCACTGTATAAAAATACTGCTGTTAATCTGGATTGGGCTATATATTTATTTCTAACTTTTAGAGGCATTTGAAATAGCAAATGAAGAGGTAACCCTGGCTGTTTTCCAGGACCTGATTTCCTCACACCAAAGAACTGATGCAGACCAGTGCCTATGAATGCACCCCAGCCTCTGCTTAACTACTCCATGGTGGCCAGAGCAGGGCGTACCCGTGTTGATTTAGCCCTTGACTGCTGATGCTGTCAAGAATGCACATGCTTATTTATGCATGGACACCTCATCTATACAACTTTTCCACCAAGGAGAGATTATTGGAGGGGAAATTGCTGAGTCAAAAAAACAAGCGTGAGCTAGATGCCAGAGCCTCACACCTGTATTCCTAGGTACTCAGGAGGCTGAGATCAGAGGACTGGGGATTGAAGCCAGCCTGAGAGTTTTATCTCTAATTAACTACCAAAAAAAAAAAAAAAAAAAAGCAAAACTGGAGGTGGTGCTGTGGCTCAAGTGAAAGGAGGCTGCCTTGAGAGCAAGCAGCCAGGCCCTGAGTTCAAGTCCAGGACTGGTCCCACCGATAAATAAATAAATAAATAAATAAATAAATAAATAAATAAAAGACAAGCATATTTTAAATATTCTGCTCAAAAAGGAGGTTCTGATTTTCTCTCCTCCTGCCACTAGGCCCTGTGCCCCTTTCATCTGGCCCTTCCAGCATTGGGTTTTTTTGCTCTTTCATTCTTTGCTGATTAATGTGGAAAGCCTGTGTGTGTATGTGTGTGTGTGTGTGTAAGAACATGTGCATGTAGTAAATACTGGTGTATTATGTGCATTCTGACATATAAAAGATAACCTGCTGAAGTTCCAGTTAGTACTAGGAAGATGAGGTAGTAGGATCAGCTGTGCCAAAATCCAGGTTAGCAGAGAAAGAGAGACAACAGACAGAGATAGAGGGACAGAGACAAAGACCTGCTTATCATCTGGCTTAAGAGACTGTGAGGAACATGAAAAAGCCCCTCATCGGGCTGGGAGTTTGGCCTAGTGGTTAAAGTGCTTGCCTAGCATGCATGAAGACCCAGGTTCGATTCCTTGGTACCACATACATAGAAAAAACTGGAAATGGTGCTGAGGCTCAAGTGGTAGAGCTCTAGCCTTGAGAAAGTCTGAGGACAGTGCTCAGGCCCTGAGCTCAAGCCCAGGACTGGCAAAAAAAAAAGAAAAAAGAAAAAGCCCCTCATCTGCTCCCTCCACCTAGTGGGTACAGGAGGTTTCTCTAGGCTCTTTCAGTGCTGGTATCCATGATACCCTCCAGAGCTGCTTTTTGCCTTTACCTCTCTGTCCTGCCCTGGAGCTTGGCCTCTGGAGCTAGGCACCAAGGAATTGGCTTATCTTCAGCTAACACCCTAAAAGTCCCTTTTAGTGGACACATAGGGAACAGCATCTTCATCTGAAAGCCATGTGATAGACAAACTGTAGCCTCCCGGACTATAGGTGTTTCAAAAAGGACTTTGTAGTGGTCTGGTTGTCTCTCAATCAATGATCCAAACAGGCTTGGCAAAGAAGACTGGACCCTGGTCTTTCCTCTTCCAAGGCCTTGCTGTATAGATCCCAGAAAGACTACTGACCCATCTGGGCACCAGGCTACAAGCCTGACGACAGCTCTCCCGCAGAGTAACACTAAAATTAGTCCCTCTGGAAGCTGGAAGAGAGCTTCTCTTAGGAGCCTGAAGAGCAGAGAAGTGCCAGCATCCAGCCTCTTGAGGCTGGAAATCTAAGAGTCCTTTCCTACAACTCTGATTCAGTTCAGCCCAGTTGGGAAGCTGGAGTCCCACCTGGCTAAGGAGATTGTGTGTGCACAGATACAAGTCATGTATGAACACATGTGAATATGTGTGGGTATAAAATACACATCTGTTCATGTAACCAAAATATTTCTATGTATCTAATCTACAGGCATTTGGGTTTGTGTCCTGTGTGAACAGTGTCTTGCACAATCTGCATGGCCAAACATGTTTGTGTCATGCAGGCACACGTTCACACTGACATGTATGTTTGTATGATTGAAAATGCCCTTAACATCTCATCTGCCTAGTTGTGACTGTGTAAATGCATAAGCACACATGTGTGCATGTTCAAAGTTGCATGTGCAACCCATTAGGGATGTCCTGAGCATGCATGCAGGTGTGCATGTGTAAGAACATGTGCATGAAGTGAATACTAGTGTGAGTTGGGGTGAGCACACATGCATGTGATCCAGAGGTGCAGAGGGGGGCATAATGACACCTGGGATCCTACAGTAACAAGGATGTGAATGCACCACAGTGGGTGTTTCCATGGTAAGGTAGCACCCCCCCACACAAGTCAGGCTCTGGAAGACCTGGCATTTCCTCCAGCCCCCATTGGCCTACACCTATGTCCTCTACTCACACCAAGGGGCCTATAAACTCTGAACATCTTGCTTTGTTTACATGTAGATTAATTATTTTAGTAATTAGCCAGTCATTATAAGAATTATATATTTTAAAAACAAACACGATTATATCACAGATGCAGAATTCAAATGGAATTAGAATGTAAAGTTTGAGTAGAGGTACACACACACACACACACACACACACACACACACACACACACACCTCTGCCTCAGGTCTTCAGGGTGTGAACCAGGAAAGGATGGGGAGGGAGGAAACAGGGTGGAATCAGAGAGGATCTGACTTGCCTCAGTTTCCCATGCTTGCCAGTCATGAGCTCTAATTTCTCTCCCTGTGACACAGCAGAGCCAGAGTTACATGTATGTGGAGACAGGCAGCATGGGCCAGGCCTAAGTCTGACGGCATCCATGCCATGCAAAGCTCCTGTTCTTTAGCCACCATTGCCTCATAGGTAGCATGTGGCTTCTGTCACCCACCAGGAGCTCCCAATGCAAGTGCTGACATCAGCTCATCTCCCTGCAGCACCCCCTAATCTGTCTGCACTGCCTCCTTTTCCCTCAGAAACTTCTATTTACCATCAAAACCTATGCCTGGTCACATTTCTGTCTTCCTAAGTGGACTTTGAACTTCCCAGGGCCAAGACAAGTGCATGGGAACCCTGGGTCCTCACAGCCCACTCTGGTCTGGTAGGGTGTAATGTTAGTCAACATTTGATGTGAAAAGTAAGAGATAAAGAGGGAAGGAGAGAGAGGGCAAGGATAGCAATGTTTGGTTCAAACAGCAGGTTGCTGGGTGCCTCCAAACCAGTGAGTCAGCCTGCTCTTTACATGAGCAGGGAAGAGAAAGTTCCATTTAGCCACTTATCAATCACCACCAGGCCCAGTGGAGCCTTATCATGTTTTATCCTCAGTACTGCTATGGGCGAACAGCCCCTTTCACCCCATTTTAGAGAAATCAGCCTTC
This sequence comes from Megascapheus bottae, assembly GCF_031878675.1. Lineage (NCBI taxonomy): Eukaryota > Metazoa > Chordata > Mammalia > Rodentia > Geomyidae > Megascapheus > Megascapheus bottae. The sequence goes on from NC_143514.1 coordinate 58,160,597, forward strand.
CCAGAAAAAGAGGTGGCTGAAAAGCTGAGACTTGAACCTGGCATCCAGGGCCATTCCCAGGCTCCCTGGGCCCCAGGCTCTCTATCTCTAACCGCCTCATACCTCCTGTCCCTTAGGTATTTGAGATTCCCCTCCAAGTGCTAGTATTCAGAGTTGGTGCCCTGATGAATCCGTGAGGCTGGTGGACCAAGGCCTCGAGTCTTCCCTCCCTGGGAGACTGCCCCCCAAGGATTGGCTCATGTCCTTCCTTGGGCCCCAGTTGCCTGTCTGCTGCTCATTAGCTTACTTGTATTGGCTTCTTTCCCTGTCTCTCAGCCCTGGGCTTCCTGGACCCCCTCACAAATATACATCTTGCTTAAAAATCCTAGTTCTGGGGGCCATAAGTTTGGCCTAGTGGTAGAGTGCCTGCCTAGCATGCACAAAGACTCAGGTTCAATTCCTTGATACCATATACATACAAAAAGTTGGAAGTGGTGCTGTGGCCCAAGGGGTAGGGCTCTAATCTTAAGAAAGCCCAAGGACAGTGCTCAGGCCCTGAGTTTAAGGCCCAGGACTGGCCAAAAAAAAAAGAAGTTCTAGTTCTGGACTCTCTGGGGACCCTCAGACAAGACAGAGAGGGTTACAAATATGGGAGCACAGGGATTTGTCCCGGGTCAGAGCAGCTCCATGGGGATGTGACAATTCTAAAACCCCTAACCCCAGAACTCCCCAAAGTGCCAGGTGCAGCATGACTGCAGGCATGCTCAGGGAAAGGGTGATGGTGAGGGTTTGAGCTCACCTCACAGAGGAGCCCAGGGAGGCTTTCAGGCTGGAGCCTCATCCACCCTACCCTCCTTCTCCACAGCTCTTACTCAGATGACCTCTTCCCAGCATAGCCAGCATAAACCCTCACAGAGACAGTCCAGGCCTTTAGCTGTCCCCATCCTTCCAGGGAAGGCTGGCTCCCAGCCTCTGTTTCCCTTTCATGAAATGGAACACAGCCTTCATGGGAGGAGGAAATAACTGAGGAATCTCAAATCACAGCTCCTTCAGGGGTCTTGCCAAGCAGTCTCTTGCCCACAAAATTCCAGACAATGGATCTGGCCACTTGTCCTCACATACTTTCATAAGAAGGCATTTTGACCCAAATCACCAGGTTCTGATAGGGGAAACTCAGATGCTGGAAATACAGTTTGGCCTTGGGGCTGGCCTTCCATCTACCTTTCACATCCTAATTACATCCCTGAGGCAGGCAGCCTTCAGCAGGAATTCTGTCCTAGAGCCAGATGGACTTGGGTTTAAATTCTGTAGAATTCAGAGAAGACCTTTGTCTTCATGAGCTTCTGCTTCCTTAGCTGTAAGATACACAGACAAGGCCCGGGGCTGCAGCCTATATCTGCAGTCTCCTGTAGTCCTCAGACAAAATCACCCCCAGTACCTGGAGGGGAGGCAAGGGAGGCTGAGGGAAGAACAATCAGGTGCAAGAGTAGCCCAGATGGGCCGGGAGTTTGGCCTAGTGGTAGAGTGCTTGCCTAGCATGCACAAAGACCCGGGTTCGATTCCTTGGTACAACATACTTAGAAAAAGCCAGAAGTGGTGCTGAGGCTCAAGTGGTAGAATTCTAGCCTTGAGAAAAATCCAAGGACAGGGCTCAGGCCTTCAGCCCAGGACTGGCAAAAAAAAAAAAAAAAAAAAAAAAAAAGAGTAGCCCAGATGTCACTCAAACAGGCAGAGTACTATTTGCCTGTCCCCTGCCCAGGGAGTCCTGGGCCCCTTGGCACAGCCACCACCCAGCCTAGCTCATATGCTGGCCAGTCTAGCCTCTCCCCTGCCAAGCCTGGCCCTGACAAAAGGCTCACTCACTGGCTCTCTTTCTGGGACTGGCCTATAGAAAACCTGGGGCTGGGCTGCAGAGTCTGTCTGGCTTGGGCTACCTTTGGCCTCAGGCATGTAGGAAGCTGAGCCAGGAAGTTAAAGGGATCAAAACATCTATTGTACTCACTGAAGTAGCTCCTGGAACCTCACAATTCTTGGGGTACACAGGCATGAAGGCCACAGAGACACACAGAGGGCTGCTGGTGGTTGCCTGCAGAGGGAATCAGAATCTTGTTTGGTTACCCTAATGGGGTACATACAGCAGACATGGACAAGGTGAGAGGCAGGAAGAAGCTTTAAAAAATAAAAGAATGAAAACAAACAATGAGCCAGTCATTCTAGATATTTCCTTAAAAGAGGCACCTTAAACATCGTTCATCAAGAAAATGTATGCTGGCATGGTGGCTCACTTCTTTAATCCAGGAGGCTGAGATCTGAGGGTCATAGTTTAAGCCCCAGTAGCACCAAAAGAAAGAAAGAAAGAAAGAAAGAAAGAAAGAAAGAAAGAAAGAAAGAAAGAAAGAAAGAAAGAAAGAAAGAAAGAAAAAAGAAAGAAAGAGGGGAAGAAGGAAGGAAGGAAGGAAGGAAGGAACGAACGAAGGAACGAAGGAAGGAAAGAACGAAGGAAGGAAGGAAGGAAGGAAGGAAGGAAGGAAGGAAGGAAGGAAGGAAGGAAGGGAAAGAAAAGTAAATGTGTTCTGGAGTGTTCATAAGAGCATTATATATGAGAGCTCCAAACTGAGCTGAAAACTACCCAAAGCCAAGTTCTCATAGAATGATGATTATCAGTTAAACTTCAACTGCAAAAATCCATATGGATCATCTAACAAAGTACAAAACCAAATGGCACTTACAACCATATTCCATTTGTACAGTTTTAATGCAAGCACAATTAACTGATGGTATGAGAAGTCAGGAGAGAGCTTATCCAGGATGAGGAACAATGATCAAAAGTGGGCAGCGGGAGCATCTGAGCTCATGGCCTCATCCTTTTTTTTCCTTTGGATGCAAGTTACGTATTTCTAGTTAGTGAATATTCCCAGGTATGTACATTTGTGATTTGTGATTTCTGTACGAAGGCTAACATTCAAATTCTACAAACTGAATTTTATGGCATGCCCTTGTATATTTACCTCTTTTGCACAATGTTGTGTTCAAAATATATGCTGCATTCATTTTATTACTGTGTAATATTCCATTTCATAGATATATCATAATTTGCTTATTCTGTTAATGGTAAATGGGATGTGTTCAGATATTAGAAGGGTTGCAGCTCTGAATATTTTGCCCCTGTCTTTGAGAAAACATACATTTTTACTTTTCCTTGGTGCATGCTAGGAGAAAACTTCTGGGTCATAGGATCAGCATATTTTAACCTTATTAGAGCCCAAAAATTGTTTTGCTTTTGCATTACCATTTACTATATGTGGTTGCATCGTATTCCAGCCAGGATGTGATATGATCGGCTTTCCTTCTGCCACTCAGGAGGGCATGAAAGAACACTGCACTATAGTTTTCATTCATATCCTGTGTGTGTGTGTGTGTGTGTGTGTGTGTGTGTGTGTGTGTGTATGTGTGTATCTTAAGTGATCATGTTAAATCCTTCACCCTTGTGGCAGGATCTATAGACACCCAAGAAGGTGCTAGAACCCTAGTTATAACAGAACCACCATGATAGCCCAGCTTCATGGTTCTTCAGTGGCTATTTCTGGCTGTCAGAAAATGGCCAGGCAAAGGGATCCAGGTTGTAAGGGGGAGTGTTCCCCTGGCAAGCATTCAGGGCATTCCAGAAGGCAGACAATGGCCCAGGGCAAAGAAACACATGTCCAGCCTGGGACTGCAGAGAAAATGGATTATGTGAGACTGAAGCCAGCCCTACCTCACCCCCACAGTGGAGGTCAGATGGGAAGCTCGCCTCTCAAGAGGCTCTGGACAGGGTACCTTCATATGTGCTTCACTGCTCAGCAATGTAAGCAAAAAACTCTGTCCTAAGGCCATCTCAGATTATTGTTTTCCAAGGCCCCTCCATCCTCTGAAGTCCCCACCTAGCTCCCAGTATGATGAAGACCAAGTCTGAGCCTCCTGCAACTGATAGACACCACTTTTCTCCAACAGAGGGGCTCCACACCAGGCCTGGGCCTTGGCAGAGAACCAGAAAAAAAAGGCCAAGATTGGCAGGGCAGCCAGCACTGCATTCTGCCTAAAAGGCCAGGCCAAGTTAGAGTGGAGAAATGTTAGGATTGACCCCAAAGTCTAGACCCAAACAAACCTCCAGCTAAGGGAGCACCCTAAAACACTGCAAAGGGGCCATTTCGTAACTTTATCCATTTTAGGTCAGACAGTGCCTCTTCTAACCTCTCAGGTTAGAAATAGAGATTTTCCTGATCCCTGACCTGCCCGTGAGAACTGAGGGTCAGGGAAAGGCAGGGCCTAGGAGTGTGGTCCCAGGTGGACAGTACATTCCCCTCCCACCGCTGTTTTGGCATGGGGGAGACTGGGAAGTAGGAACGTAAGACAGGTCTGAGCAGGGTCTGTCTGTTCAGCATAGCTATCTGGAGCCAAACCACATGCAGCCCAGTAGCCAAGTAACCATCCCCTTCTCTACAGACAGAAGTGTGAGACAACAGGGGCCAGGCACAGTGGACACCTGTGACATCCAGCCTGTCCCTGACTCTATGCAGGTTGCTCAGGTAAATGCTCAGAGTTTATGCTTGGCCAGCCAGCTAAGTACCTATCCCCTGGGCCAGTCATTGCCTGAGGGTAAACATGTAACCTAAGCCAGGCCGGTTGGAGTTTAGCCAATAGGAACTAAGAATGTCTAGGGCTACCTGGAAACTCTTTTGAGATTGTGAGCTGTTAGGATAAGACTAGAGCAATTGGTGATCATCTTATATCAGGTGCCGAAAACGTCTCCAGAAATCAAAAGTCCAGAACAGGCAGACAGAGCTGAGAAATGGAAAGTTGTCTTATTGATACTGTTAGCACAGCTGGATGCAGCTATGTCTGAACCCCCAATTGCTTTTTTATGTGATGACCCAATGAAGATCTACTGTTTGTGTTTGATCAATACTGTTGCTTGCAGTTTAAAGGGTCGGGATAAAAGCAGTAGGAGAGGATACCTGCTGTCAAACCCTTTCTGTACTTGCCTGTCGCACAGGCACACAGAGATTGCAGGGAGTTCCTTTTGAAAAGGTCACTGCAACTGGAATGCTGGGGGAAGGCAAAGATCATGTCCTGCTGCCCTTTAAGAAGGGACAACAAGGATTGCAAGGTGGAATGAAGCTGCCAGCAGTTGATGTTCAAGAGATCAGAATGTTACTCACACAAGAAGGGGCCAGTCCTGGCAAGCTACCATCCACCTACCTCTCTTCCCAGAGTATTCTGGAAGGTGGGGAGGGCTGGGTGCCTCTCTCTCTCTCTCTCTCTCTCTCTCTCTCTCTCTCTCTCTCTCTCTCTCTCTCTCTCTCTCTCTCCCTCCCTCCCTCCCTCCCTCCCTCCCTCCCTCGCTTCCTCCCTCCCTCTGTGCAAGTATTGGGGCTTGAATTCAAGTCTTCTTGCTTTTGCATGGGTTATTCAATTAAGTATAGTCCTCTATCACTAGAACCATATTTCTACTTTCAGCTTTATGCTGGTTAATCAGAAATAAGAATCTGTCAGATTTGCCTGCCTGGACTGATTTCAAACCGCTCAGCTTTGATTAGCTGAGATTATAGGTGTGAGCCATCCATGCCCAACTTTTGTTTTGTTTTGTTTTGTTTTTACACAGAATCTTGTTAAGTTTTCCTGGCTGCCTCAATCTCAGTCCTCTGCCCTTTTCTCCCCAGTAGCTAGAGTTGCAAAGGAGCTCCACAGTACCCAGATCCCACGATTATTTCTGTGGTTATTTAGAAGTAGAGTCAAAGCCAAGCACTGGTGACCCACAGCTATAATCCTAGCTACTCAGGAGGCTGAGATCTGAGTATCACAGTTCAGAGCCAGCCCGGGAGCCACGGGCGGTGGCTCACATCTGTAATCCTAGATACTCAGAAGGCTGAGATCTGAGGATCATAGTTCAAAGCCAGCCGGGGCACTAAAGAACATGAGACTCTTGTCTCCAATTAACCACTATGAAACCAGAAGTGATGTCGTGGCTCAAGGGGTAGGGCAATAGCCTTGAGCTGAAGAGCTCAGGGATAATTCCCAGGCCCAGAGTTCAAGCCCCATGACCCACCAAAAAAAAAAAAAAAAGCCAGCCCAGGCACTAAAGTCTGTGAGACTCTTAACTCCAATTAACCACCAGAAAACAGAAAGTGGCGCTGTGGCTCAAGTGGTCAAGTGGTAGAGGGCTAGCCTTGAGCGGAAGAGCTCAGGGACAACACCCAGGACCAGAGTTCAAGACTCATGACTGACCAAAAAAAAAAAAAAAGTGAAGACCAAAGAAGTGAAGTCAGTGCTACATAGATTTAGGAGGAAACATGTTTTACATCCCCAATATGAATAGTCCTTATTCAATTATTAATTCAGTTACGTTCAACCTACAGACAATCCCTTATGTCTACCTACACGGGTCTGGTTAAATTATAGCATGTATGCGAAGGTTTGGTTTTCAATGAAGGTAGCATTAAAATCTATTGTTGTATAAACCAATCACCAAATGGGCAAGGGAACTAAAGAGAGACTTATCAAAAGAGGTTAGACCACGAGTTTGACCTAGTGGTAGAGTGCTTGCTTGCCTAGCATACACAAAGACCCTGGTTCGATTCCTCAGTTCCACATACACAGAAAAAGCCAGAAATGGTGCTGTGGCACAAGTGGCAGAGGGCTAGCCTTGAGAAAGCCCAAGGACAGTGCTTAAGCCCTGAGTCCAAATTTCAGGACTGGCAAAAAAAAAAAAAAAAGAGGTTAAAATGACAGAAAAACATATGCGAAAAATGCTCATCATCCATGATCATAAAGGAAATGCAAATAAAGACAACCCTAAGATACCACCTTACCCTAATTAGAGTGGCCAATATTCTGAACTCAGGCAACAACAAATGCTGGCGGGGTTGTGGAGAAAGAGAAGCCCTGCTGCATTGCTGGTGGGAATATCAACTAGTTCCGACACTCTGAAAGGCAGCTTGGAAGTTTCTTAAAAAAACTGAAAATAGACCTTCCCTACAATCCCATCATTCCACTCCTGGGCATCTACCCTGAGCATCATAACCCAGGATATGATAAGGATATCAGCTCAGTCATGTTCATCTCTGCACTATTCACAATAGCCAGGCGATGGAAACAACCCAGATGCCCTACTGCACATGAATGGATACAAAAAAATGTGATACACACACACACACACACACACACACACACACACACACACACACACACACACAATGGAATTCTACATAGCCAACAGACAAGATAAAATAAAGGCATTCGCGGGGAAGTAGATGAAACTAGAGTGAATCATGTTGAGTGAGATTAGTGAAGACCAGAGGAACAAAAGGCGTGTGGTATCCTTAATGTGTGGATATTAGATCCACACAGTATAAGAACGATGATTCAATATTTGGGTACCTAAGGTTATGGACATGGTCTTAGAGATATAAATATAACTATATAGACATAAAAATCTATGATGGGCTATATACTCTATAGACATGTCTTAGTACCTAGATTAATATGTATCTATGACATACAAACCCTCAGCTTAATTTTAATTGTTCTAAAACCTATGTGCCAGTGATTGCATACAGAGATTCCCTTCTTGAATACTTATTTGTTAAACATGACATATGAAATACAATGTAAACATTAATGTTAATAAAATAAAAAATGTACTATTGTAAAAATACATGGTGTTTGGGCCGGGAGTTTGGCCTAGTGGTTAAAGTGCTTGCCTAGCATGCGTGAAGACCCGGGTTCGATTCCTTGGTACCACATACATACAAAAAAGCTGGAAGTGGTGCTGAGGCTCAAGTGGTAGAGCTCTAGCCTTGAGAAAGTCCAAGGACAGTGCTCAGGCCCTGAGCTCAAGCCCAGGACTGGCAAAATAAATAAATAAATAAATAAATAAATAAAAATAAATAAAATAAAAAAAATACATGATGTTTAATCATGGTTGACAAGTTGACTGGATTGAGAGCCTAACAAATTGAAAAAATATACTTTTCCATGCGTAGTGAAGGTACTTCCAGATAAGATCAGTATGTGGGTTAGCAAAGGGAGGGGAAAGACCTGCTCTAAATATGGGCAGCACCACCAAACGAGCTGAGGGTGGAGAATGAACCACACAGCTGAAGAAGGGGCAAAGTCTTCCTGGGAGTAAAAGCTCTATCTTATTTTTTTTGCTGCCATCATTGCCTGGGGACATCAAACTCTTAAGACTCTCTGCAGCAACTCTCCAGGGCATTTCCAGAACTTCAGCTTTAGAGCTGATTCAACCTTGTGTTGAGGTCCCCAGCCTTTAGGAATGAGCTGTTATCAGTTTTCTTTCACTGTCCAGCCTGCAGACAGCCAATGTGAAACTATTGGGCCTTTGATTGTGTGGCTCGATCTGATAAATCCTCTTTTACAATTATATATGCATTCTACTAGTTCTGCTTCTCTAGCATCCTGACCAATACAAAATTTGTCTGTAAAGCATGAACTATATACTACAGCAATGTACAGAATAAAGTAACAGGTATAGCATTTGTCCATTTTCAAAAGATAAAGCCTAGAAGAGCAATGATTTCCAGGAGACGTATCATTTATTCACTTGGCTTTGGGGAGGGAAATAACTAATGAACACAGGATAGCCTCTTGTTCCATCAGAGCCTTCATCAGGATGGCCTTAGTGTCCACATCCCACCCGTGTTCCGATTGTGATCACTTGCATCACCTCCCAGAAATTCTAGAATTCCCCTAATGCTAGGCCTTCACCAGAATCACACTTAATGATCCATCCATGGAAATCTAGGTCCTTTCTATCTTATTTCTCCAAATTCTTCCAGCCTCTGCCTACCACTCCACTTCAAAGCCACTTCCACTTCTTCAGGAGCTTGTTACCTCAACTGACTCACTTTCCAGAACCAAGTTTCTATCTTGCTTCTTTTCTGCTGTCACAAGAGAATATCACAGATTGAACAACTTGTAAGCAAATAAACTTCTCTAGTTCCAGATTCTGGGAAGTCCAAGATCATAGGGCCATGTTATAATTTGCATATGAAATGTCCCCCATAGGCTTATGCATTAACTGTGTGGTGTAAGCAAACATTAGGATCTGGGGCTTACCTGGAGGAAGTAGGCTCATAGAGACTGAGATCTTTTGATCCTCTGTCTGTTTCTTTCTGCTGCGTGTGCGTGTGCGTGTGCATGTGCATGTGTCTGTGCGTGTGTGTGTGTGTGTGTATGTTTAGTACACAGTGTAAGGCAACACTTGTGAGAGACCACATGAGGGTGAAGGGAGCAAGACGATGCAGCAGGAAGAACTCCATTTTATAATAAGGCTATTACCATGACAACTAACCCCAGTCTCATGATAATAGCATCACTCCACTCATGAGATTAGAGATATCATGACCTAATCATCCCACAGTACCTTCATCAAGGTAATTCAATTTCAAATGCATTTTGGAAGGGACATTCAAACCATGTCAGGTGTCCTAACATTAAAAGAGGGGCCTCTAGAACTCATGTCACCTTCTGTTCAAGCCTTTAAGCCTCAGATTCTGTCCTCACTGTCCCTGCTTGTTCAGAATGTGGAAGCCAGGGTTTGTCCTTACTTGAACAAAATCTCTAGGAGCTGCAGGGGATTGGGGCTGGCCGGGATCCATAAGGGCAGATTCTCTGGTAGGCCTGGGACTACAGGATTGTGATACCCCTGTCCAGGGTCCTGACTGTAAAGTGTCCTGCAAGAGCACTCAGTGACCTTCAGCGTCCCCCTGTTGTCCAGATGCCGGAACACTGGGGCATAGTTACATATCAAATAGGAAATAAGCATGTGCAGGGCTCTCTCCCAGGTTCTCTATCTGCCTAATCACCCCATCAGAGATTGAATAGTGGTCCCCAAGATCAATATTATTAATGAATATATATCCACACTCTGATTCCTGAAATCTATGACTGTGATTTTGGAAGTCTTTATGGACACAATTAACTTGAAGATCTTGAGATGAAATTGTTTTGGATTATCCAAGTGGGCCCTAACTGCTTGCAGTGACAACTGCTCCCACCAGAGAACATCAAGGGGAATTTGGGCACAGTGGAGATGAGCTAGAAGTAAAAAGCTCAAGCAAAGGAAGCAAAATTAAGTATGGTAGCTCACATCGTAATCCCCACTTGAGAGGTCAAGGCAGGAGGATCATGAGTTCCAAGCCAGTTTGTGCTACCTTGTCAGACTCAAAAAAAAAAAAAAAAGATAGATTGGGGCAGAGACTGGAATGATGTGTCCTGAAGGAATGCCAAGAAGCACTAGAAGCTAGAAACAGCAAACAACAAATTGTCCCCTAGCACCTTAGGAGGGACCACCATCCTAGTAACCATGATTTTGGATCAACAAAGATGTGTTGCCACAGCAGCCCAGAGAAACTTATGAATACCCTATGTGTCCTTTCTTTCTCCACTGTGGGGTGGCCCATGCACCCTTCAAAACAGCAGCTAGAGGCCTAGCATTCTAGAAGCCTGCTCTAAAGCTCCTGTGTTCTCATTACCCTGCTGCTATGGCCCAGAGGAAAAATTATAGCACTTCTGTCTCATCTATGTCGTTTTTACAAATCGTTAGTGCTTCGCTGAGAAGTAGAAGAATTCTGCTTTTCCTCCTCAATTAGATAAGAACTTCCCTTACATCATACCTCTCTACCTTGAGCTTAGGACAAAACTCCACATGGAGTTCTCCAAATTTTAGTGTGTGTGTGTGTGTGTGTGTGTGTGGTGTGTGCGCGCACACATGTTGTGTGTATGCATATGTGCACTCTTGGAGCCTAAACTCAGGGTCTGAGCACGTCCTTGAGTTATTTTGCTCGAAAGTAATTACCATTTGAGCAATAGCTCCCCTTCTGGTTTTCTGGTGGTTAATTGGAAATAAGAGTCTAAAAGAGCTGGGTGTGGTGGCTCATGTCTGTAATTCTAGATACTCAGAAGGCAGAGCTCTGAGGATCGTGGTTCAAAGCCAGCCCAGGTACTAAAAATCTGTGAGACTCATAGTGTAATGTATTTCATTTCCTATTCCTTTTGAAAATATCCCCATTTTTAATCTGGAATTTATTCCATCCTCATGATATATTTTGAAGAAAGCTGAGACCAACTTCAATTCTGGGGACAGCTCTAACTGATGTCATGGAATTCTACCCTACTGCTGATTGGTGCAGAAATGCAGGCTTACAGCCCAATACAGAGTAAATTCATGGGCCTTTCACCCTAATCAGGACGCATGGAATACAGGAAGGTTTTCCAGGAACTAAGGAAAAGTTTCCTTGCTGTTAAGAGAACCAACTTCTCCCTTCCTGAGCATTATGGTGATGAAAGTGCAGCTCAGCCACTGGCAATTCTACAAGGTAGCCAACCCAATGGTGAAAATATGAGACAAAAGAAGGTATAACCTTGGGAACTGTAAAAAGATGGGCCAGAGTTAGTTTATTAAGCCAACCCAGAAGCCACCCTGGGTCAATATGTCTCATTATTAAGCCATTTTGTGTTACTTAGAGCCCAAAGCATCTTAACCAACAAAGTTATGCAACAAAGGTAGCCTTTCTAGACTCTTATCTTATTATGGGCTTTAAAAGACTGTTAGAGATCACATTTTAAACTAAGTGTTGTTCTTTATTTCTTTTTATATTACTGTCCTATTTATTTTATACTACTGTCCTATCCTCCTTGAGGCAAATGTGTGTCTCTGGCTAAACAGGGTAAAAAATCATAACCAAGAAATATGAGAGGAAAAATCTATCGTAAGGAAATTGTTCACCTTATACCAACACACATATAAAAGTCTGTGGGAAGAATTTTGAAACACAGTGGTCATCTCTAGGGAAGAGAATTTAAGGGAAAGGAATCTCTTTCCCTTTCTAGGTTGGATATTTGTTGTCATGTTTGAAGTTTCTGTTAGTATAAATTACACTTGTAATATAAAATCCAGAGGATTAAAAAGTAATCCAAAACAAATAGAGTTCCCCAGGTGCTTGTTTGCCAGGTCGTTTCTCTACTAGAAAAAGAAATGATTAAAAATAATAAATAGCAATATTTCTTTAAAATTGGGATTCAAATTTTTAACAGTTGAAGATGGCCTGATCTCTACTGGTCCAAACAAACGTATTCCCTGCCACAGAAAAAAATCTCCAGTGCTGGGCATAAATAAGTCTGGTGGCAGAGCACTTGACACATAGCCCTGAGTTTCAGCTCCAGCACTGAAAACAAAAAGTAATCAACACAAAACAAAATCACTTTGGCTAAAGCCTTACCAGATGATAAAACTTCGGTCACTCCTGGAAGTCAGGAGAGGGACTTCAGCTCTGGACTCTAATGCCTGCCTGCCTCCTCCTTCCTTCATAGCCCAGAGCCTCTAAGCTGAAGTCTAAAGGTCACTTACTGAAGTCTAAAGATGATTCACAAGATGCCCAGCCTCCGTTAATAGTCCTGCGGAAGCCAAGTTACCTCATCCAGAGCCCTCCGTCCTCCAGAGGAATCCACAAGTTTGGGGGATAGAGGCCACAGGTCCAGGTACCAGGCCCCCTGAGCACTCTGCTCTGCCCAGGGTCCCTGGCACTCCCTCAGACCCTGGCTCCAGGGTCTTTCTCAACCTAGCCCTAAGCAGTAGAAGCAGGCAGTCTCTGTCATTGCCCAGAATACCAGAGCTGATGGATACCCCAGGTAAGGGCTACTGAGTGTGGGCTCAGAGCTGAGCTTGAGAAGGAAACAGGAAGAATCTCAACTGCCAAAAAGGCTAGCCTGGGACCTCAATCTCAGTCGCCCTCCTTCCCCTTTCTTCCCTCCCTTCCCACCACCTCCCATCTGTCCTAGCCTGGGACAAGTTGGATGAAGAGGCCTGGGGGCGGGGGGAGTGGGGGAGGACAGTGCTATTTTATGGTCTCCTATATTCATGCTCCATACTGGAAGACAACCTCCCCACAGTGGATTATCCACCCCTCACACTTACATAGATGGGCAGTGACAGCCCAGTCAACAGTCCAACCCTGCTTCTGTGCTGCTTCTGGTCCCAGGAAGGGCACAGGTGCCTGTGCTAAGCATTTTGGAGTTCAGAGATGGATACCCTGGTAAAGGGTAGCCTGGTGGAGTGGATGGAGACTCAGATTAAAGCAGCTGGTGGCTGCCATGGGCTGGCTAGTTGTGATGCCCATGCCACTGGCTATGGATACTCAGTGCTGATTAAATTGCATCATTCCCTGTCCCTAAACAAGTGGCATTCCCACAGAGATTTGCCTGGAGAGAGCAAAGCTCATCATTTAGAGGCACTGTCTTTGTGGAGAGATTCCCCTATGAGCAATTTACTTAACAGGCCATCCCAGCTCCAGAGTTCTCTGGCATGCTGACCTGTTTTCTCTGCGTCTGCCTCCCATACTCACATGGCCGCTCTTTGACGATGGGGGTCTCATTTGTGTCACTCTAGTATCCCCAGGCTCTAGGACACTGTCTGGCCCAAAATTACTGTCTGTGGACCTAGGATTTCTAAAGGCAAGGTGGCAGCTGAAAACAGTTCTTGTCCCTCCCTCTCCTTCACTAGCCACACAACCAAGTGGCCAAGAAGCTGTCTGTCCCAGCTCTGTGGTCTCTCCTCCACCCAGCCCCCAAGCACTGAGCCCAGCTTCTCCAGGCTTTGCTTAATAATACTTATTCTCCCAGGCCTTCTCACCTGACTGCAAGAATCCCCTCCTGGATGGAGCCTACTCAGGTCCTGCCCCTCTGGTTGCAGTTACTTGCTTATATATCTGAGCCCCTCTGTGCCCTCCCCACACTAAACAGAAGGTCTTCGGAGGTAGGGTGGCAGTTTCTCCATGTCTCCGGGGTTTCTTGGGAGGGTGGGACTGGGCAGAGGATCAGAGCTCAGGAAATGTTTGGGGGGTGAAGAGTGAAGAAATGAAGAAAGGAGTGAATGAATGCCTGAGCCCATTAGTGAATGGGTATGTGAACCAGCAAGCAGACACATGAATGAGCCAGAGACTTGCTGAGTGAATGAGTCAGTCAGTGCCTGGGGAAGGAGGGTGGGAGTTTGGGGGGAAGGGGATAGGGAGGCCTTTCTCTAGCAGCCTGGCATCAGTCAGCTCCACCACCCGCAGCCATGGGCCCAAACTCTGTGCCAACCCCTGCCATATCTTCTTCTGGAGCCAGCAACCATCACCTCTGCAAAGCACCCAGTCTCTGATGCTGCCCAGACCTAGCACCAGGCAATGAATCAGACAGGGCCCTGCCCTGGGGCTCCTGGGACCAGGGGCAGACAGCCTCATAAATAAACTGGATGCCATGCTGGGCAGACATGTGTTCCAGCAGCGCTGTGAGCTCAGGGTTGGCTCTGGAGCTGCAGCAAGGCAATGGTGTGCTGGTGGAGGGAACTGGGGAAATGCGGGGCAGGGGAACCAGTTGCTGGAATGACGGGGAAGTGCAGAAAAGGCATTGGAGCATCTGAGCAGCATTAGCAATGCATACACAGGTGGCAGCTCAGTAAGGAGCTTTGCACGAGATGGGTGGTGAAAGGGGATGTTTGGAGGAGGCAGACAAGCAGTGGATGCTGGGTGCTGGAGTTAGACTCAGCCAATTCTGGGACAGTGACCAGACCTGTAATGGCAGAGTAGGACACAAAGATAATGGGCATGCCTATATGCTCAAGAGGAAAACAGAGACTCCAAGCCAGTTGCTGATGGCTTACACCTATCATCATACCTATTCAGGAGACTGAGATCTGAGGATCATAGTTCAAAGCCAGCCCAGGCAGGAAAAATTCTGTAATACTCTTATCTCCCATTAACCACCCAAAAGCTGGAAGAGAGCTGTGGTAGAGTGCCAGCCTTGAACAATAAAAGCTCAAGGACAGTTCCCAGGCCCTAAGTCCAAACCCCACGACCAAAAAAAAAAAGGCTCTAAGAAAAGAGTCAAAGGGAGCCCTTCAAAGGGCCATTTCAACCCTAGCTGCCTAAGGGAGTCCTGGCATGGCTTCTGCAGGATCCCTGTCTGGCTTCTCTCTGTGACGCCACATCTTCCTCCTAGTTGTAATGCCTCAGCCTGGAGTATTTGGGGCTCGTAGGTTAGTTTGGGGAAGAGGGTAACTTTGAGGATGGTTATAGATTAGTTTCCAGTAACTCTGACCATGGAGGAAAGGTTTGGGGTCCCAGAGTGAATTAACCAATTGAGAATCTAATAGGAAACCTCTTGATTGACTAAGCTGATGTTATGAGACAGTCCCCAGCAAAGCATGATCCAGTCCCAAATGCCAGTAGTGGTGAACCCAGCAGACTGAGTATCCCCAATTGAAAGAGGATCCCTGGCAATTACTGTAGTTCTTTCTGTGTGGCAGGGATTGCGCTAACATTTATACTATAAGCTCACATACCCTTCCCTGCTGCATGGGCACCAAGGCTTGAGAAGCAGGTGACTTGCCTCGAGGGGGCGCTGTGGAGGCCTGATTCTAGCCCAGGTGATCCAGCCAGCTCTTGGTTATGGATGGTCTCTCATAGTATCTAGTCTTTGGGACAGACCTGGGACTTAGACCTGATCCCATCCCCCAGGGCAAATGCCCTTTCTACTTTCTCTAGGTAGGGCCCTTAGGCTCCTTCATGGTAAAAGAAGGCACCTGACAGCTAGGGATCTCAGCTTGACAGAGATGTGGTGGGCGGACAGGAAGCAGATCCCAGGGACAAGAGAGCCTTTGTCTGCCTGCAGATGGGCAGGCAGGCCTGGGCTGTATGGCCAAGCCCAGGGGCCAGCCGGTGCAAACTCATTAGACAGTTGCTGAGGCTGCCAAGGAGACAGGAGCAATTAGAGGGCTCAGCCTGAGCCAGGAAGCAGAAGCCACCCCATGAGCTGCTGGGATTTGCTGCCTCTACTGTGGGTCCTGCTTCCTGAGGAAAGCTGCTGTCTTCTGTTTGATTGGACCTACTGTGTGCTGGGCAGAGCCTGGTACCCATCTCTTCTCCCAGGGTCCTTGGGAGGCCACATTCACAAGACAAATCCACTCATTTGTTAATATTTATTGAGTATTTACTATGCCAAATCCAGGGGACATTGCAGAAAACAAATCTGACAGATCCCTGTCCTCAGGCAGCCCATGTTTGAGGGAAAGAACCAGAAAAAAACAAGCAAGGTGGATGACACAGGCTGGGAAAGCCGGAAAGAGTGGTGAAGGTGTGCCCAGAAGTGGTCAGGAAAGGCTAGTCAGAGGAAGCAGCAGTTCACAGAGAAGAAACGAAGGTTCCGAATAAGGACATGTCTGAGGACATACATCTGGTAAAGTTGCTGAGCTTTGGTCCAAGGCCTGCCTGACTTCAGTCTTGACTGTTCCTCTGTCTCCTGGATACTCCCCTTTCCTATTTTTCTGGGTGTCTCCAATCCCTAAACAAAAGAGCTCCAAGAAGTAGTTGAGTGGATCCTTTCCATTTTTCATTAGATACTAAGAGAAGCCATAAGAAATCCAAGGTAACCGTGAGGGAGGGGCAGAGGGTCGTTTGCCCCCCATTCCTAGGTTCCTTCTGCCACACCCTGACCTTCCTGGTTCCGCGCTTCATTCTTGCTGAGTGCTAGGTAGCACTTGTGGGGAGTCAATACTGGATTGACCATGAGTGTCCTTCGGCAAGGCCTTTGGTGCTTCTCCATCTTTGTTAGAAAACTAAGCTCTGAAACTCCCAGGTTTGTTTTACTCCAGTCAGCATTGTTTAAGAGAGTGCTGTGGCCCGGGGAAGATAAATGAGGCAGGGTTTGCCTCCTCACAGGCCAGTGGGTAAGAAGGTCACCAGTTCAATGCTGACTGGCCAGGGAAAGCATTCTAGAATAGCAAAAGCAGATGATAGAAAGAGAAAGGGAAAATGGCAAAGGGCCAGCCCAGCATCACTGAGGACTTGAGTCATGCCAATGATCCCGCCCCCACCCCACACTGCCAACCTCTTCAGCCTGAAAGAGGCCTTAGGCCATCAGAGCTCCAGCCCCAATCCAGTCCCAGCCCTGGGGGAAGGGAGGGGTGGGTTCTAGGAGGCCTCTTAGAAGAGAGGTGGAACCAAGATCCAAATACAGACTGCTACAACCTTGGCTGACAGACTCCTTCCCTCTCTCAGCCTCTGTCGCCCTATTGATTTACTGAGGAAGGACGGCAGAGCAAGTAGGAACCATAATAAAAGGCAGGGTTTATGAGCACTTTCTTCCTGGGAGGCCACAATCCCTTGAGACAGGTAATGTCATAATCTTTGATTTACAGATAAGAAATGTGAGGCTGAGGTGGAGTCACTTGCCCAAGGCCACACACTAGGAAATGGCCCAGTGAGGCCACACCCGGCTCTCCTTGACTCCTGAAGCAAGCTTGGGGGGGCCCTCCCCCACATGGGGGGGAGAAAATTTGCTGACTTATAGAAATGTCTATGCCCTTTGACCCCAGGCAGCAATCTATCCAGAGACTTTATCTATAGGAAACAACCCAACAAAGCCAAAAAGATATTCATTGCAGCCATATTTATAGCAGGGTAGATAATTTGAGCTACCTCTGTGCCCAACCCATGTGCCTTTGTTTTAGAAGTTAGGCAGCCTCAGATAAATTGTGATTTATTGAACACCAATTTTGCCATTGAAGTGGGACCAGCTTTCCTCAAGGAGATTGGCATTGACTTACCAAGGTCATGAGGCTCAGAGTGGCTGAATGAGTTGCAGAGGGCACAGGGCTGGCTAGCAGAGATGGGCCTGTTCACAGCCACCCACCCACATACCCCAAGGGGGGAATGGCAAGCTGTGATCTACCAGGAAGTTAAAACTCAGGGCAAGTGACATGGAGACTACTTCCCCAAATGGCCACCACTAGGCTAGGAGACTGAAGAAGACACTTAGCTTCTCTAAGCCTTGGTTTCCCATCTATGACCTGGGGAAACGTGTCTGCTACTTCTAGTATTGCCAGGAAGGATTAGATGAAGTCTGTCTGACTGTCAGGGTTTGAGTGTACACCCCAGTGTTAGTCTGTTACTTAGAGTTGGGAGGTGGAGCCTACTGTTGGGGTGAGGGGTGTTGGATCATGAGAGTAAAGTCCTCATGGCTAGATTAATGTTTTTCTTTCAGGAATGGGTTAGATACTGTGGAAGTTCTCTTTTCCCTATCCCCCTACTCATCCTGCTGTCACCCTCTGTGTTCACCATGACTCAATGCTGTACAAAATCCTCAATAGAGGCCAAGCAAAAGCTGGTCCTATGTTCTTGACTTACCAACCTCCAAAATAAATCTCTTTTCTTTATGAATTTCCCAGTCACCAGTATCCTGTTATAGCTATATACTAACACATTGGCCAATCAAGTACGCAGAAAAACACCCAAGTTAGGGAGGAGAATGATGTTGTTGATAGGTAGGAAGGTAGACAAAAGTAAGCATGCAGGAATTCCCTGGGCTACAAGATTCCATTGTAAAACTCCATATGGCCCATACCACTGACCAAGGATTAAGATAAAGGCCCTACATCTTTCAGAAGCTCACTACCCACATATACTTTGGGGGCATACGTGCTCAATGCCCTTCCACTGGGAATGGCAAAGGACCAAGCGTATCAGCACCTGCTGTCACCTTCTCAAAAGCATAAGGGTGTGACTTCCCACACCCAGCCACTGAGCAGTCACCAAGCCACGTGAGGAGGGACCACAGAAAGAGGGTTTGGATAAGAAAATCCAAGTCCCAACAGCTTTGACGCAATTCGCTCTTAATCCAACTGCCTACCACCTTATCTCTCAATGCATAGTTCTGTTTTGCTAATACATCCTCTTCTGTTTCCTCCCTACACTTCATGGTTCTTTTTCTGCACCTGGGGCAAAGGTCTGCTCTTAGACATCGTACCTCAAGAACTGAGGGACATCTGGGACACCATTCCACCGTTTATAGTTCTGCAGCATGGTGGAGTGGAGGGGACAGAGGAAGCTGACACTGGAACAGGCAGGATATGAAAGAACTGAGGAGGGGAGAAGAGACTGGAGGGGACTGATAGCCTCAGGCATCCCCTTTGATCTGGCCTCCTAGATGCTGCCTCCTCCACTATGCTCACTTATTGGACGCCAAAGGCCGGACCTTTCATCCAAGTTATATCTAACTTGAGGGCAGATCTTCCTCGGAAGTCCCAATCCCTGGCACGGCTGGTAACATCAGAAAGGCCAGAGAACATTGCGCATGAATTCTTCAGCCCAGTCTTATAGTCATTCGGCTTGAAAAGCATGGAGTTTTCCCATCTGCTTCCTAGAGAGGGCAAAGTGCTTGTTTAGGGTGAGATAATACCAAAACCCAAATTGGAACCCAGGTATCCTGTCTCTCAGCTACTTCCCTGCTGAGGGTGAGGTCTCAGGAGCGAGAGTGGAATAAGGATGGTGGGGGGGGGTCACAATGATATGCAGAAGATAAGAGAGGTGGCAGAAAACACACAGGTGTGGCTTTGGGGGATGCAGGCTGAGTCCAGGACAGGCCCCATAGCATCTGAGTCGCTTCAGATCTGGAGGACAGGTAGCAGGGAAGCAGGCAGCTTCTTGAATTCGAAGCCCAGCAGAGTGAGGGGAGGACGGGTGACCCATTGAACTAATCCTGCAGGGTGAGACAGAGACACAACTAGGACAAGACAGCTGTGGGTTAGGACTTTCGCAAGCTCCCAGCTGCAGCCAAAGGCAGAAGATCACTTAATAAACAGATAACAAAATCCCATGGAGACAAACTCCCCCAGACATGCCCCAACATCTCTCCAATGGGCACAGAGCTGGGCCTGCTCAGATTTCCTGCCCTTTCTCAAGTAAGTAGGCTGCTTATCCTTAGCCTTGGAGAGGCCAGTGACTCCCTCAGGCAGATCCTTCTGACTCCTCCCACCAGCAAATCCATCAATGCAGTCTCTCTGTGGGCATCACTTTCTGCCTTCCTTGATGGATGCCAGCCTCATCCCACTGCCTGGTAGGGATGTAGCCATCCATTTGCTGACCTTTTCTCCCAAACCTTTCATAATTTCTCCATCCATAGTCTCCCCAGTCTACATCCTGAGCCCCAGGCCTAGGACCTGAGGGCATTCACTTGAGGCCTCTCAGGAACCTTAAACCCAGCAGGTCTAGAACCAACTAGTGATTCTCTCCAGGGACACTCCTTCTCCCAGGCCCTCATCTCTGTAAGCTGCCTCACCATCCACCATGTGTTTCCACTTGAAGCCCTGGGAATCGCTGGTTCCTCCTTCTTCCTTACCTCATACGCAGTCATCAAGCCCAATACCAGTACGATCCATGCCTCCTTATTACCTGACCACCACCTGCATGCAAACTCCCCACCTCTCCCTGGGTGCCCACAGCAGCCTCCCTAAGGATCTCCCCAAAACACACTCACCCACACTCCCTTCGCCTTACAGCAGCCAGAGAGGTCTTTCTAGAACTCATATTTTTCTTACGTTATTTTCCTAAAGCTCTTCACCACTCGCAACTCTTCCTCAACAAACCTTCCATGCCAGCTGAGCTCATCCTCCCTTTGGTCTCTGATCTTTTGGCTTTGCTTTCGACTTGCCAGTTTTTTCAGTCTCTGAGGCTTCATTCTTGCTCATTCCTCCACCTAGGGCGCTTGTCCTTCTCCCCCACCCCCAGCTTATCCATCCCTGAGAGATCTGGCCAAGGGCTGCTTCCCACATGTCCTACCTGCCCACATTTCCCCAGGGCACCCAGGGTTTCCATCAGCTGCCAGGTTGTTTGCAAGTTACCCATGGTGCCTGTGGTTGCTTGATTCATGTCTGTCTCGGCTCCTGGACTGCAAACTCCATAAAAGCCAGGGGCCATGTCTGTCTTGCTCACCCAACAGCCACACTCTGTCTGACACGTGACATCCCACGGTGCCAGCTGACCAATCGCATCCATCCTTTCATCCAGAGCTGGCTGCCCCAGGGACATCCTGTAGTCTGGAATCCAAGACCCCACGACTGGAGTCCATCCACTTTCCCAAAATTCCTTGGGTGTAATCTTTATATCCTCCTCCACTCAGACTGGGGAGCCTCACACCTGCTCCCCTAGAGGAGACCCCACTAAGTGCCCCTCCTCTCTCTGATGCTGTTTGATGCTGCTCACTCCACAGAAGCCAGCTCACCTACACACACTGTCCTCCATGAAGCCTTGGTCCCTGGAAATCACTGCTGTGGGATTTTCAGAGCATCTGCAGGCCTCAATGCAAGCACACCCCACTCTCTCCAGGATGGACCCATAGGGCTGGGGTCACTTCACGATTGTACCCACCCTGCTCTTGCAGTACCACTCCCCACATGGGACATCCACCTCCTCTGAAAATGTACAATCGTCATGATGTGACTCCCTTCTGCCTCCTGGACACACTCCAGCCTATCCTCAAGACCAGCTTGTATGTTCTTTTCTGAAGACCTTCCTTGCCCCACCTGGCCCCGCCCCCAGCTGAGGTCTGCTCTCTCCTGAGTTTCCTGCATGAGAACGTAGCCTTTATAAACCATAGTTCTGGGATCCACATCCAATCTGTTTTGTGGCAAGAATTTAGATAAGCTGGGCACTGAGGGCTCATGCCGGTAATCCTAGCTACTCAGAAGGCTGAGATAGGAGGTTCATGATTTAAAGCTAACCTGAACAGAAATGCTTACAATACTCTTCTCTCCATTTAACTGGCAAAAAGCTGGAAATAGAAGTGTGGCTCAAGTGGTAGAGAGCCAGCCTTGAGCAGAGAAAGCTCAGAACAACACCAAGCCCTAAGTACTAGCACACAGGTGCTCTCCCCCACCCCTCCAGCACACACACACACACACACACACACACACACACACACACACACACACACACACACGTTACCATCCTCAGTCAGCCTTCATTCCCTCGCATACACAATGAGAGCAGTGACATGCACTACTGTGTAGAATTTTGACAAAGAAACCCACAGGAAGTATGTATCCCAGTGCTTGGTGATTGCTGGGTGCTACCAAGTTCTCTGGCATCTCCTTTCTCTGTGGTCCCAAGGGGCTGGGGAGCCTGCCTTCCCTGTGGCCTTGTGTTAGGAAAGGAAGGCTTGGTCCTTTTATCTGTACCTCTTTGCCTAGCCTGGTGCCTGGTCCCAAGAAGGCTCCCTAAGTGCTTATTAATGAGCTAATAGACCACACACTTGGCACAAGTCATCCTATTGTTCACTCACTTTGGTATATGTAAATCTTATCTCTCCTACCAGGATCTGAGCTCCAGGGAGTGGGGGAGGGATGTGGTGGGGAGAGTTGCCTTCCTGTTGGAGCATTCAGACCTGAGAAGGAGCTCTGTGCACCCACCACCCCTCTACCCCCCACGGTGCCCTGCCCAGAGAAAGAGCCCAGGAGGACTTGCTGATAGATGGGACCTCCATCTTCCTCTAAGAAGGAGGCAAGTCCCCCTAAAGTGATGCTGCCCTAATTACTGCCATCCCTCCCTCCAGACACACATCTGCTTTCTTAGACAAGAGCCTGCTTGACATACTCTGTGTTCTCTTGGCTGACAGTTCCCAGTCAGCTTGGCCAGAATCTTCCCAAACTACTGTGGAAAGACAGAAAAAGTGATTGAAAGCCACAGTGCACAAAGCCAGAAGCAGGGCTGATTTGTTCTCATCAGAAGGCCGGCTTTGGAGAAGCAACAGTGAAAGTAGACATGGAAGGGTATGGTGCGGAGGGGGGGGGGCATGCGGAGCACAAGGATGGAGTTGTCCATTGCTGATGCCAAAGCTGCAGGACAAGACCACAACCTCATGCAGACATCCAGGAGGCTGCAACTGTGGCTACATTCACTGCCTACACAGCTTGGGCCTTGCAGGGAAGAGAACTTGGTGCCAGGGAGGCAAGATGAGGCCTGCCACCCCTTTTCCAGCTCTGCTCAGCTCTCTGGCCTCTCCTTTGCCCAGCCCTGTGGCTCCGCCTGCCCACCTGTCTTCCAGATGGATGGCTGCTTATGCTCCTGCCCTCCTTCCCACCCCAGATGCATCCTGCCTGCTGCCTTTCTTCTCCCCGGCCTGGAAACAACCTGGTTGGTCCATCTGGAGGGACTGAGCAAGCACTGGGGGCTGGGAGCTGAGTACAGAGCCTGGATCTCTTCATTGTGGCTCAAGGAAAAGGAAAGGGGTGTGCTCTTTCTTCACACTGGCTAGAAGCCTGTGTGGAGAATGGCAGGGCCCGGGAGAACTTCAAATAAAGGGCACAAGTGTAGAAAGAGAACGGAGCTACCCTGAGCCAAACAACCACTACAGTGCCTGTCACTTATCCAGCAGCCACAGCCTTCTTGGCACAAATCACACCTCATTCCGTTCACTCCTCTCAGCAGCTCCTGCTTCCCAGGATAGCTTATGTAGAGGAAGTGAGAAGATGCACCTGTATGAAACACCTGGGAAGAAGAAGTGGCACTCAGGGTCAGAGGGCGTGAAGAGGCTGCCAGGTCCATCTAAAATGGAGGCCAGAGCTGGGGACGCATGTTCCTCTTGGCTCTGCAAATACACAGCCAGGAGGGTGCTGTGGTCCTCGGGAAGAATATGGTAGGGCTTGCTGTGGCCTGATGGTGGCTCCCTAACCTAGGTTTTCAGAGCCAGCCTCAGCATGGCAGGCTGAATCTGGAGAACCCTTCATGTCCAGTGTCATCCGGTTACCGAATTGCTATACAGAGCAACTGAGATAGCCCTCTTAAGAAGAGAAAAACGGCATTCTGCCTCAAGTTTTGGAGATTTTGGTCTATAGTTGGCCAGCTCTGCTGTCTGGAGACTGCAGCAAGGAAGCACTTGATGTGGGAGAAGAAGCCACTCACCTTATAGCAGCAGGAAAACAAAGAGTAAGGAAGAAATCCATAATCCCCTTAGCAGGCACGCCCCCACTCACTTAAAACCATAGCATCTCCTATTGGCTAGAATAGTCCATTGTCTAGAAAAGACAATGGGTGCCTGCCCTCTTCCCCTTGAGTGGGAGGAGGATCTAAATGATGCCTGGCTCAGCAGGTGCTATGTCCCCTGGCCCTGTGGGCATGTCCATTCACAGGCTTTTATCAGTGGACAAGATATCTGTCAGGCCTGGGTGGTGGCTGCTCCAAACTGGCAGCTAAGAAAGGAAAGGGTTCTAAGGAGGAGGCAGCTCCAGGATTTCCTGAGATTATCAGGGGCAGGGATCCTTAGGCAGAGACTTGGATCTGTCTGCCAAAACTTGCTTGGAGCAGTTTCCTGGCTTCTTGGCTAAATAATTGCAAACAGACTAAACAAGGTGTGTGTATGGAGGTGGGGGGGGGTGTCTGGGCAGCAGCTACAAACTCTGCATAGTGATGGGCCAGGGTGGGGCACAGAAGCAGGCACCAAGGGCCCTGAGTCATAGAGGGACCCAGGCTGGGGCAGCATGGCTGAGACTGTGTCCCACACATTTCCGAGGAATAATGAGCAAGGCCTCAGGCCTCTTATCTGTGCTCAGAGAATCTGCAGTGTGTCTTTGAGCTGTGCCCAGCCAATGCTAAATGAATGAGTGATTGGTCTGTGGGGAGGGAGCACTGCAGGCTGCTTCTGAGAAGGACAGGGGAGAGGCCCACTTCCAGGCCCTTTTCCTACCCTGACCCTCTGAACAGAATAGAAAAGTGACAAAAGGAGACTCCATGAGCCACTGTATGGATGGTATATAAGCTTCCTGGAGGAAGCATGCACTCCTGTGAGATGCCACACATACCTGTGTTCTTCTGCACATGTGACTCTCAACACTCACTTAAGTATCATCTCATTGGTTTAAGGACCTCTCTGAACTGTGTGTGTATTTTTGAATATACATGGGAATACAACTGATTCCATGAGCTATATATGTTCTGTCATTGCACAAATATTTACAGAATGCCTACTATGAACATGTGTTCTCACATGTTCTCACATGTTCTCACTAGGAGAGGAAAGAGATGAAAGGTCTCTTTCCTTGGGGATGTTGCCAGTGCAGAATCTCAAGCCTCACTCAGACCTGCCAATTCAGAAGCTGCATATTCTCTCTCTCTCTTCTGTCTATCTCTCCCTCCCTCCCTCCCTCCCTTCCTCCCTCCCTCCATCCACCGATGGTATCAAGTGTGTCATGAACTTATTTCTCCCACATACAAAACACAATTCCCCAATCTCAACCTTCCTAGTAGCTCAGTTACAGGCTTGAGCCACTACACATAACCAGAAGCTTCATTTTGGCAAGATTTCCCTGCCTTCTCTGCCTGGGTAATTCAAATGGACACCAAAGATTGAGAAGCACATGTTCAAATACATTTGCATTCATGCATAAAGGGGGGAGACGATAGTGATCCACACCACAAATTTGCTCCTACTGCTTATGGAATAGTAGTTGGTGTTGAGAGCGTTTGTGTGTGTATGTGGCATTTTCAAGGAGGGCCCTGCAATCTCATGGAGGATTTCCCTTCCATCTATTTCTGGAATTAGCCAGTCATGAGGCCAATCTGGAATCCTACACTCACAGCTGCTTCTGACAATGGTAAAAATCCATGGATCTGATTGGTGTCTGTCTACTGACTTCTGTCTCAGAAATGAACTCCTTAGTGTGAGATAAACTGACAGTGGACAGTGGCTAGTGGAGCCTGCAGAGGCTGCCACCATCTGGATGACAAAGCCATTGTGGGTCATGGAAGATAGTAGAAGAAAATCCAAAGCCAAAATCAATTGTTATCAACTAAATTGCATCCCCTAAGATGGAGGAGGAAATCCGATGTCATTTATCTACCACCAGATGACGTCCATGGCCACTATGTTTGCTGAGACCCCCAAGCAGTCCCAGGGTGGCCGAGGAAAGACACTAATTGGCATGCACAGAGGAAGTCATCTTATCCACCTATTCACTGAGATCATTCTAGGACAATGCAGTCTTTCAGTGAGTGTTCCCACCAAAATAAGCTGATGGTACACTAGGTCCATTCTAAGACAACAATCACATACCTCTTCCTCATGGTTCCTTCTCCTCAATCTTGTCTTCTTGTCTCCTCTAAGTGTCTGTCTGGTCAGACCATGAACTACCTAACCATGAATCACTGGAGGCATAAAACCCCTTCTTTCCTTCCAGACCACGGCAATGAGACACGCCACCAGAAGCACTGGCCAAGGGGAAGATTACCCTGTTCATCCTCCAGGAACCTTCCACAGATCTGACCACCACAACATCTGGTCATTTCTGGATATCAGTGTTTTCTGCATAAAAGTCATTTGTAAGCCAGGCTCAGAATGCTTTCTTTGCAAGGAGTTGGCTCTGGGCAATGCCTATAGAGAATATAAGCGATGGCTGAAAAAGAGAGAGCCAGCTGTCTGGGGAGCCACCTGTTATGCAACCCACTTGTGTTTAAAAAAAGCTGGTCAAGCCCAGACCCCTGCACCATCCCCATCCGATGGAGGTGGTAAGGCATTTTCACTAGAGTAGACCAGACAATGGGGCAGGTGTCATAGTCCACAGTCAGGTTTTTAGTCTCTGACAATACCAAAGGGCAAGCAAGGCAGTGTTTCTAAAAAGCAATTACTTGCCAAAGAAGGCTTGGCTTTGCTCCCAAACTAAAGAGATTCTGCTGCAATCCTCTCACCTGGCCCTGCCAAAGGCTGCATGCTGGACTGCCGTCTGCCACCAACTCAGCAGGCTCCGTTGGATCTAATGGGTCATAAGAACTTGGCTTGAAGTCTTCACCAGCTATGACCCATTTGAAGCCAGCAGCTTTTTCAATTACCCAGGAAATGCTTTGGCATGGTTTATGCACAAACATAGGACATGCTTCACCTAAAATCTAAAGTAGCCCCCATAGCCTAGCATTGGTGGCTAGTGTCTGCAATCCTAGATACTCAAGAGGATCAAAGCTGAAAGCCAGTCCAGCCAGACAAATCCACAAGACTCATGTCTCCAACCAACCAGCAAAATGCCAAAAATAGAGGTGTGTCTCATTTGGAAAAAAAGAAAGAAAGCAAAAGTGTGAGACCCTGAGTTCAAGCTCCAGTGCCAGAATTAAATATAAGTAAATGAATAAATAGCCCACTAAGTGTTATTGTCTCATTGTCAGTGCTCCAGTATGCAAAGTTTAGCAACTTTGCAAGACTGTGCTCAGTTTCCCAGACCACAACCTCCTCCAGAAACTTAACTGGAACTTCTTCTCTCTGGGTGCCAGTTAGTGTTGTCCTTCACCTCCCTGCCTGCACTCAGTGGGCTCAGTAAATAAAAGGCCATATGTGGTTTCTGGTGGTGGACAGATGATATCAGACCTCTCCTTCCCTAGACTCTTTCTCCCCTCCCAGGAAATGCAATTGACTTCGAGGTGCCTGCCATGGCCTTTCCATAGAACCAGACCAATATGATACCTTGTGCAGTGTGAATGGCCAATGCTGCTATGAGCTACTTGTGCATAGAGCTGGAGAGTTGTCAGCTCTTGAGCAAGATAGAAGGTGTGATGCTTTCCCTGCCATGGAGATCAAATACTTCTAGAATGGGTATGGTGGCTTTTATCTATAATCTCCGCTACTCAGGAGGCTGAACTTGGGAGGATTGTGGTTTCAAGGTAGTCCAGGCAAAACCTCCTTGGAAATCATCTCAACCAGGAAACTGGGCATGGCAGTATGTGCCTGTGAGCCTAGCTATCTTGGAAGTTTAAATAGGTGGAACTCAGTCCAACCCAGCCCTAGTAAATATTTAAGACTCTCTCTCTCTCTCTCTCTCTCTCTCTCTCTCTCTCTCTCTCTCTCTCTCTCTCTCTCTCTCTCTCTCTCTCTCCCTCTCTCTTTCTCTCTCTCTCCATATATATATATATATATATATATATGAAAGCAAAAAAAAGGCTAGATATATGGCTCAAGTGGTAGAGAATTTGCCTTTCAAGCTCAAATTCCTGAGTTCAAACTCCAGTAAGACCAAACAATAAAGACTAAAGGAATACTTCTAATTGTCTCTGGTGCGAGTAGAAGAGGGGACATAGTCCATGTATTTGCATTCATTTGTTCCAAACATGAGCCCACATTTGGAACACATGGAACCATAATTAGGACCGCCACCTAATTAATTGTAATAATCCATTCTCATTTCTCAGACTCAAACCAGAAAGTTAAATGGAATTCCCCCCTCTGCTTCTCTCCTTGACAGTAACATTAATCTTGTTGGCCTGCTTAAGTTATGATGTTACTCTAGATGTGCAATTTTGACACAGTTGGGGAACCTACAGCAGCTCTCCCTTGATTTATCCTTCCTTCATAGTCAGAGGACCTTTGTGACAAAGCTGCTGACCCTGAGGGCATCTGGGAAGTGGTCACAGATAGCATCTGTCCAGGCACAGGGCAGGTCACCCCCACCCTAAGCAGTAGACCTGGCTCCTCAGAATTTGCTCATTTGAGGTCCCTGTCCAGTAATTCTTTCTTTTCTTTTCTCTTTTTCTTTTTTCTGTGCCAACACTAGGGCTTGAACTGGGGCCTCACACTGTTCCTCAGCTTTTCTCTCTACTATTTGCACCACACTTCCACTTCCAGTTTTTTGCTGGTTGATTGGAAATAAGAGTCACGCAAATTTGTCTGCCAGACAAATCCAATTTGTCTGTTGAAGGATTGTATTTCAGTCCTCAGATCTCAGCCTTCTGGGCAGCTAGGATGATGGGCATGAACCATCAGCACCCAGCCCGGATCTAATCATTCTTAAAAGATCTGGGGTCTTTGCCAGTACATTGTTACCCTCAAGTGTGGCCATAGGTCCCTTGGGGAAGGGACAAGAGGAGTGCCAAGGAACTCAAGTGTGATAGTAATTATCTTGAATTTCCTCAAGGGTACCCGCCCCTTCCTCATTCAAAGAATTATGGCCAATTGAAGAGTCGGAAACATTTCTCTTGTAATGGCTCTAGTCATTTTTTTTCACATATAACATGCCCATTTTGCGGCCGGGGGGGGGGGGGGGCGCGCCGGTCAGTTGTGGGGCTTGAACTCTATGCCTGAGCACTGTGCCTGAACTCTTCAGCTCAAGGCTACTGACCGCCCTGCCCCTTGAGCACAGCACCACTTCTGGGTTTTCAAGTGGTTAACTGGAGATAAGAGTGTCACGGACTTTAGTGTGCAGGCTGGCTTTGAAGCACAATCCTCAGATCTCAGCCTCCTGAGTAGCAAGGATTACAGGCGTGAGTCACTGCGCCTGGTCCATGCCCATTTTCTTTTTCTTTTTAGTGGGTCATTAGGCTTGAACTTGGCCTGGGAACTGTCCCTGAGCTCTTCAGCTCAAGGCTACTAACATACTCTTGAGCCAAGCCCCACTTCCCATTATCTAGAGGTTAACTTGAGATAAGAGTCTCAGGTCCTTTTGTGCCTGGGCTGGCTTTGAACCTTGATCCTCAGATCTTAGCCTCCTGAATAGCTAGGATTACAGGTGTGAGCCATCACACCCAGCTCCATATTTTTAGTGTATAAACTAATATTGAATCATAATGAGTCCTTCTGGTCTTAATCTCATACTTAGCCACCTCCAAAAAAAAAGTCTGAAGTTTGTATCATTCTATTATCTGGGGATTTTGCTTCTTCCAATGGTCATCATTCCCACAGGTCCTAAGGAGTTTTCTATTACTGTAACAAAATACCCAAGGATGTGGAATTATGAAGAAACGAGGTTTATTTAGCTCACCATTTTGACTCTGGAGGCAAAGAATGGAACATCTTTGCAAAAGATCTTGAAAGACCTCCATGGTGGCATCACCTCTTGGTAAACAACCATATGTGTGCTAGAGGAAGAAATCAGATTTCAAGAAAGGAAGCCAGAGTGTAGGGAGGGTCCCACTGGCTCTTTGGAGTCAGCCTCTCCTGTGAGAATAACAGGGTCCAACAGGAACACCTTCAGTTCCTCTGAGGGTGATTCCTCAGCAATCTCCTCTAGGATTCACCTCTTAAAGGTCCAGCTGCCTTGTCAGGTCTTCAGTGGGGGAGGGACATACTTAACCCATTCAATTCACAGCACTTCCTGCCCTCGGGCCTCTCAGTGTTAGGACATAGCTCCGCCTCACTGCTGAAGTTGGCCATTCTCATTGAAACCAGCATCTCTCCTGCTTGGCACAATCCCCACAAAAGAGTCTTTGGCAAGCATTCTTCATCAAGGGTAATTTGTTTTCCTGTAGTGGAGTTTGAACTCAGGGGCTTGAGCTTGCTGGACAGGTACTCTTCTGCTCTAAGCCACCCCTCAGAGTGCCTCTTTTGTGCCAATGCTGGGGTTTAAAGTCAGGGCCTAAGAATTTCCCTTAGCTTTTTTTTTTTATTATTGTGGTTGTTCTCAAGGCTGGAGCTCTACCATTTAAGCCACAGCCTTACTTGGGACTTTTTGCTGGTTAATTGGAGATATGAGTATCATGGATTTCCCACCAGGATTGGCTTTGAAAGGCAGTCTTCAGTCTCAGTTTTCTTTAGTTGTGTTTTTTGTTTGTTTGATTTGGTATTTTCCTCCAATAGTGCCCAGCATTTTTGTGCAGGGATGGTTGGTCTGTGCCACTGTGCCCAGCTTTTATTGGTTGATATCAGGTTTTGGCCTCAGGTTGTCGTTGAGCCTTAATCCTCCTGATCTTAACCTATTAAGGAGTGGAGATTATATGTGTTTGGCACCACACCCAACTCAGGGAGTATCTCCTGCACTCTTAGGAGTTAGAGTTTCAGGTGAGAGGCCTCTTCTTTCTTCTGATTTCCTAACACTAAGAGATCTCTCTCTCTCTCTCTGCTCCTCAAACCGAAGCATTAAATCAAAGTTCATATAAACCAGAAGTTCCTTCTGAGATTTTTTTTTTCTCGTCCTTCGGCTTGAACTTAGGACTTAGGCATTGTCCCTGGGCTTTTGTGTTCAAGGCCAGTGTTCTAACACTTTAGCCACAACAATCCTTCAGGTTTTTGGTGGTTAATTGAAGATGAGTCTCATGGACTTTCCTCCCGGGGCTGGCTTTAAAAGGCAGTCCTCAGATTTCAGCCTCCTGAGTAGCTAGGATTATAGGTGTGAGCCACCAGCACTTGGCCCTCTGAGAGTTTATCTGCACATGTATGCCCCAGAACTTTGCCAAGATAAATTAGCAAAATCTTGTCATTCTGTCAGCGAGCTAAGCTTCTCTTCCAAAAATTAGACTTCATAATTAGTCCCCAGGAACATGGTGGAATTTGATCCTTTTTACAGCCTGAAAGGACAGTGAGAAGCTCTCTTTTCCCTTCTCAGCCCAGGGGTTTTGACATAGGCAGTCGCAGCCCTCATGCAGGCAATGAGGGGGGTAGTGTGGCTAGCACCATGACTCTTCATGTGTGACTATCTGGATCATTCTCATGCTCAGTGCTACTCTTTCTAGATCATTCCCAGAGTTATCCAAAAGAACCCTATAAAGATTGTGAATTTAACTCAGATTATCCATTTAAGCAATATGACAGATCAAACCAGACCTCTGGTCTGGGATCATTTCAGTTCTGATAAAAGGTAAAATTCTTTTTTTCAGGGTAGTAAAAACTGGCTAATAACTTGGTCCGTGACATAGGACAGACGGCAAAGGGAGGCCTGGGCTTGGAGGAGCTGCAGCAGGCAGGCAGAGCATCCAACAGGTTATAACTCTGGCCCAGCCTTTCCTTTCTGAGATAGTTTCCTCATCTGTAAAATTAGGACTGTTGGGTTATCAAGTCATGAAAATTACTACTGTTACTACATATGTTTGGACAATATGGACACCATGTTTCTTCCTGCAGTACCTGGGGTTTGAACTCAAGACCTTGAACTTCCTAGACGGATGATCTAGTCCTTGAGCCACAGCCCAGCCTTTGTTTTGCTTCAGTTATTTTGGGGGTAGAGTCTCACATTTTTTCCCTGGGGCCAACCTCAGATAATCCTCCACCCTATAGCTTCCCCTGTGGCTGAGATGACAGGCAACTGCCATAATACCTGGCTGCTTGGTTGAGATGGGGAATCTTTTTTTTACCGCTTTAATTCTTTCCTCCTAATCTCTGCCTCCTGAGTAACTGTGATAACGGATGTGAACCACCTCATCCAGCCAGAGGTATTTTTAGTTCAATAAATGCACCCTTCTTTTTCTCAGATTTTTTTCCCCTTTCTTGTATTCCCCTCCTCTCTGTGTGTTCAACATCTTCTGGTCCCTCTGGACTCAGCCACTCTGGGTGTGCTGTCACCTGCATACCCATCTCAGTGTGGACCAAAAGCACCATGACCTACAAAGGTTGTCTCTCCAACCCCACAGCCTTCCCGTTCAGTAGGGCGGGACCCCATTTGTTGCCTGTAACCCCAGGGCCCAGCACACTGAACGCACTTAGAAAGGAAGTGACTGGACGGCTGAGTGAATGTTTGTCTTCAAAATCAGAAAACAGACCTCAATCAGAAGTGACCAGTGTGAGGCCAGCTGCCTATGGCTCATGCCTGAAACCCTAACTACTCAGAAGGCTGAGATCTAAAGATCAAGGCAGCCTGGGTAGACAAATCTGAGACTCTTATCTTCAATTAATCAGCAGAAAAATAGAAGTAGAGACGTGGCTCAAGTGGTAGAGCACTAACTTTAGCTAAAGAAGTTAAGGGAGAGAGCTGAGGCTCATAATTTAAGCCTCAGTACTGGCACACATACATATACACACGCATGTGTGCACATGCGTGCACGGGCACACACACACACACACACACACACCATTTTTGTCTCTTCTGCTTCAGAATGAGCCAAGCTAAGTTGGAAGAATGATGCACTGAGATTAGACCCAAGGAAATTGCTCTGTTGTTCCTTACTGAAGCCAGGAGAGAGGCACAGGGAGGAGGCTACATTTCTTCTTCCTGGTGAGAAGCTGGGGAAGGGAAGAACAGCTGGCAGAACTTCCTCCACTGGCAGGACTGGGCAGTCATTGGTACCATCTTCCTGTAGTCCCTGGGATCCCACACCCACTCTGGCTGTCCCCGCCCTGTACCCGGGCTCCTGCAGCCTCTCAGAGCTGGTAATCCGGAAGTGTCTTCCTCACAAAAGGAAGAAGGCTGGCCCATGGCCCCTGTCTAGTAACCTGGAGGACAAACGCATTAGGCAATGTGCTTGGTAGTGGGAAGAAGTAGACTTTTAAAAAAATTTGCCTTTATGGGGCTGGAAATGTGGCTTAGTGGTAGAGTGCCTGCCTAGTGTGCATGAAGCCCTGGGTTCAATTCCTCAGTACATCAACAAAAAAGGCTAGAAGTGGTTCTGTGGCTCAAGTGCCACAGCGCTAGCCTTGAGCAAAAGCAGCTTAGGGACAGTGCCCAGGCCCTGAGTTCAAGTCTCATAACCAACCAATAAAAAGAAAAGAAAAGAAACACCATTCAGTGGGGGGGGGGGCAGCTCAAAAGACACATGGAGAGCAGCCATTCCACACAGGTGCACTTGATATAAACTAAGTCAACCAGGTCTCTTGATGGAGAGGGGAAGGGGCAGAGTTAGGATTCTAAGGAGTTGATGATATATAAGCCAGAACTGAGAGATGCAAAGAAGCTTGCTTTGAAATCAAGGGAACAAGGTAGCTGGGCAGGGCAACAGCCATCTATGCAAAGGCTCTGAGGTAGAACCTTAAATGTATAGGGGAACAAAAGGCTGGAATGGCTGAAGCATGAGAGAAAGAGAAAAGCGGTCCCTGTCAGGTTGAAGATGAGCATCTTTGTGTACACACTTGGCTGTCTCGCTTAACCCTGTGCTTGGATGCTGGGCTCCAAGGCACGCTGAGTACTCAAAGTGAGACCCCCAGCCTTATCTCCCAGACCCCACTAGGTAAGGAACCATGATTCTTTCTGACAGCAAGTTCACACATACTCCAATCACAGCTCTGCCACATCTTGTTCATGTTCCCAGCCTGCAGCCCTCCCTGCCAGACTCTTGCCTACTCTCCCAACTACTTCTCAGGAGCCAGGCTTCCAACCTGGGCCCAAATGCACCCCTGACACCAACACTAGCAGCCCATTAGTCTCAAACCACACAAAAGGACCAGCTCTGGGGGGACAGTATTTGGGGCTGTGGGTGGTAGAGGAGAGCCCATGGTGGGAGATGGCAGAGTTAGATACACAATTCGACACTAGGTAAGCTGCTAGGAACAGGGAAGGGGCCAGGTGTTGCATTCCTAGGTGGTGAAGCCACCCCCACACCCATGGAGGACATTGGTAGGGACCTCAGACTCCCCCAGAGAACTGGTCCTGGCTGCTCTCTGATGAAGAAGTTGTGTGCTACAGGAGCCAATACTGTTGGCAGGACAGCTCCAAGGAGCTGGACATCGAGGGAGAAGGGGCTGGGTCGCAAGAGGAATTGACTAAGGGGCCAGGAAAGAGACTAAGATGCTTATTAGTAGGGGCTCTAGAGGAATTTTGGAGGGGGAGTTCAGTCCTTGCTTCCTTGCTTCCCTGCTTTCCTACTCCACTGGTCCTGTAGTTTGCCCTTCGTCCTCTGACCCAGGCACAGCTTGTCACAGGCCATGCTCACCTCCACCTCCATTTCTGCTCCCCTCAATTCACCCACCCTTCCCTCAAGACCCTTCAGGACCCTATCTCATCCACAATGTTTTCTGGGGCCATTCCTGTGAGGAAGGGGGCGGGTGGGGATGCCCTGACCTTGCACAGCACAGTAGGGTCACACGGGGGAGGCAGGATTGGAACTCAAGACTCCTGGCTCTCAAAGTTTCACACACACACACACACACAGAGTCCTCAGGAACTATCGTCAACCTAAACATCTTGAACAAAATCCAGGAGGCAGACTGAAGACCACAAGGTTTCCATGGTAGTTTGAAGGACAGCAATGTCATCCCAGATTCTGAGTAGGAATTGGGACGCTGGCAAGCCTGTCAGAATTGACCTGTTCTGGGGAGTTCTGTGGGGTACAGAACTCTGGGATCATCTAAAGGCTTGTTCAAGAAAGGCTCCAAAACAGAGCCCCAGTGTCTAGCAAGAACTTGCAGCATTTACCTCAGACTAGGACAGAGCTCTCTACATGTGCTGTATTAGCTTTCTGTTACTGTGACAAAATGCTGGAGAAAACCAACTTTTTCTTAGGGGTCACTGGCACATTTCCATTCCTGGTGGCTTTCCATTCTGTTGCAGCCTGGTACACTGTAGCGGGAGTGTGAAGCAGAGGTCTATCCCCTCCGGATGGCTGGAAAATCTAGAGAGATTGAGGAAGGACCAGCCAGGGTCCCCACATCCCTTTCAAAGGCACACCCCTCAGTAACTGCACTTCTTCCCCAAAGTGCCACAGGCTGTGGACCCAGCCTAGACCCAGCAGCCTTTGGGAGACACTTCAAATCATGGCATGGTGCTAGAACTGGGGTCTGCACCATGTGGACAGAAAGTAATGAGTGGAGAAGGGAACAGCATTCCAGACAGAGGGAAAGGCCAGACGAGGAGGTCCAGGAAGGAAAGAGGCCCTGAAATTGGACAGGGTGTCTGCAGGTTCAGAGGATATGAGACCTCCAGGTCTTCATCCTAAAGGCAAAAGAGGACCACACCAACTTGTTTCCTACGGGGGAGCAGCAGCATGCTGTCTGCCAAAGCTCTCTGACTGCAGTAGGGGGAAAAGTTGAAGGGAACTAGATGGGTTCCTGGAGCCCTCCTGGTTCCCTTCAGCCCCCAGCACAGCCTGCCTGGAGGCTGCTGTGCTAGCATGGTGCGTTGTCAAAGGTGGGTTGTCCCAGTGTACGAAACTGGGAAGGGGGTGCTATGGGAGGGGTGAGCAGAGGGCAGAGTCAGAGAAACCACCCAATAGAAAGGTTAGAGGCAGGGACTGGGGAGGGGAAGAGGGTGGAATTGATGAGACCACACCTCCCACAGAGGTTCTTGGTCTATATAAGGGAGAGGTGGGTGGGTTGGGGTTGGGATTGGACAGGGCCCACAGAGCGGGCAGTCAGCATTGTGTACTGAGCAAAGGGGAAGGAAGTGTCAGTGAGGTGCAGCCCAGTCCTGCAGGGAGGGGTTACAAGCAGGGGCACCAAGCTGTACCCTCTCCATCAGCCCTTTTGTTGTTGTTGTTGTTGTTTATTCGTGGGTAGGGGCTTGAACTCAGGGGCTCATGGCTGTCTCTGAGCTTTTATGCTCAAGACGAAGTGCTCAACCCTCTCAACTTTGTTTTCTGGTGGTTAATTGGAGGTTAGTCTCGAGGATTTTCCTGCCCAGGCTGGCTTTTAACTGTAATCCTCACATCTCAGCCTCTTCGGTAGCTAGGATTACAGGTACAAGCAATAAGCCCTTGGCTACCCAGCAGCCCTTTTAAGACCAGGTGTCACCACTCCAACTTCCAGAGCAGGAAGGCACTGAGGCACAGACACTGGCCAAACACTAGTGGACATGGTAGGATCAAGATGGGCACTTGGTGGGAACCTCCCTGGCAGAGGAAGGCAGAGGGAGGTGGGCAGGATTCCAGCCCCACTCAGTCAAGGCCACTGACCTCTCCATACTTCTGCCTACCACCCTTCTGTCCACAAATGTGCTCTTATGCCAGCTTTGTTGCTTTTCCCCTCTCTTCACACCCAAGAGGGGGTACTGCTGTCACTAGTTTGTAGCCTAAGGCCCCTGAGAGAGGTTAGTGACAAGGTGCAGAAGAGCACTTGGGTGACTGTGGATCCAGGTCTGCTCTCCAAGACCTGGAGATGAGAGAGCAGCTGGTGTAGACAGATGAATTCTGGGCCAGCAGGGGGTGCTAGTACAGCAGGAATCCAGCCTTTAGGCCTTTAGGCTTGCAAGGAGTCTGCAGGGACTGAGATGGGTGTGGAGATTTTAAGGCTTCATGATGTGGAGCAGAAGGCAGCCTGGCATAAGAGACCCCATGTGGCATGAATTACCATGATCTGGGCATTCCACAGGCCATATTGTACTTGGCTCCTAGTTACTGCTTGGCCTGGGGTAAATCTTCGTCAGCTCAGGCTGCCATCACAAAATACCATAGTCCAGACAATTTAAATAACAGAAATTCATGTTCTCGGAGTTCTGTAGCTGGACAAGTTGGCAGATTCTGTGTCTGGGCCCTCTTCCTGGCACACAGACAGCCACCTTTTTGCTGCCTGCTCCTGTGACAGACAGGCAGAGGGCTGGTCTTGTTTTCCCTTGGTATGTTTAGGCCCCTCCCCCCACCAGGCCTCTTTACTCCATTACTTCCTAAAGACCTCTCCCCCCTACCAGCAGTCCCACTGGGATTTTGACCTCATACCGTGTGAACTTGGGGGCAGAGGGACACAATTCAGTCCCAAGGAGTGTTGTAGGCACCCAGGATGTAGTAGTAAGCTCTGTGAGAAGTGGGCCAAGTTGTTCACAAGAGTCACAGCAGGAGCACAGATATCAGGACCAGCACAGTGGAAGTGCATACTCCTATCTCCCTGTCCATCTCCCACCTTCACACACAGGGGACAGTAGGTACCTGGCTAATGGCAGTACCAGGATGCCCACAGGGCCCTGGAATGGGACTAAGACCTTAAACACCCACCAAGGCAAACAGTTCACCCAGCCCCTGTAGGCTAGGCTCTGGGCCAGGCACAGAGGCTTCAGGGAGAGGAGTCCTCTGCCCTGCCCTCCATACTCAAGCAGGGTGTCTCCTGCAGGCCACATGAAAGAAGAGGCGGCATCACCTGTTTGGGGTGTGCACTGATTACAAACCTCCTGGTGCCCAACCCAGCACTCAGCCTCACAGGCCCACGTACTGCCACCGATGAGATGAACAGATAATGACTGAATGAGGAGAAGGCCACGGTCGCAGAGCAGGTAGGTAGAGACCTAGGCTGGCTCTCATTGTCCTGCTGTTCCCTTTGCAAAGGCCATTTAAGAGACGGGAGCTAGAGAGACAGCGTCACATTCCAGGTCTGCCACTTAGGCTCTGGTGATTTTGGATCACCCTTGTCCACCCTCAGCTTGAGTCTCCCCACTTGAAAAGTGAACCCCTTACACTTGTTTGCATAAGCCAAGGAATGGAGTTAGTACAGAAAGGCTCTTTCCTTCCTTTCCTCTCCAACTACCTCTGTGAGGTTAGCACTGGTACTACAGAAAAGAAGAGGATCAGAGCAGCTGCTCCGTCTGCCCAAGGTCACACAGTGAAAACAGCTCCACCTGGCTGCAGAGCCTACACTCCCCTAGCAAAATCTCTTTCCTATCTCAGGGAAGAGTGGTTTTCTTTCTCTACACCTGGCCCATCTGGGACAGTCTTTGAGAATCACTTCCACAGTGTTCCCAGTGGAGAGGGAGCACCCCAGCAGGAGTGCTGGCCTCTCCCCAGAAAACCTGGGAAACAATTCTAACTCTGCTTTCCAGCAAATGCTCTTGGGAAAGTTTCACATACCAAGCCTCAGTTTCCCTCCTCTTTAAAACAAAAGTGGGGTTTACTATTCAACACAGATCATAAGCTGTCCCTGGGGGGAAGACACAACAGACTCAGAACAAGGCTTACAGAGGTAGAAGAAGCTGACCTGGTGGCACTGGCTTCTTCACTGGTCACTGGAATAGCTGGTTTCCTCTATCCATGAGGCTAATCTAGAAGGGCCTTCGCCCTAAATCCCAAATGATCATTCCATTTCCTGGTCAAGCCCACTGGGTGAGCT
The DNA here is from genome assembly GCF_031878675.1 of Megascapheus bottae. Classification (NCBI taxonomy): domain Eukaryota; kingdom Metazoa; phylum Chordata; class Mammalia; order Rodentia; family Geomyidae; genus Megascapheus; species Megascapheus bottae. The sequence goes on from NC_143514.1 coordinate 58,199,081, forward strand.
GAATTGCCTTCCGATGAGCAAAGGCTAATTGGCTATGCCCCCAGCCCACCTTCCCAGCCTGCAGGAGGGCTCTACAGGAATGACACATTCCATGGAAGAGAGCTGTGCATGGTGGAGAGAATGTGAAGGAATCACATGCATTGAACTGGCAGGACCCTCCCTCCCACCCCCACCAGCAAGCAAAGATTTCAAATGTTTTGGAAATAATGGCTGGTGAGGCTGGCATATTATTTCTAACCAAGATGTCCAGGGTCCCTCAGAAATGAGCATCTCTCTCTGCTCCCAGAATCCAGCTGCCAGAAGTGTTCTCACCAGGTGCCACACTAAGCTGTCATGAACACCAAAGGGATGCTAGTTGCATAAAAAGAAGTCCTCTCCCAACTGAGTTTCCATGGACAACTGTGCTGGCTTCTCTGAGGAGCCTGAAATTCCTTGTTCTTAAAGCAGGAGTTGGTGCAAAGAATCAGTAAACTCACCCAGTGCATAGCACGTGCTCATTATACATCGATTTCTTTTCCCTTGCAGATCCTGAAGAGAACTGTAAATGGGAGGGAGTCTGTATTTATGGGGGAAAGGCGGGGAAGCAGCCTGGATTCTGGGGAATGAGGAGAAGCAACGTTCTCAGCACTGTCCACTTCCATCCTGCAAAAGGACTGTCAAATCCCACCCCAAGGATGCTCCCAGCCTCTGAATGAAGAGAATGGTGGTGGTGATGAGGATGCAGACAGGTCCAAAACCCTGGGTTCCGGGCCCTGTTAAGAGCTACCACCACTCTTTCAAAATGAAGATGGAAGCCAGGCACCAATGCCTCATGCCTATAATCCTAGCTACTCAGAAGGCTGAGATCAGAGGATTGCAGTTTGGAGCCAGCCCAATCAGAAAAGTTTGGGAGATTCAACTCCAATTAAACAGCAAAAATCTAGTTGTGGAGGTGTGGCTCAAGTGACAGAGTGCCAACTTTGAGTAAAAAAGCCAAGTAAGAGCATGTGGCTGTGAGTTCCAGCCCTAATATGGGCACAAAAAAAGGAGATGCAAGACATGATGACTGAGCAATGATTGAGTGAGTGGGGTCAACGTGAGTGAAGGAAATCTACTGGGCTTGACAGAACAGGGGCTGGCGCTGACCAGCTGCAAGGAGCTTTGAGAGGGAGGGGTGACAGGGTTGGGGAACTTGGGGCACCAGGCATGCGCTGGAGAATGTGTGTGTGAACGACAGCTAAGCAGCCAACAGCCTGGGCTGTGGGGCCCAGGCAGGTGAGTAGAAGCCAGACCTGAGCCTCTCAGCCACAGCCTGGAGCCATGATAGTTTTATGTGGAGAAAGGGAGGTTGTCCTGTGTGGCTCATGAAGTAGCTCAAGAGAGAGAGAGGCAGCTTCAAGCTCCCTAAAGGGCCAGTGTCTGACAATTGAAATGGAGGAGTGAGCTCCCTCTAGCCAGAGGCGTGCAAGCCAGGGGTACCAGGCCATGTACACTCATGTCAGTGCCCTGTGACCAGCTGGCTGCTGGGGTGCTGAGACAGACCTGCATGGGCTATGTGGGGGGCTGCTTCTCATGGCCCTTTGGGGGCAGAACCCGTGCTGGTCTCTGCTGCCATGGGATGCAGCACACAGCAGGGCTGGCCATGGCTGTGGCTATGAGCCAGCTGCCAGGAGCAGGGTGGCAGTGGATTCTTCCTCGCCTCCCTGTGAGACAGCTCTCTGTTCTTCATCTGTTCAATGGGAACAAGAGCCCCACGGCATAGGCCTCTCACAGCCAAGAGCACAGAGCATTTACTGCTGCTAAAAATTCACAGGAATGTTGGAAAGGCACCCAGCAGAGAGGTGGGGTGCTCAGGGAGGGCCTCAGCTCCTCAGGCAGCTCTCCAGGCTGGCCCCTAGCCTTGACCTGACAAGTAAGGCCACCACTGCACCCCCTCCCCTTCCCTGCCTGCCCAGGAGGGCTATGGCGTGGGCTCTGGATACAAGACAGGTGACAGGACAGAGGGTCTCCCCCCACCAGACAGCTCCCAGCTGGACACTTACACAGCTTGGGGAGGGAGGCTCCTGCTCACTGGCATTTCGGGAGCTGCCCGGCGCCAGGGTGGGGGCTGGGGCCTGGCACAGATCACAGCTCCACAGCCAATTGCTCACTAATCCACCCTCCACATCTGCTTCAAAATAACTTAATTAGCCTGGAAGAGCTGCTGGCAGCCTGCCAGGGAGGGGCCCAGAGGAGGAGCCCCCAGAGCCTCCCTACGGGCGGCCCCCCACACTGCAGGAAGAAGCCTGATAGGAGAAGAGACCCCCCCCTTGAGGAATGTGGGGACCCACCCCACCATGAATGAAACCCCACTGGACAGATGAGGAAACCGAAGCACAAAGGGGGCTAAGAAGGCCCAGTAAACCAGACAGGATCTGCTCCAGAAAAAGACAATGAGAGGCCAGAAACCAGCACTCCTACCCAAGGGTTCAAAACGGCCCTCAGGAGGGGCTGTGGGCAAGGAGCTGGGAGGCTGGCGGGGGGAGGAGGGGCTGGTGCCTTGAGAATGGCTGGCGTGTGTCTCCGTCCATTCAGGGCCATTCAGACAATCACACCTAGCCTCATGGGAATCCTACCCATCTGGTAGGTAGTGTGGTATACAGGATTCCCTCCAAGGATACCGCGAGACCAGGCCTAGAGGTGACCCCGAGCATAGCAGTTAGGGGTCCAGGTGGAGTTCCCATGGGACAGTCTCCGCTTAGTTCCTGACTCTTCTCCATCAGCTGCTGAGCTGGGACCTGGCCAGGCACCAGGCTGGGAGAAGATGGGTGTGTGTGTTTGTGCATCACTCTGAAAGACAAGAAACGCCCAGCAAGGAGAAGCTCTGCCCTGCACAGTCAAGTCCAAGGCCAAACTCCCAGCTTTCCCCGCAGGCTTTGCTCGGTCACCCCAACCCAGGCCACTGTCACCTTCCTATACCCCATTCCTATGACAGACACTTGCTGCCATCCCCTGCCCACCTTACCCTCCACCCAGCCTGCCCACATCCCTCCCAAACTCCCTATCCAATGGCCTTCCCCAGCTCAGCCCACTGTCATCATTCCTTGGAACTGCTGCCAAGTCCTTGTCACCAGTGTCCCTGCTCCATAGTCCATCACCACACACACACACACACACACACACACACACACACACACACATTCATATACACATCCATAAATGCATATGTACATGTGCACGCACATATATGTAGGCATGCCTGTACATGTATACATATACACATACATAGACATGCATATACCCATACCTAACATAAACACAAAGATACAATCTACCCACTGTCAAGGGCATTTTGTTTTCCAGAACTCTAATCTCACCTGGCTATACCCTGCCCCACCTCCATCCCCGGGGCAACCACAGTAACTTGTCCTTAAAGGCCACCGGGCCTCGGCCTGTCCCCTTCACTGGGCCAGAAGAGCAGAGTGTCTCAGAGCCCAGGCTGAGAACTGTGTAGATTGCTGTGTGACTGTGCGGAGAGGTCACAGCAGCCTCTGGGCTCTTCCTCATGGGTACACAGGCTGCCAGTTGCCCTCAGTGCTGGGGAACCAGTGAGAGGCGCTGTGCAGCTTGCTTCTAGCACCACAGCCTGACGGCGCTCCTACCCTGCTGCCCCCTCCCCCAGGGCACCACAGCCTTCCCATCCTCCAGCTGGACGTCTTCTAGGCTCTCAGAAACCACATCTATATTTATCTATGCAGCATCTCCCAAATAAGGACTGGGACTTGGGTTAATTGTAATTGATGAATGTATGTATGTATGTATGCATGAATGAGTGAATACATTGATGGATGAATGAATGAATGAATGAATGATGTATGAATCCCTGCAAATGGATCAGTGGGGTCAAGGTTGAAAGGAGGAAACAGACCTGCTACCACACACAGGCACACAGTAATGACTGACACGCATGCACACACACACACACACACACACACACACACACACACACACACCCTTTTGCTGTCAGTGGTGGTCAGACAGGAACCCCGAGGCGGGTCACTCTTCTCTGAGGGGTCCCCTCCACATCCCCTGCACAGCCTGCCTTAGCTTGCACCTGAGGAAAAAAAAAAGGGGTGCGTCAAGTAGGAGCCCAGGCAAGTGGCCTGCAGGGGGAAACCTTGAGCCCTGAGGCTGGCCTTCAGGGGTGGTGAGCTGGTGGCTGCCAGCTGGCAGCTGGGGAGCGCCTGGACCTGGCAGTGCCGCCAAACACCCACTCACACCAGCCGTTAGTTTCCAGGGCCTGCCCACGAGCTAGCGGGCATGCTGGGCCCAGGTGGCCCTAAGTGTCCTGCCAGGAAGAGACAGCCTCTGGGAGGGTGGTCTGGGGGGAGATGTGGGCGTGGGGGCTTCCACCATCCCCCTCCCCAGATGAGGACACCAGGCTGGTGAGCAGAGTCACTCCAAATCGCAGTGTGACCCAGGACCAGCTTCAGGCCGGTCACAGTGTCAGGGGCCTCTTCTACATAACCAAGGGGCTGTGGCAGGCACTGGTCCCTGGGCATCACCACATGGGCCACTCAGCATGGAATGGGTAGGAAGAGTTGTGCCCAAAAGAAGGCGTCTGAGCCTCACCCTGCCGGGAACTGAGGCCACCTGGCAGGGCTGGGACAGCAGCTGTGGCTATAATGGAGCTGGCTCTTCCAGGAGGGGACAGGCCACCTGTCCTTGTCCAGGCAAAACACAAATACACCTGGTGGCCATACTGCCCAGTTTTGGTAAATATCTGCTGAGCAAACACATGAATGAGTGACTGGAGTGAGACGAGGGTGTTGTTAGGTATTTTATAAGAAGGTAGTTCTGACAGCTTCTGGGATTTGCCAGGTCTCTGCTGGTTGGCAGTGTAGGTTCTTAGTTCTTGCCCTCCTCTGAGCAGAGACAAGTATCTGATCCTAGACCACCTATGAAGAGATAAGGTCCAGCTTTGAGCGGGAGTAACTATAATCATAAGTAATCACAAGGCCCTGGGTTGCTCTGCACACACCTCTAACACCCCAGGACCCCTGTCAGGGAGGCCCAGGCATCCAGCCACAAAAAAAAAAAAACACCCTGGCCACTCTCCTCTTGCTGCCATCCCGCGGGGTATCCCACCCTCTCCAGTGGACATCAAGGTGACTTTGCCTCAGGCACCCCCAGACCTCATCTGCGATGGGGGACAGAGATACACAGGGGCACAGAGGATGCAGTTAGAGCAGGCGTGGCTGTTGAAGGTCTTATAAACACAGGATCCCAAAGAGCAGAGTAGTCTCACCACCATGCCTACACCTTGATTCCAGAAGTTAGAAATTAAGCAATCCATCCGTCTTTGAGCCATATCATGCCTCTGCTGGAGCCCTCATCCCTAGCCATTCCCTCCTGCCCGTTCCCTCCCCTCTGTCCATACCTTTGTCTTCCCCCTGCCTCAAAACCTGGCCCAATCCTGCTTCATCCCATACAGTCCCCCTCCATCTCAGGCCCTCGTTACCAACAACTCTTTCCCTGTCTGCACTCTGCCCAGTCAGCCCCTTTTGGGCCACAGCATCCTTCCTTAGAGCCCCATTCCTGCTTCCAGCCGGGACCCCACTCTAAGCTGCAGCTTCCATATCTGGAGGTGGGGCTACATTGTGCAGGTCAGGCAGGTAAGCCCAAGTCCTGGGGTAGGGACTCTGGCCTGAAGCCCAGGGTTTGTAGCAGTGGCTGCTGGAGGCGTAGTGTGTTAAGTCTCCACAAGGCAGTAGTAACCGCCATACCCCAGGCAGCTTGTGTCCTTCTAGTTCTGGCCAGGCAGGGATATAGCGGCTGGATTCCACCTCTGGAGCCTTTTAGTTATTCCCATCTGCCTTGGAGCACTTCTTTCTTTCTTTCTTTCTTTCCTTTTTTTTTTTTTTTTTTTTTTTGCCAGTCCTGGGCTTGAGCTCAGGGCCTGAGCACTGTCCTTGGACTTTCTCAAGGCTAGAGCTCTACCACTTGAGCCTCAGCACCATTTCCAGATTTTTTCTATGTATGTGGTACTGAGGAGTTGAACTGGGGTCTTCGTGAATGCTAGGCAAGCACTCTACCACTAGGCCAAACTCCCGGCCCCGTTCTTTCTTTCTTTCTTAAACAGAGTCTTACCATGGGGTCCAAGTCAATCTCCACCTCAAGAGACTCCTGCCTCTGCCTCTCAAGTACCAGAAGTACAGGCATGAACCAACACACCCACTAGCTGGACCACTGTACAGATGAAGAAACTGAGACCTCACTCCAAGGCCTGGGATTTGATCTTCTAAACTTGCATGTGGCTGAGATCTGGTCTAGCCCATGGCCCATCTGTGTCCTCTTAACACAGATGCAGAGAACAATGATCCTGGAGCCAGCAAGCCCAGCTTTGCACCTGCAGCTGGACAAGGAGCAAGCTTGTCTCTTTGAGCCTCTGTTTGTCTAGCTATAAAATGGGGGTGGTGGTTGATGCTGACTCTACAAGGTGCCTGGCCAGAGTAAGCACTAGACCTTGTTGAAAAGGTTCAGAGCCCCACATGCATTCAAGAGATAGATTCTGCTACCCATACTTTGCAGTCTTAAATGGAGACTCAAGAGAGGTTTAGCAACCTGCCTAAGGCCTAAGAGCAGGAGGGCTGGGGCTCAGACCCAGTGTGAGGGGTCAGGGTGGAGAATAAGTCAGGTCAGAGCCTCAAAGGTGGAGAAAGGAAGAGGGATGGAAGATGAAGGAAAGCGGGGAGGGCAAGGAGAGGACGGCAGGGGTGGGAGGGCTGCTGCAGGCTGAGCAGGTATCAGGACAACAGTGTGGCCACAGGGTGCAGGCAGCTTGCCCTGGGAGGCCAGGGCCAAGCAGGTAAGGGAGCAGAGCACTGGCTGGCATGGGTACTCACACCTTCCCGCTGTTCTCCGTGACTTCCACTCAGCCCACAAGACCACTGGCATCCTAATGAGGCTCCGCCAACAGGGGAAGGGGAGGTGCTCCCACTTGACAGTGCTCGGCCAGGCCTCTCTCCCATCCCGCAAGCTGGAGCCAGCGTCTCCTCCCACCCCAACCCGCAGTCAGCAGTGCCCCTCCCCACCAGGGGCTCAGGGGCTGTCTTAGGTCATAGGACCCACAGCCCTGGATGGCCCTCAACCAACCCTAGGAAACCCGACTGGCAGGATGGTGCCCCACCTGGGTGCGGCCACCCACGGTGGACCCCCTGCAGTGCCCACGGGCCCCACCCCCACTCCCAGGCAGAGGCGGACAGCTGGGCATTCCTAGGGCATGACAAAGTCATCGGGGGCCAGGGTTGTTTTTCTAGTCCAGGCTTCTTCCCCACGAGAGTAGGCAGTGGGTGGCAAACGGGAAACAGTTCCTGACCCAGGCTCCAGTTTTCTAATACTTGTCCACAGCGGCCATTGCAGCATGGCAGGGAATTGTGGAGGGAGATTTAGGGTTCCTCTCAGCGGCCTGGGAACCGGGGCATGTGCACATCTAATGAGTTTCTACATTCCTGCCACTCTTGCTATCCAGAGATGCCCAGGGATCCTCAAATCTTTGAGGTTCCAGCCCTAGCTCTTTGTTGACCCCATGTCGAGAGCCTGATTCTAGCTTTCAGCCTCATTTAGCAAACCCTGTGCAGACTTGTCTGCCAGCTTCTCACTAAGGCCTCTGTCTAGGAGAGGCCTCCACGTCCGGCCTTTCTGGCCTTCCCAACTCACCCACCCACCCCCGCCCCCTCACTCCTGCCATCTTCTTTCAGGTAGAGATGAAATATGCAAACAGTGAAGCGCATTGATTGGAAAGAGCAGCTCGGTGTGTGTCTGCCTGTGCTGCCTCCCCCACCCAAAATGAGCTCTAGAACACTTCCTTCCCTCAGGGTGTTTTTGGAGGACAGCCACCACCCCTGCATCTCCCCCTCCACCCCCTGACCTCTGCATCTTGGGTTAGACATGAACAGCCTGTTTGGGGGATGATCTTTTGCACACTATGAGCTCTATAGGAACGACAAGCTTACCCATCCTGCTCCTCACACCTCCTGGCATAGAACAGGTCCTGAGAGGCCTGTGGGAGGGACAAGAAAGCTAGGGGGTGAACCTCTGCTCTCAGAGTCTCCCCTAAGGCCTAGGCTCCTTGGCCTGGCATGCACCCCCCCAACACGCCACTTCAACACCCCCACCTGCCCCACCATTTCCAAATGCAGGCCCATCCACTCCACTCTGTAGTGCCCCTACACCATGCCCTTCCTCCAGTGGCTGCCTTCACCTTCTGGAATCTTGGACTCAAGGTCAGATGCCCAAGGTGGTTGACCTCACACCAAGAGGTTGTGCTGGCCATACTCTGCCTCTCGGGTTCCTGGCTGGACGCTGCTGCCCAGTTGGCTCTTTGACAGTCAGCAGTGGTTGCAGTGACTGACCTACCAAGCTAAGCAAGAAGCCAGAAGATCGACTCTTCTCTTTACCACACACTCATGAGTGAATGTAGGGTGGTCACGCCCCACTCACTGAGCCTCAGTTTTCCCATCTGTAAATCAGGCATATTGGCTCTGACAGCTCCTGTAGGTGTAAATCAGTATGTGTTGGATGAACAACCAGACCCAGAGAGCGCATAGTTACTGATGGAAGGATTGCTGGCATGGGCTGAGGGCTTCAGAGCACAAACTCATGTGGTGTCAGATTGCTGGCTGGGAGTGACCATCTAGGCCAATGCCTGGTTCTTACCACTCTCGGCTGTATGTCAGATCACAGTAGGATGGGTAAGCCCAAACATAAGAATACCTAGAAGAGGACTGGTACATACCCAGGGCTCAGCTGGGGTCCTGGTGCCCACTGTCACTTGGCAAAGTCCTGGAGTCAATGCCAGAGAGCAGAGCAAAGGGGAGTAGTATCTACCTGTTGCCACCAGAGGGCGCCAGGATGCAGCCAAAGCCTCCTAAGTACATCAAGGGCTCCCCAGTTCAGCCAAGCCCCAGACCCTTTCTGCAAAGAGACAGGTGCCAGGCATGGCTTATCAAAGAATGACTAGAGACCCGGATACCTGGATAGCCCTTTCTCCACAAGAAGGAGAACACTTTGACCTGATGTTCTGATCGTCTTTTTTTTCTGCACTACTGATGATTGCACTCAGAACTCCTATTTAAGCCATGCCTCAGTGTGTGTGTGTGTGTGTGTGTGTGTGTGTTGCAGTAGAGTCTTGGTAACTTTGCCTAGGCTAACCTCAAACTCACCATCCTCCTGCCTCTGCCTCCTGAGAGGCATTACTATACCTGTCTACATTCAACCCATTAATCCCATTAACAGATGGGCAAACTGTGGCTTGGGGGGGAGGGGAATGATCCTAGACTATGAGGTGAAAGTTTGCCTCTCTACAACCTACCAACTGACTTCTTGTACATCCCATTAGACTTTCTGTAGTATGTCTCCCAAGCAAGGCTAAGGGGTCAGCTCCCCTGCCCACCTCTCAGGCTCCTCCATGTGGGAGGAGGGGAGACAGGGAAAGCCAGAAGAGGGCGGAGAAGGAGTGCTAGGCTTGCAGAGCAACAGAGACAAAGAAACAGGAAGAAAAGAGGGGAATGTGGAAGAGAGAGAAAGGTAGGAGAAATTTGAGTGACATAAGAGACAGAAGGACAGCGAAACAGAACCCCAGGGGAGGTCTGAGGGAGGAGAGACAGAGGCAGAAGGTTATATAGGTGGAGAGTCAAGACTGTGGAAGAAAGGTTCAGGAGAGGATGGGAGGGAGGCAGAGAGGGAGAGGAGACACAGAGGGCAGAGCCAGGGGTGGGGCAGAGGAGCTCAGTCCTAGCTTTGTTCCCCAGCTTTGCCCCCATCGCTCGGTTCTCCCACCCACTCCAGCAGGCTAGACACCCTCCTTGGGGATGTTGGCTGATCAGAGCTCCCTGGGGCACCTGAGGCAGACAGACGTGGTCCCTAGGGCCATGTTGCTAGGAGATATAGCCCCAGCACCGGAGCCTTTCTCTACAGCTTTCCCCAAGGTGGGCCTTGTGATTCACCTGAGGGTCCCAGCTCCTGCCCTTCAGCCAGGCAGGCCCCTGCCTGGCACCCTATGACCTCTGCAGGGAGGAGGCTGTGGTAACTGAGAGCATTCCCAGGGGACACGTGTCCACCATTTGCTGGTCCTCTCCTAGGCTATGGAGCCTGCTCTACTCCTGAGAAACTCTGAACTTCTGGGCCTGGCTTCAGGCACATAGAAACCCAGTTTACATTTTCCCCAGCCCTTTACCTTGGACAAATCACTGTCCCCCTGAGTATCAGTCCCCTCTCTGTGTCATCAGGCTATCCAACAGGACAACTGTGACATAGCGAGAGAGATAACAAGAGACAGTCATTATCCCATCATAGATGAAGAAACAGGCGCTCACGCTGTGCCTCTCCCTTCGCTTTCATGCTAGGCATGGTGCAGCTGGCACTTGGACCCAGGCTGGAAGCTTTGAGAACCCAGCTCTTAACCTCCAGCCCCCATTTCTGACAAAACCCAGAGCCACCCACAGGGACGAGGTGTGAAGGCCAGGGTTGCCCAGGGCTCCTCCCCAAGGCCTAGTCTTGGCCTGGCTTGGCAGGGTGATGAGAACCTTGAGAGAAGCCTACGGGGAGCCTGGGCCAAGCCGGAGTGAGATTTATGATCTGCACAGCGTTCGGGCAGGGTGCTCTCTGCACACCATAAATCTCTGCCTGCAGACTGGCCAGGCCCTAGGCCGGGGCAGGGGGCAGCTTCAGAGCATAGCATCCAGGGCAGAACCTCCTCTTATACTGGTGTGGCCCTTGGGGAGACCTATCCCCCATTCCTCCCAAGCTAAGGCTCAGTGTCCCCTAGAGCCCTAGGACACATGACCACATGAGCCCAATACCTCTGACCTTGTGTCCATTTGCTCATCCCTGGGCCTCATCAGAGCCAACAGAGGCAGTATTAGGAGGTAGCTAGGCCAGACCACTTGAACATGTGCCTTCCAAGCCAGATCCAGACAGTGTGGAGACAAATACCTGAGGGCAAGACCAACCTCTTCCCCTTTCACCAGCTGAGGAACCCCACTCACCCTTCAGCCTTTTACTTAAAGCACGCCTGGTGGTGCATGCTTAGAATCCCAGGATTCAGTTTGGAGGCAAAAGCCCAAGCCTAACAAAAAATAAACAAAAAAACTCAAGGAAAACCAGGTAGGAGTCAAATGATAAGAGTTCAAACTCCAATATTACTCTAATTCTTTTTTATTTTCTTTTTGCCAGTCCTGGGGCTTGAACTCAGGACCTGGCACTGTCTCTGAGCTTTTTTGGCTCAAGGCTAGCACTTTACCACTTGACCCACAGCACCACTTGCAGCTTTTTCTGTTCACATGGTATTGAGGAAATAAACCCAGGGCTTCATGCATACTAGGCAAGCACTCTACCACTAAGCCAGATTCCCAGCATCTCTAAAACTATTTTTTTTGCCAGTCCTGGAGCTTGAACTCAGGGCCTGAGCACTGTCCTTGGGCTTTCTCAAGGCTAGAGTTCTACCACTTGAGCCTTAGCACCACTTCTGGCTTTTTCCTTTGTATGTGGTATCAAGGAATCAAACCTAGGTCTTTGTGCATACTAGGCAAGCACTCTTACCACTGGGCCAAACTCCCGGCCCCTCTAAAAAAAATTTACACACACACACCACATGCACACATGCACTGAGAAGGCTGTACCAACATGGCAGAGAGCAGACAGCACTCAGAAGCAGCTCCTTCCAGTTGCCAGGTTCCTTGCCCTGACCAGAATAGTAGGCACAGAACTGGGCCATTCTGAGGTCTCTCCTAGGCCATCTGTCCCTTGCTAGAAGCCCCCTGCCTGGGACCAGGGAGTTGAAAGGACAATGGAGCCAGGTGAGCTGAGGGACATGCAGCTGCCCTGAGTCTGGATGGTCAGTGCCAGCTTGGGCTGACTCTCCCCTTCCCAAGGCTGTGACCCTGGAAGCCTCCTAGATCACCTTCCTCTGTTTGCCTACTCCTCCACCCAGGACCCTCCCCCATGAGTCAAATCCTGGCTCATGCCCTCTCTAGCACCAGTGGCATTGCACAAGTCCCAGGGCCGTGCACATCAGATAGGAGACTGAGGGAGCATAGAGACATAGTGACAGCCCACGACTGTGAAGGCTGAAGCCTGTGTAACAGACTGTAGGAGTGGCACCAGGTCAGTTGTGTGTGGCCAGGTCCACACACACCATACATGCACTGCGCATACTGCCTGCTTGTGTGACACGTGCACCTGGGCATGTGCATTCTTATACTTATGGACACTTGTATAGTGTGTTGATGTATGCACACCCATGGAGGATGCAGAAGGGCCTCTCAGCTCCTCACGGCCTCTATCATTCTTTATTCCTCCACTCTGGGGCCTTACAACTTGGAACCCAGACAGCCTGGGCTGGAGGCAGTGTGAGTGGGATCTGGTCACAACAGCCACTCACAAGGACCTTGTAATACTCTTCATGCCCACATAAACCCCCTGCCCTGCTGGAAGCAGCCCCTGCCTGCTCTCAGTGGCCTGGGGCATTATAGCTGGACTTCTGAGCCAATTCCCAAAGAGGTTAATTAGAATCAAAGACCTCCAAATTCTGGTAGGACATTGGGATGGGTTCTCAGTCAATAAGGCCCTTTCCTGTCCATCTTTCCTTTGCCCGTGACATTCACGGGCACGGAACTCAGAGACACACAAGAGGACAGTGGCAGAGCCAGTCTAGCCACAGGGAACAGGAAGTGTCTAGGCTCCCTGGAGGATCCTCAGACCTGGGACTCTGCCCCCCATAAGTGTCTTTTCTGCCAGACCTCTGCTCAGATCCCAGGGCCCCCACTGCCACAGGTCTCCTTTCCATGTCTACTGCCACCACTTCCCTCCCTCCCTCCCTCCCTCCCTCCCTCCCTCCCTCCCTCCAAGCCTTCCAGAAGCAGGCTCTCCTGCCATCCTACAGAGTCTACCTGTCCATCCTTTAAGAACGTTTAGGCAACCATGCAGTCTGCATGCCAGGCCTGCCTGGCTGCCCATGCCATAACCAACACACCCTCTACTGGTGATGTCTGCATCCACTTCTCACTCATGCTGCAGCTCTAGCCACCCAAGTTTTCTCTCCATGCACCCCATCCCCCCCTCCATGTTCCTGGTCCATCACCCTAAATGCCGTCCCTTCACTTCTAAGCCTAAGTCTGTCTGCCTTGGAGACTTATCCCTCCACATCTCCTCTAGGGCACACATGGCCATTGGCACAGTTCTTTTTTCTTAGAGCTTTGTCTGCCTCCCCCTGGTTTGATTCATAATGCTGCAGGCATGAAGTCAAGAGACACGTGGCTCCACAGTTGTCCTAAGAGATGACAGACACACAATAGGGTCTGGGTAAAACTTTGCTGAAAAAGTGAACGATTGAAGACTGGAGAGATAAGGAGCATATGGATTTTTCACTATCCTGCTTGAATGAAGTGCAGGCCCTGCTGGCATCTAGCAGAAGCAATGCTGGTGTGTTGCTCCTGCTGGGTGGGGAGGGCGCCCTCAGAGGAGCTGATGGGTCCCTCAGCCACCCACTGCCAAGTTCTGAGGTGCTGAGGGAACGGTACAGGCTTCCTGAGGGCCCCTTCTCCTTCTACTAGGTGTCCTGGGGATAGGAATGCGGGGATCCCTATCTCTAGGACCATGCAAACTCCACTATATTTCTGCCATAGGCCAAACTTGCTGTGGGCCAGTGCCTGGCCCTCTCTGGGTCTCACTCTTCATCCCAAATCAAGGGAACTAAAGAAGCCAGTCTTTGTCTCTCTGTTGTCACCAGCTTCCTAGATGGTCCCCAGTGCTCATCACCTCCTAAGAGTCACAGCCTTGTGTCACCACAGAATGGAGTTGTCTGTGAACCATGGATTGTCATGAAATAAGAGAACCATTCTTAGGATATAGTCACTTCTTGAGCTGGCTTCCATGTTGTTGAAAGTGCTAGCAGCTGATGGAGAAGAATCAAGGCTTTCTATCAACAACCTGCACCATGGCTAGGGGTGAATGCTGCATCACCTCAGGAGCGGATCCCTCAGCCCCCAGCAGACTCACAACCACAGCTCTGGCTGAGGTCCTGGCTATGTGAGAGACCCTGCCTGAGTCTGAAACCACAAGGCCAAGCCAAGTCCAGAGAAGTGTGTTGGTAAGGCAAATCTGTACCATTACAATCCATAAGATGTAGGGTGACACATTGCATAGAAACAAACAACAAATCCATCTTTCATCACCCACCACTTCCTGCCTCCCCTAAAGCCTGCCTGACCCTCTGGGCCTTTCAGACTCTGGTGATTGCTCTCCACCTGCCTCCCCATCCATACTACAGACCATGTCTTCTCCAAAGCTCATAGGTTCAAAGGTTGGTTTTTGCTACCCTGGGAATCAAACCCAGGGACTTGGGCATGCCAGGCAAGAGTTCTACCACTGAGCTATACCCCCAGTACTGGAACCTTCTTTCCCAAGGCGAGTGTTGCCAAATGATCTGTAAGAGATGTGGCAGGGCCCTTGTGAATGGTTAGGGCTGCTATCACAGGGGAAGGCTAGTTCTCTCAAGAGGGCACGAGTTCAGGCCTCCTCACTCTCCTCCAGCACATGCACTCTCACACCAAGCAGTAGCCTCTGCCAGGTTACAGTCTCAACAGATGCCACCAATTCATCTTGGACTTTCTATCTCCAGAACCACGGGCCAAGCAAACTTCCATTGTATATACATTACCCAGAGTGCGATATTCAGTTGTAACAGCACAAAGTAGAGTAAACCAAGATCCCCTGTCCACCCTCTGTGTCTCCATTTCCACGCGTAACCATTGTCACCTGCTCCCTTTAGGACCCTACACACAACATGGCTGCACCTTCCTCACCCCCTTCTCACATCCAGTCACCAACAAAGCCCTGTCCATCCCACCTCCAGCACATTGGATTTCCTGTATCTCCACCCACATGTCCACCCCAGTCCAGGGCATGCCCTTTCCCATTGATTTCAGCAATCCTGCCCTTACTGTGACCCTTGCTGCCATCCTCACCTCAGTCCAGCCTCCATGCTGCCCACTGCAGGGAAAGAACTTGCAAAACTTAGATTTATTTGATCATGTTGCTTGTTCTCTATAACCTGCGGCTCCCTTGTTTTGAGTAAAGCCCAAATCCTACAGGCCGACATTCCAGACTTCACCCTTGTCTCTTAATTATCTCTCAAGCCTCCTTGTCTCTAGCTTTTCTTTGTCTCTACTATAATGCTCCACTCTGGATGAACCATGCCTAGTTCTCTGAACACAATAGTTTTAGACCTCTGCACCTCTATTAGCTGGCATCCCCTCCCCTTCTTTGCCTGGAGGCCTCCTAACCTGTCAAAACCCAGCTGCTCTGATCATGGAAAGCTGGCTGCTGGCGTCCTGACACCTTGTTGGATTACAGTGATCAGTTTCCATGTTGTGTGTCCAACTAAACAAGCTCAAAAGCATACTGCATCTTTCCCTCTCTGTTTCCAGCCCTATCCTTGGGAAGCAGCTGCCAGAGTCCAGCCAGCTTCTTCCAATGAAGACCTTCAGTGTGGCCTTTACAGCCGATGCATTTAAAACCCACTTTGGCTGGAGATGTTGCTGAAAGATATGATAGACTTCTTGGCCTTTTAGAAACATTATATATGACACGCTTTAACCTTGTTGATTGTAGACTCGTGTCATACGAATACAGAATTTTTCTTGGAGATCATCCAGGGTGCGAAGGACTCCAGGTCTGGAGAGATGGAGTGACTTGCTCATGTCAAGCAGTTTGTGGGATGAACTTTAATTACTGTCTGAGCTACAGTATGGTGACATTCACTGCTATCCCAAAGGGTTTGGAGTCTTTGCCTTGCCTTTGCGCTAAGTGGCCTCAGAGTCTGTGTCCTTTGAATATTTTCTGTTTTGTGGGGTTTTTTTGTTTTTGTTTTTATTATTTTCCTGTCTGTGCCTGTGGCTGTTGACAAGGTATTCCTCCTATCTTGGAAAGAAAGGGCCACCTACCAGAAAACCCAAAGTAGAGCTGTAGCTCTAAGTGGGAGGTAAGTCTCACAGAATTTTCTGCCTAGGCTAGCTTTGAACCGCAATCCTCAGATCTCAGCCTCTTGAATAGAATGATTACAGGCGTGAGCCACCAGTGCCAGGCAAGTGATCCAGGTTGATGAGATGAACATGAAGTGTGAGCTGGATCTAGTGGAGTGAGATGTCCATATAACATGAAGGACCCAGCCAGCCACAGACCTGCAACTCTACATATGAGGAGAAAGGGGCAGATCTGGAAGTATGTATCTACCTTTCCGCATTCCCTGTCAGAGGCAAAATATCCAGTGTGTAGAAGGCAAGGGAAGAGGGTCCCAGGGGGTCAGAAGGAGCTCAGGCAACTGCATCAGGAACAGATGGATAGTGGCAGGAGGGAAGCAGTGAGGTAAGCGACAGGGACTCCAGGCCCAGCCCCTGCTGGCTAGCTATATGACAAGAGTAGCCAACCAGCTCCTCTGGATGTCAGTTCCAGCATCTATACTAGGGGAATTTCCCGCATCGGGGTGTTGTAGTGAAGATAAAGATACATGACTGGAGTCCCAAACCAGAAGCAAGACACGAAGCATACCCCAGGAAAGTATATCCTAGCTGAGTACCAGTGGCTCACACCTGAAATCCTAGCTACTGAGGAGGCTGAAATCTTAGCATCGTGAAGCCTGTCCAGGAAGGAAAATTTGTGAGATGCTTATCTCTAATTAACCAGCAAAAAGACCCAGAAGTGGAACTGAGGCTCAAGTGGTAGAATGCCAGCATTGAGCATAAAAGCTAAAGGACAGGGGCCAGGAGTATGGCATGTGGTAGAGTGCTTGCCTAGCACACACGAAGTCCTGGGTTCAATTTCAATTCCTCAGTACCACATACACAGAAAAATCCAGAAGTAGCCCTGTGGCTCAAGTGGTAGAGTAGTAACCTTGAAAAGGCCAAAGGACAGTACCCAGTCCTGAGTTCAAACCCTAGGACTGGCAAAAAAAAAAAAAAAAAAAACAAAAAACTAAAGGACAATGACAAAAACCTGAATTTAAGCACAAGTCCAGATACCAAAATATAACAACACTAATAACAATAATAAAGTAGGTCTGTGTTGTCCTTACTTGGAGACCTCTGCTAAAGGGACTCCATTTCCAACTTCTGGGAAAAAGAAGAAGGGAATCACACACACAACTTACAAAATCCCCCCACAGCACCCCTGCAGGTGACACATGAACCTCTGTCTTATTCCACTTGCTCCTGGCAATTTACATGGTCACACTCATGGTCTCTCTACCAGGTCAGGAAAGTTCAGTGGCACCTAGCACCCAAAAGGTGGGATGCAAAGGGAGGAGGCAGCAAGAAGAAAAACAATCATATGACAGAAGGGAAAAGGGTCATTTACTTAGATGACAGCGCCTCAATAAGAAGGTTCTGAGAAGGTGACCGTGGAGCAGAGATGTGAACAAAATCAAGGAAAAATCCCAGAGAAAGGGCAGAACAGGAGGGGCAAATGCCCTGGGGCATTGTCCTGGCAGGCCAGGAGATCACTAATGAGCAACAATAACTCAGGAACAAAAAACCAGACACACTGAGAAAAGAAGCCACCGTTCAGTCAACACTTGCTGGGCTTCAGCAGGCTTGGACTTTTTTGTTTTTGTTTTAATGAGATAGGACTTGTCCGCTGTCGAGGACCGTTGTGGAGAGGTAGGACAGCCCATGAATAAACACACAGTCCCAGCTATACTGTCTGAGGCCAAAGGTGCCTTGCTTCACCGTCACTAGCCAGCTGTTGCCCTTGGACAAAGCACTTGACCTCTCTGAGACGGGGCTTCCTGTGTGTGAAGTTGGAAGTAATTATATCTCAAGATTATTATAGTGATGAAGCGTTTCAGGCAGGTCCTGAGCCTGGCAGCACTACACATCCTCTGGCCGGGGAATTCCCCCTTCTTCTCCCCCTATCCCCCATCCCCTTTAACAGTCATCACAATCATCTATCTTGCTTCCCGTGGCATCTCTCTCCATCTCCCTGGCTCTCAGCTTCTGCCTCTGCTACTTGGACTGAAGCCTTCATGTTTGCCTAGGCTGTAAGGCCAAACCCAAGGTGTGTGGGGGGGGGAGTACCAGCCCTCCCTACAGCCTGCCCCAGCAGGTGGTGCTCCCTGCAAAGCTGCCAGATGGATTCCCAGCCACCCGTGCCCTCTCCCCTGCAGAGGCCAGGAAAACGTGGGTCCCACGCTTGTAGTCCCCACCCAACCCTGGCAGCCGCTCTCTCCCATTGGCATGAGCTGGCACCTCATCCAGGAGGGAAAAGCAGCTGTGGAGATGGTGGGAGACATCCTCCCGCTGCTGGATTTGTAAAACAATTGATTAAAGACAATGCAATTAATTATTCTTTGATGAAATAGTGGAAATTACCCAAGAAAATGAAGATTTCAGCAGCAGAACATTAAACCCCTCTAATTATGTCATTTCTGAAGAAAAAAAAAGAGGGAGAGAGAGAGAAAGGATAGAAGTGGCAGGATGAAGGGAGGAAAAAAAGTTTAAAAATAGATGAGGTGACCCTGGGGCTCCATACAGGCCAAGTGGAGAGGGAGGGAAGGCTGGGTGGGTGGATGGATTGATGGGTGGATGGATAGATGGATGGATGGATGGATGGATGGATGGATGGATGGATGGATGGATGAGGCCAGTCACCTCGGGCCTGGACCACATTGCTTCAAGGGAAAGCTGAGATTACAGAGCTCTCCGTGGGGGACCAGAGGCAGCCTGGAGGGCCAGACAGTGGGATACGTGCCTTAGATGTCTAAGCATCCACACACTGAATCAGAAACTTTTTTCCCTTTGCACATAAGAGAGGAGGCTAAGAGAGGCAGTATGATTTGTTCAAGGATGCACAGAGATAGGACCTGAACTCAGGCCTAACTCTAGAACCTGTATTTTTACAATCTCACCTGGCTGAAGTCTATCTACAGCAGTAGGCACTCTGCATGTCCTGTGCAGGAGCTGTTCTGATAGCTGTTCCCTGAGGGTCTTCATGGCCACTAAATCTCAGGGCTGGGTTCAGGACTAGGTAGCTTCTACATGCTGAATTCTCTGATGATCCAGGTTGGGACCCAGATCCTCTGGGATCTGTAAATCCTTGTAGGCCCCATCCCCTGTGATCCCTCCAGACAGCTTCTGTAGCCTGTGAGGGGTGGCAAGTGAGACTTTGGTCCTGGCCCAGACATATCTCCATGGGAGCTCCAGAGACTCAGTCGACCCTGGGCCAGGAGCTAAAGGCCTAAAACCTGATCTTGCTCTGCCAGGAGCTTCTGGATAACCATAAGATGTCCCCCCTTGCTTCCTGAGCCTCAATTTTCATCTCTACAACAAAGACACACATATCTACCAATTTCTCTGATGCTACTGGATATAGGCTGGCTCTACTCAATAGTGAGTTAAAACCCAAGAAGCCAACACCATCTGAGGAGGTAGGTTTCCTGGAATGGCTGGCACTGGCTGGTAGGCCCCATGCAATTGCTGTGATTCTTTCTCAGCTCAGCTGAGATTCCTTTGCCCAGCTTTCTCCTTGGCTGGACCATAGCTGGGGTAGACCCCCATCATTTTTCTGGACACCCTCAGGCATGATGTGTCTCATTTTTGTAAGTTAAAATTTCCAATCTAATCTAGCATCAAAACTCCAACTTCCCCTTCAGTCTTGACAGGCCTTTTCTGTTTTGGCAGGGCCTGACATAGGCGTGAGGGCGAGGCCTGGTTTACTGGAAGGATGGGGGCTGAGGTTCTCTCTGCAGAGCATTGCTTGTGGAAACGTGGAGAGCCCCAGGCAGAGATACTTCCTCAATATTTCCCTGATGTGGGCCCTAGTGGCGGCTAATTCTCAGCTTCACCCTACTCAGACTCCAAGAGGCTCCCCTCGGTTTGCAAGTCATCCTTTAATGCAGTGAGCCTAGGCACAGCTATGCTGACCTATGCTGACCTCTGCGAGAGGCTAGGCCAGCTCCTCCACCAGAGACAGTGCCAATTCACCCCTTCTAGACCCTTGGAGACCCTTCTCAAGCCAGGCTTACATTCTACAAGATGCATGCAGATTTCCCAAGTGTTTCTACTGAGGCCCAAGTTAGGGTGGCATGGGAAGGCACTCCACCCTTGCACAGAAAATGTATTGGTCAAAGGGGTTCACAGTGCAGCTTCCCTGCCCTCACACTCCCCCTCTCCATTGTTTCTACCTGTTTCATTGTGGCAGAAAAGTGAATGGGCAAAGTACATGAGCGCGATGGGAAAGGCATCATCATGCAAAGCTTA
The DNA here is from genome assembly GCF_031878675.1 of Megascapheus bottae. Classification (NCBI taxonomy): domain Eukaryota; kingdom Metazoa; phylum Chordata; class Mammalia; order Rodentia; family Geomyidae; genus Megascapheus; species Megascapheus bottae. The sequence continues at coordinate 58,219,351 of NC_143514.1, forward strand.
GAGAACTCTATCTCAATTTAGAAGAGTGGAATTCTTGGCACAAGAACCAAAGGAACAAGACCCCATTTGGACCCCAGTTATGGGAGGAGCCCCTGCTTCTCCTGCTTCCCCTACTAATTTAGACTCCTTTGATCACAGCCCCATCTCTGTCACCTGTCTGGGCCCAGCCCTGATGAAGGATGCAAGGCCTCTAGTCTATCATGGAATAGCACCTCCTTCTGGCCACTCCTGAGTGCTTGGATGAGGAGAATGATTCAAGGCTCTCATGGCACTGTCCCACCCAACCCAGGCCACCCAACTCACAGACTGGTGCTCCCTCCAGGGCTCAGCCCCAGCCCTTCTCTCTCTGTGGGGCTGAATGGAGCCAAAGAGGGGCTATGGCAGGAAGAATTTCTTCCCCTCAGAGACAGTTACAAGGCCTCTGAGAAAAATGAAGTCAGGAGCCAGCTGGGCCTGTGTTTGATTCCCAAGGCTATAGCTTTCTAGCTGTCATTTCTAGGCTGTGATTCCCCGCCCCCCCTGTAAAATGGGTATGATAATACTGAGCCCATAGGGTTTCTGGGATGATTCATTGAGAAAACGCCCTAGCCAGGAACTGGTGCAGAGCAGGTCAGTTCCCTCAGGACTCTCTTCCCTGAAGAATTCCTCCCTCCCTGGGCTCTACTCCAAGTCAGAGACCAAGTTTCTAGCTGAAGGGTGTGTGAAACTTCCCATTTATGCCAAGGAGAGGAGGGCTATGATATGCCAAGGGCCCTAGAAGAGTCCTAAGATCTGGGGGAGGGACACAGCCTAGCAGGGAGGGCAGTTCTTCCCACTCATCTGCTCCTAAACCCCTCCCACTAGGGATGGCACTCCACCCCTCCCCCAGCTCCCAGCACAGATGGCAGGAAGGAAATGCCAAGACTTAGAGGCAGGGAGGGGCCACCAGCCCCCAGCAGCTTGCCAAGCTTCCCACAGGAGGAAGAAACAAGTCCCCTCCCTTGCCTATGGCACTGCCCCTCTGAGAGCCACAGCCCACTGATGCCCTGGTGCCTTGCATCCTGTTGTCATGGTAACCAGGACGGGCTGATGAGCTGACGTGCCGACAGGCAGACCAGGAGCTGCTGCCACATGAATCACTTGAACTTGATGTGACAGACACAGGCGGGCAGCCTGCATGGGGGTGGAGGGCGGTGGTGTCCCTGTGGGAAGGAATCCTGACCAGGCTTGGGGTTGCAGGGCAGGGGGAGGGGCATACTTAGGTTGAATCCCTCTGGCCGTGACAGGTTTCGAAGTCCCAGAAACTCAAGAGACCCTAGAGGCCTCCACCACTTGGACCTGGAATGTGTCCTTTCCAAGCCCCCACTCCTCCTTTAGCCCACTGGGAGAAACTGTGTGGGAAAGATGAAATCAAAGAATGGGCAAGGGCTTGTTTTGTGAACTGAAGCATGGCACCAGTGTGGCTATTGTAGAAAACCCAAAGGCTCTGTCCTCACCCTGACTTGGGCTTCAGCCCCCATTCTGCCTCCTGCTGGCCCTGTGCCAACCCTGACTTTCTGGATGGGAAGAAAGTGGCCTCCCTCATGGCATTCAGTGATCCACTTTAGTCACATAATTAAAAGTTTCCCAGGCCCATCTGCATACCAGCCCCTGGGTTAGGTGCTAGGGATACAATGAGCAAGGCAGACCCACTTCCTGTCCCACCCCTCAGCTGTCCTTCAAGTGCAGTGGGAAGACTCAAAGGCAAGGACATAGACAATTGGAATGACTGGGGTTGTGATGCTACAAATAAGAGGCTGAGTGAGGGCTGATTTCAGAATGAAGAGAAGAGAGAAGGTGGCATCCCAACTGTGACCTCAGCAGAGCTGGACTCTCCTGCTCCAGGCCCTGGGGTGGCAGGACAAGCATCCTAGGAGGGAAGCATCCTAGGAGGACAGCCACGGGGCCAATAGGCTTGAGGAAGCTGGTGAATTCTTCTCCATGCAATTGGAAGTGGGAGGTCTTGGTGCTGAGAAGCACTGTAGCTTAATCGCCATTGGCCTGCTGATGAGTGCTGGCACATGGAGTATACACCTCTGGGCCAACCCAGCTGGAAGTCAATTCAGATGTACAGAGCACACTGAGGATGGCAAAAACTCTAGCAGCATGCAATAAAGACTGATTGCCCATTCTAGGCAATTATTTGAGGAGATAGACTTGCTAGGTAGGATTCATTCGTGGTCTAGACAGTGGTGAGAGGAAGGGAAGAGGGTGAAAGACATCTGACTTTAGTATGGAGAGGATTGGCAGCAACAGTTTCTAAGATCAGAAAGTCCAAGTGACCTGTGGATCATTTTTAAAGATGAGAGATAATTAAACCAAGTATGGTCCTCCATGTCTATAATCCCAGCACTCACAAGCCCCAAGCCAACCTGAAGTATGTAGTAAGACCCTGCCCCCCAAATTTTCTCTAAAGATGAGACTTAAGTCTGTAGGACTTCTCTTCAGCTTCCCTCCACTGCCCCCAGATTTCCCAGCTCTGGGAAAAATATATGGCCAGGCCACCTAGCAGACAACCTCGGTCAGATCTCTGGTTTGTGAGTGACAGAGACATATTTGGGACAGCTATAGTCACAGAGAGGGATGTTCTGGCTCACAGACTCCAAGGCAGTGACCCATGGGAATGTTCCACTGAGCAGCTCTACTCTGCATCTTCCTTGTGCCGCCTGTGTACTGCCTCTCCCCACCAACTTCCCCAAATCTTTGGGGAAAGTAAAATCTCTCTCTCTCTCTCCTCTCTCTCTCTCTCTCTCTCTCTCTCTCTCTCTCTCTCTCTCTCTCTCTCTCTCTCTCTCTCTCCTCCCTCCCCCTCCCTCCCTCCCTCCCTCCCTCCCTCCCTCCCTCCCTCCCTCCCTCTCCTCTCTCTCTCTCTCTCTCTCCTCTCTCTCTCTCTCTCTCTCTCTCTCTCTCTGCTAGCTTAGGGCCAGGAGTATGGCCTAGTGGTAGAGTGCTTGCCTCACTTGCACGAAGCCCTGGTTTGATTCCTTAGTACCACATGCACAGAAAAAGCCAGAAGTGGTGCTGTGGCTCAAGTGGTAGAGCGCTAGCCTTGAGAAAAGCCCAAGAACAATGCCCAGGCCTGAGTTCAAGCTCCAGGACTGGCAAAACAACAACAGCAACAACAACAAAAGGTAAGCTTGGCCACCTTAGTTCTAAGTATAACAAAGATAACTGAGAGCACCTGCAATCAAGTTCTCTGGAGCCTGAAGCAAGAGAATAATGAGTTCAAGGCCAACTAGGGCTACATTATTGAGGTCTAGGCCAGCTTGTGCTACATGGCAAAACCTCTAAAAAACAGAAAAGGAGAGAGAGAGAGAGAGAGAGAGAGAGAGAGAGAGAGAGAGAGAGAGAGAGAGAGAGAGAGAGAGAAGGAAGGAAGGAAGGAAGGAAGGAAGGAAGGAAGCTATAAGAGGGAAAAACTGGGAGATTTCAAGGGAAGAGGTGACACTGACCAAAAACCTTATAAAAAGGAAAAAGTACATGCATTACCAGACACAGTGTCATACACCCATAATCCTAGCACTGGGGGGCTGACACAGGGGGATTGAGGGATGAAGGACAGCCCTGGACTATAAAGTGAGATACTATCTAAATAAAAACAACCAATCAGATAGGCACAGTGGCTCATGCCTATCATCCTAAATACTTAGGAAGCTAATAGGGGAGGCATTACAGGTTCAAGTCAAACCAGAGAACAAAGTTCCCAAGATCTCTTTTCAGCCAATAGGTAGCTATGGTAACACATGCCTACCTGTCATCTTAGCCAGGCAGGAGATTGAGATGGAGAGAATAGGGGTCTAGGCCCATGCTCAGGCAAAAGGCAAGATGTGATGTCAAAATAACCAGTGCAAGAAAGGATTGAAGTTATGGCTCAATGGTAGAGCACGTGCCTGGCAAGTGTGGGGCCCTAATTCAAACCCAGTACTAGCAAAACAAACAAAACGATTCCTTATACCTCCTTTCTAATGGTCTCTTTTCTGTTACCAGTCCAAAACTTTGGAGGAGAAATCTAATTGGCTAGATAGAGTGCCACTTTTAGGCCAATGTGCTCTGAGCCAGGGGCAGGAAGCCTATAAGAACACATCAGCATGTATGCTGGAGGCTAGTGTGCAATTCTCCTGAGAAGAAGGGCACATAATATCACCCTGCCCCTTACACAGCATGAGGGTCAATTAATTCTTGACCAGAGAAATGGAAGGGAATCAGGAAGACAAGGAAAAGTTTGCGAACACTTGGAAAACTGAGCAGGTATCATCCATAAGCTCAAGAGGAATGCCAGAGAAAAAGACCGTGACTCTAAAAGAGATGTAATGAGAGCAGAGGATTCAAACCTTGTCCTGGGAAGCAGAAAAGGCTTCAAAGTTTGCCTGTAAGAGAGAGGTTAGAAGAACAGGCCCAGGTTCTGGTGGAGGAGTAGGGATTTAACCAAACCTACCTATATCATATGGTAAATAAGCTTGAGGAAGACCTAGGTCTTCTGAAACTGGGCCACTAGGTCAGGGCCTGCTAATCAGAGCTGAATCGGAAAAGTAGGCAAGAGTGAAGTGTAATCTATAGCTTTCAAATCTCTCAAGGCTCACTAGCTATGTGAAACTCAGCAAGATAAATTTTGAATCTCCAAGCTTCATTTCACTTGACTTAAGACAGTGAATATGGTCATTGAAATATTGCCTAAGGTTGAGTGAAGATTTGGTGAGATAAGGCATCTAAAATACCTGCTGCAGAGCAACACACAAAAGCACCTAATAATGTCACCTATGATCTTTAGTAGTGTTAGGAAAGATGTGAGGAAAATCAGGTCGAGAGTTGGATGAACTTATGGGTTTCATTTTTTTGTTTGGCAGTACTGGTTCTGAATTCAAGGCCTTGCACGGACTAAGCAGGTGATGTATTACTTGAGCCACACTCACTTGGCTGAAAACAGCCTGGACTATTTATACTTCCCATTTAGCTGGAATGATTGCCACACCCCAGGCCCCCATCCCAGCCTTTTATGGGCTGAGAAGAAGGTCTCATAGGCTACTTCCCTCCCCGCCCCCCAGATTGATCTTAAACCAAATCCTCCTGGTCTCCTCTGCCCAAGTAGCTCACATTGCAGGTGTGAAGCACCATACCCAGTGCCAGCTGGTGATCTTATGAGCACTGATGGGAGGATATTCTCCAGTGCAGAAGGCTTCAATTTATAGACCAGAACTCCACCCTAAGAAAGAGTGACAACTCTACTTTTTGATCTCCTGCTTTGTGTCAGGCACTCTTTGTTTATGTTCTCGTTTACTTATATTACCTCACACAATACTCTGAGACAGTGAGATTTTGCTGTATAATAAGTTGCCCTAAAGTTTATAAAATGCTGACCACTTACTTGTTCCTCCTTATGAATGCACCTGGGCTATTCTTCTGTTCTTGGCTGGGCTCAGTCATCAGCAGTCAGCTGCTAGTTGGTTAAGTGGCTCTGCTTGGGAGGGTTGCATGGCTGTCATCTGAGTGAGGAGAAGGACAAGGCCATGTGTCTCTCTTCATCCAGCAGGACAGCCCCAGCCTGTTCACGCCGAAGCCAGGCAGGATGCCAAGAGTCAAGTGAGAGTGTGCAAGGCCTCTGGAGTCTTGGGCTCCGAATTGGCCCCATCACTTCTGCCAAGTTCTGTCTGTAAGACAGAGTAAGTCACAAGACCATGGTAGATTCCAGGTGGTGAAAGGAGCTACAGAAGAGTTACTCTACCAAGTACACTGAGGGAGTGGGGAGAATCCTGGCCATTTGACAATCTTTACTCTTTACACAGAACACCAAGACTCAGAGAGGCCACAATCTACAGCCTAAATTAGGCAGAACCCCCTGTGACGTTCAAACTCCATCCTCAAAGGAGAAGGTGGCGCAAGTCAAATCTAACAGGTCCTAGTGAGCTTGGCTGAAATGGAGAGGCAGAAAAATGATACAAAGCTGAATTAAAGCTGGGAACCAGAAGCTCACCTGTAATCTTACCAGCTTAGGAAGCTGAAATCTGAAGATCGTGGAAGTGGAGGTATAGCTCAAGTAGTAGAGCACAAGCCTTGAGCAAAAAGCTCAGTGTCAGTGCCCAGACTCTGGGTTAAAGCCTCATCACACACACACACACACACACACACACACACACACACACACACACACACACACACACACACACTTAGGGGCCAGGGGATTCAGGCAGAGCCTGCTGCAGGGGAAAGATGCCAGCTGCTTCATGATGTGAACTCCAGCCTGTCTCACAGAGGCCTAGAACTCTACTGGACAAGCCAGAGTTGACCCTATTCCAGGCAGAAATACTGTCTGGGCCTTGGGTTGGCCAAAGTCCCATTATGGGAGGGGTGGTAAGGAAGCTACCTCCCACATCTGCTACTGAGCTCTCAGACCACTGGTGGTAACAGGCGGGGCCAAAGATCAAAGAGGCCCCACTAAGGATCTGCCTCTCAGAAATGATCTGCCTTCTCTCTGCCTGACCCAGAATGAGCTGGGGGCACCGGCCTGCTGTGAGACTGCCCCAACTCTTCACCTCCACTGCCACCAGCCCTCCCCCACAGACACAGCGCCATGAGCACAGCTGTGCCCAGCCAAGCTGCCGGGTGCCAAGCCGGGCCTGGCGGGCTCCCTCTCATCTGTCTCTCTTTAGCAGGAACAAATGGGAATGAGGGAATCAATTAACAAGGCTCCTTAGCCAAAGACTGCTGCTCCTGCCTCCCCAGTCAGTTAACCCTTAGCTTCCCTGGGCTGGGAAAGGACTACCCTAAACTGGCGGTAAGCTGGGTCCTGGACACTAAGCTGGGTGCTGTGTTCTTGCCTTGTCTGTGCCAGATGCAGGTGGCAGCTGCCAAATTGAGGAGCCAGAGCCAAAACACTAGCATTTTCATTCCACTTTAACAGAATTTAGGGTCATTCTCAAAGAACATTCAGGGACCTCAGTCCAGGAGAGCAGACCTGGCTCTTCCCTTCCTAGGAACCTAGGAGCCCTGCCCCCCAAATTTACTGGATTAATAATTCCTGAACAAAAGGAACAGGTCTACAATTGACCTTTAGCCCTGGAGAGTGGGTCACAGCCAAGCCCCCCTGGGGTTTGCATGTTGTCTGGGAAAGGGATGGGGGGGAGGAAGGGAGAGATGAAGCACATCACATTGAGTAAACTCTGACAACTTGCTTTGAAAGCAAATGGTCAAAGCCAAGCATGGTGGCTCACACCTGTAGTCCTAGCTACTCAGGAGGCTGAGATCTGAGGGTCAAGGTTCAAAGCCAGCCCTGGCACTGAAGAACCTGAGACTCTTATCTCCAATTAACCTCTAGAAAATGGGAAGTGAGGCTGTGGCTCAGTAGTGGCATTGAGCTGAAGAGCTCAGGGACAGTGCTCAGGCTCAGAGTTCAAGCCCCATGATCCACAAGAAAAGAAAGAAAGGAAGGAAGAACGAAGGAAGGAAGGAAAGAAAGAAAAGAAAGAAAGAAAAAGGAAATGTCAGTGCTAAGCATTCTCTCCAGGGAATTCAGAAATCCAACCAAAAGGGACCTAGAAATCCTGGGTTGTTGGGAGCCCTGGGTTCAAGTCCCAGCTCAATACTTGACATTTTTAAATTGTTGACCAATAAGCCACTCTTTCCTCCACTCAGTCACTGGATGACCTTCAGTCTCTGCCGCGTTGCACAATGCAGAGAGTGTCAATCATACCCTTCTCTACCGTACATGGTGACACTGAGGCCATCCTCACATTAGAGATCAGAAACAAAGGCATAATCTCTTGCTCTTTTGTGTTCAAACAATAGAGTTTAAAAAGGAAATGAAAAGGAGCAGGGAGCTTGGCCTAGTGGTAGAGTGCTTAGCTCACATGCATAAAGCCCTGGGTTCAATTCCTTGGTACCACATATACAGAAAAAGCTGAAAGTGGTGCTGTGGCTCAAGTGGTGGAGTTCTAGCCTTGAGAAAGCCCAAGGACAATGCCCAGGCCCTGAGTTCAAACCCAGGACTGGCAAAAAAAAAAAATGCTGAATACAGTTTGCCTGAAAGAGCTACCCATTCCCACATGAGAACCCTAGACCGGGATGGAGAGAGGGATAAAAGAGGACAGGTCAGCAGGGAAGACCACCCGCTGAGTCCCACCCACAAACTCCAGTGGTTTCCAGAGCCAGGCAGCCACATGGGGACCAAGTGTGTCCAAAGACAATGCTCATTCTCATGGGGGGCAGTGAGCCAGCTCTGTGGCCCAGCCAGGGCCTGGGAGATATGTCAGTTCATTCTCCCATCCATTCATTCCTTGTCACAAATGGGAAGCAAGTGCTTGTGACTGCAATCTGCCATTTACCAGTCATCTGGCCAGAAAGGGTGGTGTGGAGCTTGAGTCTTGGCTCAGCCTCACTTAGATCATCCCCATACATCCCAAGCCTGTCCTAGTTCCCAGCAGAGAAGTGACAGGATGGGAGGATGGAGGTAAGGCTTGAGCAAGATAGAGTTCCCAGGGAGAGTAAGCAGAATGTGTTCAAGCCCCCTGAACTATCACCTAGCCACGTTCCAGACCAGTCACAGCTGGACCTCCATCCCCTCCCCTCAGTGTGTTTGCCAATTTTCCTCTCTGCCCATCGCAGGAGATTTGGGCTGCTGAAAACTCCAGAGCTTTGTGTGGCTCCAAATTCAAAACTCTCCAGCTGGGCTCTCATTGGTGCAGTTCAAATCATGCATCCATCACTGAGCCAACGAATATTGCCCAGTAGGGTGGGATCAGTGAGGCAAGCGGCTCCCATTCTGAAGGCAGAGTGGAGGCAGAGGGTGATCCTCAGTAGACCAGCCTGAAGATAAAAAGAGACTGACAGAAGAAAGCTGGAGACTAAGTAATATGCCTTGGCCTTGCCGTCATCCTGGTGCCTTGCTGAGTGGAGGGGCTTTCCAGAGTGCTTGGTAAACTTTAGTAGATATGGAAGAAATGGGAAGCAATTTGACTTGAGATTTCTCTCTTGAGGGTGGCCTGGCTGAGCCCTCCAGACCTGGTGCGCTAGGCCCCTCTCCCCCAGCCCAGAGTCTCCTCTCAAAGGTCTAACACCCCATTTTCTTCTTCTGCTGCTCCTCCCTTCTCAGGACTGCCACTAGCTCTTCAAAGCAGTGCCCAGTGTTCTGGAAAGAGCACATAGAGCTTTCCAGAGTAGTTACTCAGACCCTAGTTTTAGCTGGGTGATCTTGTTCAGACATCTTCACCCTACTGTGCCTCAGTTTCCTCACCTGTAACTTGGAGATTGATAATAAGAGAAACTCCTTCATAGGGTTGTTTTGTGTGTGGCTGGGCCCACAGCGAATGCTGGGTAAGTATTAGCCATTCAGGTTATTAACGCAGCTGGCTCCTGCTCCATCCTGTTGTGCGGAAATGGCATGGATGGGCAGCAGTGAGCTGAGTGCTGGGACAGAGCAGTAAACAAGACTGACTGACGCCTTCCGGTCCCCCTTGAGCTCTCATCAACAGGCAATTGCAATGCAGCCTGACCAGGGCAGCTCTCAAGGGAAGTGCTGGGGGCCTGCTCAGTCGAAGGTGCCCAAGCCCACAGAAAGAGGGCCAGGACAGGCCGCTATGGAGCTGATGTCTAGAAGACAACACAAGTGGGTGGGGTGAAGGAGGTGTGGACAGCGGGTCCAAGCAAGGAACTTGTGTAAGAAACCACCATGAGAGCCAGTGGTATGGGGGTGGGGCAAAGAATGACTGTTCTTGGTCACTTCTGGAGAGGGAGCAGGGGAACGCATATTGGCCTAAAGGGCATCTGTGTGGTGGGTGACCACACCCACACCCCCTCGCTCGTATGTGTAGTTGTATACTATGTGTGATTGGGGGTGTGGCTGTGGGAAGGATAGTGTGTTTGTGGGATTGTGTGTAAGGGTATGTTGGGAAGGGAGTGGGGCTTGCTATGCCTATTTGAGGCAGACCAGGGTGTGCCCACTGTGGATGAAGTTGTTTGTCCGTACATATTCCTACACTGTAGGGATGGTGGCTGTATGTGACTGTATATTTCTGGTATGAGTGTCTGTCTTTCTGTAGGCACGAGCCTGTGAGTGTGTATGGTGTGTGAGACAGAATAGTGAGAGCCACTTTCCCCTATCTTAGCCCTGCTGCAGACCTCTCTCTCTCTCTCTCTCTCTCTCTCTCTCTCTCTCTCTCTCTCTCTCTCTCTCTCTCTCTCTCACAGGGCTGGGAGGGGTGGCTGCCTGTCGTTGCCACAGCCAGTCAGAACTTGCTAATTTGCATGTTAATGAAGCCTGGGGAGCTCTCCAGCTTGAGACTGACAGGAGCCCCTGGCCCATCCTCCCCTATCCTCCCCTGACAAGCCTGGGAGGGGTCTGGGGAAGGCTGAGAAACTGGCAAAGAGAAGAGGAGGTGGGGGAGCCTCTGAGAGGAAGCTTCCCCATCCCTCTCCAGCTCTCCCACCCCTCCAAAGGCACCCCCTTGTAAGCTACGCCCCTGCTCCTCCATGACCGTCCTAGACTCTGGGTCAATGCAGGAGAGCGTTTGGCCAGAGCCATTATCTGGGCCTGGATGCAGGTAAAGGCAGCTGCCATGGGTCCTCATGAGCTGTCCCCTCTGCCCCCACATGATGTCCCCAGCAAAACACCCCCTACCCTGAGATGGGCACCAGGGTGCCCATCATGAGGTCATGGGGTGAGTGCGCAGCCAGATACCCTCTTCTGAACTGCGCCAGAATTCAAGCACAGCTACGGGGTCCACTGTGCAGGCTGCCACCTGGGTCCCAACAAGCAGAACTCAGCCCTCTTGGGATCGGACTCCTAAGCTGCCCTCTTTACCCCTGCTGCCTAGGTCTTGCCAGGAAGGGTAAGACAGGGCAGGGAGGGGGCTCTGAAGACATGGGGGAGGCTGGGGTAACAATGGAGGATCTGTGGCCTTAGGAGAACAGAGCCCTTGTAGCTCTAATCAACAAGTCAATCCTGGCTTGGCTCCTGGGGTTCCTGCCATTTCTCATTTCAGGCCCCACCCCCTGTGCTCTATCCCCTCCTCTACCGCCTTCCTTTTTTAGCCATTCACATCCCACAGGAGACCAGGCTGCTCCCAATCACTGCCTGGTTTTGTCTCAAAGGTATGTCCTCTGCCTTGGCACCAGGACATTTGGGCTGAGAGCCCTGATTCCTACCTCCTCCTAGCCAATTGGACATTTCCAACCTTCTTCTATCTCCTTTCCCCATCCCTCTCTGCCCTGGGTCTGGCTGAAACCCCATGGCCTCTCCCTCCTTTTACCCAGATCTCAAATATTCCTATTCACAGAGTCTCTCCTCTCCTCTCCTCTCCTCCCCTCTCCTCTCCTCTCCTCTCCTCTCCCCTCCCCTCCTCTCCTCTCCTCTCCCCTCCTCTCCTCTCCCCTCCCTCCCCCCCCCGCCTCCTTTCCTCCTCTCTTCTCTGCTTCTCTCTCCTCTCCTCCCCTCTCTCTCTTCTTCCCTTCCCTTGCCATCCACCTCTGCTGCCCCTGCCCATCCCCCACTGTGGCCAGCCCTCATCTCCAGAAGTGCCTTCAACAGAGCTAGAGACAGAAGGGTGAGGGTACCTCAAGATCAGGTCTCTGCAGGTGAGAGGAGAGCCAGGCAGTTGCTGGTGTTAATTGCAGGGAGGATATCTGGCAGAAATAAGGTGGTTTTTCTGCTTCAGTGACGACTGTTACAATCAAATTGTCCACAGACAATTAGTGGAGTGGGAGAAATAAGAATTAGATTTCTAATTATTTTCCCAGTAAAAGCCGCCCTGGACCTGTGGGTGAGGGGGAAGGGCTTCTCTGTGGAACTCACAGGCCTTTTGAGGGCCTGACTCCCTTGGAGCTAGGGTGGAGAGAGCCCCAGGTAGTGGGAATGAGTGGAGAAAAAGCAGGAGGGGAGGAGCCCTTGGTACACCAGGCAGGGGAGAAGGTTAGCCTTCCTGAGCCTTTGGGTTCTGGAAAAAAGCACCAGGAGCTGGGGTGCTAGTATCAGTCCTGACAGTAACTGCTGTCACTTCTCAGTTGTATGTGTGTGTGTGTGTGTGTGTGTGTGTGCACACGCGCGCGCGCGTGCGCACAAGCACGAATGCTGGTTCTGGGACTTGAACTCGAGGCTTGAGTGCTGTCCCTAAGCTTTTGTGTTCAAGGCTAGTGCTCTATCACTTGAGCCACAACACCACTTCCAGCTTTTTGGTGGTTAACTGAAGATAGAGCCTCACCAACTTTCCTGCCCAGACTGGCTTTGAACCCAGTTCTTTAGATCTCAGCCTCCTGAGTATAGAGTTATAGTTGCAGCACTCAGTTTACTCCTTCCAAGAATTGGGGGAGCAGTAATTCCAAGGTGATAGAGCTATGGATGATGACAGAGCTTGGCAGTGCTCTGGACGCACGTCGGCATGCGTGTGTACATTCTCATAGACTCTCCATTTACAGTCCTCTGCCTCCCTTTTGCATCTGTGGAAGGAGGCTCAAGACTGGGACCTACTTCAGAGGGTAGAGGGAAGCGCTCAGTGACACCTATGTAAAGGATATAGCCCAGGCACAGCACCTGGCATGTTCTCAGCAAAACACCATTAATGGAGAAGATCCTATGGAAGGTGGTTCCCCCAGGCCTTCAGGGCTAAGGAGGGATGCAAGGATGTTTCTGGAAGGCAGGAATTTAAGAAGCTAAAGGAAGAAATGAGTATGCATTTGTCAGTCCCTAAGGAGTCCAGGGGGCTCCAGTGCCCCAGCTCCACCATACCCAGTGTCATCTGAGGCCCTACACACAGATGCAAGGATCCATGGGACTTGAAAGGCCAGGCCTCGATTTGTGTCTGGGCTGTGCCCTTTCTAGCCAGAAAAACCACCTTTCTGGATCTTAGTTTTCCTCTGTAACATAAGAAGAGCGCCCATGGCAAACGCCTGGTTTGCAGTGGTGATGTGTTATTAGGGTCCAGGGGCTGCTGACACAATTGCTCTGACCTGATGCCAGTCTCCAGGTCTGCAGGTGGGAACTCCTGGGGTAGGCCTGGCCTCACATCAAGGGTAAGGGGAATGTAGATCATGAATACCCTCTAAGAGCCCAGACCTCTGTACACAGAAGATATAATACAGGTATCTCCCATAAGCACTCACAGTGGAATTCATGGGTACACTCACAGTGTATTCCTCCTGGGCCAGCCCCCTTCCACAGCCACAGGACCAGCCAAGCTGTCCCCAAGTGAACCAAGCAGCAGCTCACAGCCGCTAAGGGAGGCAGCTGCAGCCCAGCTGTGGGTCTGGGGGTGGGGCCAGGGGAGCGGCTCAGAGCCCCAGCTGGGAGCTGGGCACGAGGGTTGCTCCACCGCGTCTGGGGCCAGCTTGCTGGGCTTGGCAGGCAAGAGGACTCCTGCATGGAGGTGATAAGAGCTCTCTACCTGTATTGATTCCTCTGACATCTGCCCTTCCTTTCACAGTGACCGGGGATCCTGTGTGCGACACTCTGCCCACCCTCTCCCAGGCTCATCTCCATCTCACTCTGTGTGTGTCTTCCTGGGTCTCCAGGTCTCTGTCACCCTGGGCCTGGGTCTCCCACCCCGCCCAGGCTATGTAAATGTGATATTTCCCTCTCATCATCAGCCTGCCTGCTTGGCTCACATTTAATTTGATCCGCAGCAGCGCCTCTGCGGAGCCACTCATCAAAGCGCACAGACAATTAGGTGAATGTCAGGGTGGCCTGGGCCCCACAGGAGCAACCGGGGCCTGGAGCTGGATTGTGAAGGTGGGGGTCAGGCACCTGGCTGCAATCTTAGCCTCCTGCTGCACCTTGCTCCATGACCCCATGTTTGCTGGGTGACCAGGGGCTTGGACTGCCCAGTGAAGCTGGCTTCCTCTGCCCAGGACCTTCTTGGAGGGTAGGCTGCTCTCCCTGCAGAGAAGGAAGGATTTGACAGACTCCTGGTGCCCCACCTAAGGTCTCAGGAGGCCCATGCATCTGCTTTGCTAGGGTCAGCTGGACCTTGGTCTGGGCACTAGTTGGGGCTGAACAAGCTCTGGACTGGATGAGTGTTCTCTGAGAAAATTGTAGTATCTTTTCAAAGACACTTCCTGGCCTTGCCTATGGCAGCTTGAGGGGTGTTTGTGCTGAGCCTCAGTGTAGCTTTGAACCCTCTTCCTTGCTGGTCTCTCTGCATCTCCTTTTGTGCCTCTTCTCTCTGATTATCTTCCCTTTCACCCTTGACCCTCAACTCGCAGCCTCTCTTTTCTTTGGGTCTTATGCTCATACCCCACTTTCTTCTGTCTCCTGGGACTCCTCTGACCTCAGCTGCTTGATGTAATTAGCCATCTCCTCCATGGTTTCTTGAGGTTGATCCAATGGGCATGCACACACACACACGCACACACACACACACACACACACAGTCCCCGCCCTGTAACCCTCCATCTTCAGATGCTTGAATCAGTCCTATCTTTCTAACTATATTTCTGTTTGCCTCTCCACCTCCTTTCAATCATCTTGGCAACACATTCAGTTTCTTCCTTTTTGTTTCTTTATTTATTTTTTCTTTCTAGTCCTGGTGCTTGAACTCCAGGCCTGGACACTGTCCTTGGGCTTTCTCAAAGTTAGCACTCTACCACTTGAGCCACAGCAGCACTTCCGGCTTTTTCTGTGTATGCAACACCAAGGAATCGAACCCTGGGCTTCGTGCATGCAAGGCAAGCACTCTATCAGTAGGCCATGCTCCTGGCCCCTGTCTTTCTCTCCCCAAAAAAAAAAAAAAATCTCGGCAGCTGGGCACTAGTGGCTCAAATCCGTAATCCTAAGAGGGTGAGATCTAAGGATCATGGTTTGAAGCCAGCCTGGACAGAAGAATCCCCATGAGACTCAAAAAACAAAAAAGTACTGCTTTGGCTCAAAGTGGTAGAGCACTAGCCTTGAGTAAAAGAGCTCAGGGAGAGTGGGGGCAGGGAAATGGGTACCAAGACATGAGAAAGGCTATCAATGTTTGTGAAGTAATACACCTTCTACCTGGCGAATATAATGTAACCCTTCTATTAATTACAACCGAACCTGTGCCCAGCCCCTCTTCCTGAGGTCACCAGCTTGATGATCAATCTATCCTCTCCTTGTTTCCCAAGCCAGAGTTCCCTTCTCCCACCCCCAAATCCATCTTTCCTGCTTTCTTCAAGGTCAAGCTCCAACCTATCACCTGGGGTCTCTTCTCTCTGTTCCAGCTGCCCCCCTAAGGGTTCTTCTTGTCTGGTTCACACCAGTAGTGGTATAGCATTTAGTAGTCACCTCCAACTTTTCCTGCAGAACCTGGGCACTGTCCCTGAGCTTTTTCTTTGCTCAAGGCTAGCACTCTATCACTTTGAGCCACAGCTCTACTTTCAGATTTTCTGGAGGTTAATTGGAGATAGGAGTCTCACAGACTTTCCTGCTGGGCTGGCTTTGAACTGCAATCTTCAGATTGCACCCTCTTGAGTAGCTAGGATTACAGGTGTGAGCCACCAGCTCCTGGCACCACCTCCAACTTCTTCCTGCATCAGACTCCTACATTTGACACATTCCTTGTTGGTAAGCACACCATGTAACAACCATCTATGGCTATTCCTTGCCAAACCACAGAGGAGCTGGTGTATGACCTGCTAGCTACTGCAGCAACTGAGACAGACTCTTGTGAAGTGATGAACCCTCAAGAGTCAGAGAAAGCTGACTCACTCCACGAAGGACAGCAGCCCTGGAGAGATGCCTAGACCTGTAGCAGACTTGGCATAAACAACAAACTTTAGTTGGGTTTATCTATTGAGATTAGGTATTGTTTGTTATCACAGCATAACCTCTCCTACCCTAACTAATACTGTACTCTTTGAGCACATCTCCATCTTCTGCCTGAGCTACATCAACTCCTCCTCAGGTAACCCCATTACAGATGAGCACACTGAGGCAGTATCGTGTGGTTTGCTAAACCAGGATTTGAATCTGACACTCTGACCAGAGCAGTGTAGGGTTTCTTGTAGGCATACGGTGCTAGATTTAAGTTCCCAGGGTAGAAGGTGAAGGAACTGACTTTATGAGTATGTCTGAAAGATGATATACTGTTCTTTGGAGACTCAAAAGAGTCTGAGCTGAGCACTGACAGAACTCTTGCCCCAATCCCTGCCCCTACCTCAATATAGACTCAGATTGCTGTGGTACCCAAGCTGCAGGGGACTTGAACTATCTTTTTGCCTGTTTAGTGGTAAGAGAGACAGGTGGGCCTTCTCCATGTACTCAGGGATATCTGTTCTAGATTAGCAGGGATTTAGAAGCAATGAGGCAGACCAGGAGGGCTCCTGTAGTGAGGAACAATTTTTAATGGGACCAATGAGAACCCTGTCCTCTCTCCCTCACCCCTACTGCCTGGAGCCTGCCAGAAAATGATAGAGGCTTTGTGTAGAGTAGCTCAAGGTTGTTCAGGAAGCATGTGTGCATTTTGCCTGGATCATCTTTACGCAGCAGTGGATGGAAATGGGCTCTCACTTGTATATATAGGCTCCTCAGCTCATGACACATCAGCTGAAAACAAGAGCAAATTACTTTTCATACTGTCCTACCTTACAGAGGAACAAACTAACAGTCAGAGAAGCTGATTGCCCAAGGTCATTCCCCCAATAAGCAGCAGGATTTGGCAGACCCCAGGTTCATGCGCTGTCTCCATGTCTTTTCAGGAGGCATCTCCTGAGAGAATTTCCCATAACCCCAAGGATACCTCCTCCTGGGGACCAGGTTAACCAGGTCTTCTGAAACTTAGTGGAGGTCTGTCTGCCAGGGTGAGCCTCTGCCTCAGCCGCCCACCCGTGTGCTAGGGACAGAAGGGGGACTTTATGTGCAATCTGCCCGACTCTCCAGAAAGCACTTAGGTTTACGATGTGCATGAAATTGATCGCCAGTTGGCGCGGCCCCCGCTCGCTCAGTGCCAACCTAGCGCTGGCAGGAGACGATCCCCCACCCCCACTTTCAAGGAACATCAAAGCTGCCTGCCAAGGCCCCTCATGAGGGTCCTTCTCCAGTAACAAGTGCAGGATGGAGGTGTGGGGAGGGGAGTTCTGCCCAAGGGCCTTTCCACAGTGCACGCCCCCCCTCACCCCTTGAGAGTTAAATAGCTCTGTGTTTTATGCCAATTTCAGCCTCTTCTGCTTTCCTCTAACGAGCCAATGCTTTCAAAGGCCTCACTAATTGGTGTTTGCGCCTCACACGCCACGACACTTTGATAGTCACTTAGGATGTGGGTCCATCTATCACACCCTTGGTACAACTGAGTTGCTCACCTTGCTGCAGCAGGGTTTCTAGGCCTGTGTGCCCTGGGCATGTGCACAAGTGTGTATCAGTGTGCACATGTGAAGGCCCTCATACACAATCTTTTGTGCAGACCTGTCTGCATGGGAACATGTCTCTGTGCATGTGTGCATGCATGCCCTCTCGTGTACTTCCGTTTACATGTCAGTGC
Source organism: Megascapheus bottae (assembly GCF_031878675.1). Taxonomy (NCBI): domain Eukaryota; kingdom Metazoa; phylum Chordata; class Mammalia; order Rodentia; family Geomyidae; genus Megascapheus; species Megascapheus bottae. The sequence goes on from NC_143514.1 coordinate 58,236,786, forward strand.
ATGGGTGTGGGTGTACACAGGGGTGGGAACTCGTGCATGGACACACATTCCTGGCCAGATTTATTTGCATACATATGCAACAGTGCTTTTATATTCATGCATGCTCATAGATGCGGTGTGTGTCTGCCTGGGAATGCTTGCAAGCTTACTAATGAGGTAGAGGTTTATGTCCAGCTTCTGTGGGTGTGCAAGCTTGCATGCTTTAGCATCGGGAGGGGACAGAATGGATTTTTTTGTATTGTGGTTTGTCATTTTTAATGGGACACTTCATGAACTAGGATGTCCCTCTATCAGGGGTTATGCTAATGTCTTCTGTACCATTCAGCTTTAGTATACAGGGTATGTACTGATGAGGCAAGCACTGGGGTTGATGTTTGAACTCAGGGCAGACACCTTTCCCTAGCCCCATCACAGAGGTGAAGAGAGGCACTGTGGGCACGTGGGGAGACAAGGGGGCATGGCAGCGAAGGCCTGGGATACCAAGTAACAGCTATGCCCCTGGGATCTTTGTGGCATCCAAAGAACTGAGGTACAGAGGACGTTTGGAGCTAGTGATAGCAGAATTTGCTGCCAGAGGACAGCACCTGTGACTGGCTGGTGTGGAGCCAAGCCACACTCTGGTTTCTAAGGGAGAAGGCTGGCCTCAAGAAGATATAGTTGTATGGGAGCCACCTCTCCAGGAGCCCAGCCCTGCCCCTTTGTAGATGTAGCCTGCTAACACAACTGTGACCTCATCTCTTTGAATACCCACCAAGAAATGAGTTCAGGCCATAGAGGATAAGGTTAATACAGAAGTCCTTATGTTCAAAACACAGTTCCTACCATTTTGGTTCCTTCTCTGGCCATGTAGCCCTTAGTTGGCATGGGCCTTCCTGGGGCTCAAGGGTAGGCCAGGGTTCTCTCCTTGCGTAAATCACAGAGCCTTTAAAGCCACTTTGTAGACAGGCCAAAGGTCTAGTGTAACCATTTAGAAGAATGACAGCTTAGATCTGGACTGTATGCTCTCTACCTAAGACTCCAACCCTTCTTTTCTTTATATATTTACAGGTTACTTTCTAATGATGCGTTTACTTTTTAAAAAAGATTTCACAATGGTGAATGTCTCTATTCCTAGCTACTTGGGAAGTAGAGATTGGAAGGATCATGGTTTCAGGTCAGCTCAGGGAAAAAGTGAGACCTGCCTGTGTCTCAGCCATATGTGGTCCTAGTTACCCGGGAGGATGACCTCCCAAGGTCAGTTGTAGGCAAAAATGAAATACCTTATCTGGAAAAGAACTCAATCCAAAAGGGATAGGGGCATGCCTCATGCAGTAGAGAGCTTGTTTAGTAAGTAAGCACAAAGCCCTGAGTTCAAACCAGAGGACTTAACATACAAAACGTCATAGCCAGCAGCAAAAACATTGCAATCTTCATGGCGTGACAGTCAGACTATCATTAGCACCTCCAAAGTCAAAGTCCTCATCCCTTAGGCTATTACCACCCCTTCATAAATGTCCCTAACATGGCCACAGAATCCAGCTGAAATGGCCTACATCACCTCCATTCCCTTTCTGTCTCCTGCCCAATCCTGCTCTATGCGTATCTCAGATTCATAAGACCCCAAACTTCCCCAGATCTGTACCCCTCCCCTGCTCCCACTAGCTCTGGGTGGGCCTACTCTATCCTGCAGGAATTGTGGGCTGTGTGTGGGCCCCCTAGTCTTTGGTGGGGCTGGCAGCCAGCAAGGGAAGCCGGGAAAGGCAGCAGGGTTAGTGCCCCCTCCTCAGGCCTGGCACCCCACCCACCCAGCCGGCGGCCTGTCTGCCTTCCTGAGCTCATTAACTGCAGGTCACCGTTCAGCAGGAAAGACAAGGCGTGGGTTCTGCGGGCGTTCATTAGCCGTGAGACGAACAGTGTGTGTGAAATTAGCAGTCACCTGAGGACCTCGATAATTTCATAATTAGGAGGCCTAATGGCTCCAACTCTAGATGCCAAATGACTTAACCCCTCACCTGCTGGGCCCCCCCATCCCTCAGCCCAAGGCTGAAGGGGAGGGCTGGAAGAACCCCCTGTCTCTAGCCTCACTCCCTAGAGATGATCCAGTTGTTTACTGTCACCCAGGCATGCAGCACAAGAGCTGGGCTGGGTAAATGGAGTGCTAAAGCAAAGTTGACTGGGTGAATGAATGAATGCATGAATGAATGAACAGGTGTCTAGATGGGGAAGGAGCTGCAGCTCCCTCACCCCAAGCAGGTGTTCAGGGAGGAACACTCCAAAAAGGAATAAGGAAGGGCTCTCCATCTGCACAAGTAGGTGGGTAGCTGAGCACATGCTAGTGTGTGCACACATGCAAACATGCACATGCAAACATGAGTGCACACACATGGACTCGGGACTGTAGGCTTCTAAGAACCCTGAGTATGTCCATGTCCAAGCAGCCATCTGGGAACATGTTCTGCTGCCTCCTGTCTCTGGCAGAACCCAGGTGCCTCCCTCTATGCCAGCCTCTCTTGGCACCACCTGAATAATGATGTCCAGAATGTCTATACAGGGGAGCTGGGAGGCGTTGTTGGCTGGGAAAGGGGCCCTAGGGGGCTTGCTTTCAATCTGTATTTGCATAGCAAATGCACTGTTTTTACCTAGATTGAATGGTTATTGGGGATTCCAGGCAACCTATGCTAATATGGGAGACTAAAGTCAACTCCTTAGTATTAGATGAGCTGGTTAGAACCATCTCCAATGATACCTCTTTCCCAGCCAGTCCTCACTGCTCTCAACCTTTCCACAATCCTGAAGAGGGGAAGGTTGAGGTGAAGGGGTAGGGTCCATAGGCTCTGGGCTGGGCCAGGCCTTCTCAAACTGAGCTACTTGGTTCTGAGCAAGCTTGGACACTGCCCCATTGCCCTGATTGTAGAGAAGCAGGGAGGCGCTGAGTGGGGGGGAAGGGGGAGGGGGAGGAGGAGGAGGAGGGGAGGGAGAGGAGATGAGAACAATGAAGAAATAGGGGAGGGGAAGTGAGAGAATGGGGGATGCAAGAAGAAAAGAGGTGAGCGAGAAAGGGGAAGGGAAGCTGGAGAGAGAAGTGGAGAGGAAGGAAGGGAGAGCGAAGGAAGGGGAGGGGAAGCAGAAGAAGCAGGGAGGCTGAGAGCATTATCAGCACTTAAAAAGCGAGCAGCTCAGTTCTTCTTTGGCACAAATAATGGCTTTTTATGAATAAATCATGTGTCAGACGCCTCCCAGGGAGTGGGCATGAAGGGGGGTGCGTCTGCTGGGCTCCAAGGCTGGCGGGGAAGGGCCAATGGCAGACCCCCAGCTGCAGGGGTGTTGTCCCCTTTCTCCGGATGGGGCCCAGCAGGACAGAAGCTGTCTGTGGAATTATCATTGGCCTAAGCCAAGCAGAGCTCAGTCATTATTACTCTGAGGTGGTCTCCTTGCTCCCCCTGTTCATGAGCTGGGCTGGATCTGAGGCTGGAGGGTCCCTCCGCTCCCCTCCCCTCTGACAGACAGCAGAGCAGCCTGGAAGACGTTCCTGGCAGGGGAGCACCAGAGAGAGGAATATGCCAAGACAGGCAGGCACACCCAGAGAGTAAGGCATGTGATGCACATGTGAGGAGCAGGAGGGCATTTGACACACATGTGGGCAGAGACTGGATTCACTTTCACACACACACACACACACACACACACACACACACTCACACACACACTCAGCCATGTGCATCCTTGGCAGGGAGGAACCTCCACTATTCCTCACCCTCTCTAGCACACTCACTTCACACCTAACACACACACACACACACACACACACACACACACACAGAGGCCCACACAGACAGACACATATGGCATGACACAGACACACACAGACCTGCACATGTACACCAGTGGCCACCCTCTAGCAGTCCAGGGTGGGGGCAGCTTTGTAGCCCATATGGAGCCCAGACTCAGCTGGACC